>NC_090321.1:21364791-21676144 GCF_040869045.1 Eurosta solidaginis
TGCACTTACATTCGTTTGTAGTGTGTACTTTTATTGTTTTTATTACAAATACATTTTAATGCTTTTAACGGTCACATAAAATAATAATAAAAAAAAATATAAAAAACAAATAGCAAATGTATAACGAAAACACAAGCACTACATAAAATGCAAAACAGCGGTCTGGTAGCTTTACAGCGCCAGGAAGGGTAAAGCCAGCTCATAGCTCGTACATCAACCATGCGTTCCTGCAGCCTTCAACAACTTTCTCAGTTCTGCGTTTGCGGAATAAAATGCGAAAATAAGTAACTATGTAGTATATATAAAAAAAAAAAAACAAATAGCGCTGAATCGTTGTTAAAAAATCGCAAAGAAAAAAATATAAACCAAAAATAACAACATTAAAAGTGAGTCAACGAAAGGACACGCACGCACACACGCTCACTTATGTATGATTGTTTGTGCATATGCATAACAAACGTTTGCAACATCACTTAAGTCATAAGAGGTCTCATAAATACTATACTATATAGTATTTTTTTAAAAACCATATGTAAGTTTATTTCTTTGGGCGGCTTGTTATGCGCATAGTAGTTGTTGTTGAGGATATATTAAAGCATACAAGTGTGCGAAGTGGTAAAACGACATAAAAGCAGTAGAGGGCGATGAAATTGAAGGAGAGAAAAAAAACAAAAATAAAACAAAACTACGCAAATGACAATGGAAACGTTTTACAGATTTCACTTTTATTGTTTTCATATGCCAATATGACTTTTGGAAAGGCATAACTGTTCGACAAGCGTAATACATACACGGCTGTACATTTGTGTGATTCTGTATGTAAACAGCTTTATGCTTAATGGGTATTAAATTGTATAAAGGCTTACAAATTTGCTTTCTGGGTGGTCAACTCAGTGACTCAAAGGAAGAAGAACGAGAATTGAGGACGAAGTACTTGAATTTGTTTGAAGAAGTTATCGACACGCTACTCATTTCTAAAAATAACGAGTACGCTATAATATCGAAAACAAATGACTCGATGCATAAGTATTTTTTTCAATATCGGATGAACCGAAATTTCGAGAAAAAGTAGTGTTAAAAATTCCTGTCAATTGTAAACCTTTTAGAAGCTGGAGCGATTTCACTAAAGTCTTTAATTCGACCTGTGTATGGGTTAAAGTCTCCCAAGTGTACCACCTAGAATTCTTTTATCTCCCATTTCGTTACAACTTTGTAGAATTGTTGTACTATCAGACCTCAGCATGCGTATGTGTAAGACTTAATAACAACGGGTTGCCAAGATGCAGGAGCTTGAAAATATAGTCCTTCTCACATACGTACATAATAATAGATTTTTGTATTTTATTCGACCGTAATTATAAATATATTTATTAAACGAAGAGTAGAAGTAGAACTTTTGGGTGTAATAACGATCTTAAAAATATACGTGGATTGTAATTTAAGATCAAAAAAGTCCCAGCAGGCAAAAAAATCCCGAAAACCCTCATCCCTAGTTCATACCGACAGCGCTGATACAACATTTCGTTATACGTTGGCATAGTAGCACAAGTAGCGCTAGTCACACTAGACTAGGGCTACATCTCAGTGAAGCAAATATTATACGGATAAGGTCATATGAAGCTATGTCCATTTGTTAGCAGATAGATTACGTTACCGACAAGTTCCCTGTAATACCTAAATATATAGGAAAGTTCATACATCTTGAGCAAATCTATAATATCAGTCCTATTATTTAATTCATGTTTTGATGCACAAACTTTCCTTATTTTAAGCATTAACTGAGCTGCCTCGAAAAATCGCTTGGAGCCATTGCCCAGCACAACGCGTTGATACTAATCATTTACTCACTGCATGGTTTCAGCATCAAACAAGGCCCCAATACCCAGCCTTAATCTGTTCATTTTTATGTTCTTTTGGCTTATCATCCCCTTCCCTCTTAATCTGATTTCTCTTCCGCAATAGCACTCCCTTAAAGTTTATCTGAGTGTGTCAGCTATGAATATGCCTCGCTTACTCGCTTACAAGCATCTTCTGGTACTAGTCCGACTACCGCGGAAACGGTTTTTACCCCATGAATCCTTCGGTCTGTGGGCAGACATTCTCTACCTCATATATATCGTAAAACACTTAACCTCTTCCATTTTCTTTTCATACTCTTCTACCTCTTTTACAGTTACTACATTTTGTTTTTCTTCTTAGTCTCCCTAATTCCAATTGTTTTCGGAATAATATCTCCATTTCTACCTTTATTCTTATTCGTAAACCTATTCCTATATTCCAATTATATTTTCTATTCATATTGCTATTCGTGATGCTATTCCTCTTTCTATTCTTATTCCTAATCCTCCTCCTATTACTATTCCTATTCCTGGTTTTATTCCTTTTCTTATTTCCGTTCCTATTCCTATTAATACTCCAAATTTGATTCATATTCAAATAATTATTCTTATTCCCATTTCTATTCCTTTAACATCTCTCTTCCCGTTCTTCAGCCGTTCCATCTACTTGTTCTTATTATTCTTCCTGTTCGCATATCTATTTCCAAACATTTTGCATAATCCTATCCCACTCCTATGTCTTTTATTATTTCTATTCATTTAGCTTTTCTGTTTTCATTTCCATTATCCCTTCTATTTCTATTTCTGTTGCTGTTCTTATTCCTATTCCTATTCGTATTACTATTCCTGTTCCAATTCCAATTCCTCTTTCTATTTTCACTCCTGTTCCTATTTCAATTCCAATCCATATCCTTCTTTCTAACCTCACTCCTAGAGCGAAATTAGAATATGAAAAAAATTTAGTATACTTTTATATAAAGAAAAACTAAACCTTAATATCATTAATCTGAGCAAAATGTAAAATATATACTGCCTACCCGACTATAACGATTATCCTGTGTTACCCAAATAGAAAATGCTCTCTAGATTCCGCATGGGGGATGTCAGCCTTTTCCTGGGTTATTCCTAATTCTGACTGCTTAGCAAATTCTGCGTAGGTGCTGGAGGGGCTTCTCTGCTTTTTTCTGGGCGGAAAATTCTCCAATACATATATGGGGGGGGGGGGGGGGGGGGGGGGGTCGAGAATAGAGAATTTGGTATATGTAGTGTATCGGATTGTGCCCCATGCTAACCGGAGAGGTTATTGTTCATTTGCGCATTTCAAAAAACATATTTCGTACGAAGTTTTTTTTTTTTGATTTCAAACAATAAAACATTATTTTTATAGCATACTTTCGTTTTTTGTTTTTTGAGTGTTAATAAACATGCGTGCATACATCTTGCCATGTTGTTCGTTTATCAACGACTCAACCACTAACATTACGGAGATTTTCTGCTTATCAACACATCCACAGTTTCAATTTTGGTGATCGCTGATTTAAGGACACATTTTTGTCTGCCATTAATTAAGGTGTTCTCAATTTCTCACATATTTTCGAACGAATTCGTACTCTTGAATTATGATCAAAACGAGAATGTATGTGGAGTGCCTTCCACGCCACTTTGTAACTGGATATTTGATAAAGATAAACGTTACAATAAATATTTCTCGTTTTTCAAACTGCAGTTACTGTCATAACTTTTTTAGTGTGCCCATCATTCTATCCAAAATTTAGGTATATAAATGCAAAGGTATTTCATGAGTTTATAATATGCACCTTTCTATAAAAAAAATGCTCAGTATCAAGAGCACTAATAATATAAGGTTTGGGGGCAACAACTTTCCTCATCGTAATATCTATTTGTATTTATTTTTGGGAAAGTAATTAAATTGTTGTTTGTACTATTTAAGATTACAGCTGTTGCATATATGTGGGTGGATGATTTTACTTCGCTCCAATTTTATGTAATAGAATTTTACCTGAAAACTAAATCTCGAGTAGTCACTGTAGTGTTGACTTTTATGTCTTTGTATCAATATTGACTTGCATCATAACTGAATAATTAATATTTACTGTTGACATATATTTTATAACTGTTGACTATGCTGTCTTCTGTATTTTACTCCCCTATAGCTGATTTTGCTCAGACACAACAAATTGGCAGTAATTTTGTAGGTGAGAGTGAGATTCAGTTCTGTGTGCCTTTTTTTCATTTGTGTGTTTTATGTGTCAAGGGTTTTTTTCTTCGTGCTTCATTTTTGACTCGTGTGCGTGGTGTCTGCTCTTGTTTTTTTGCAGCTTTCTCGGCATACATTTTTCTTTTTATTTCTGTATAAAGAAAGCATATATTTCGTGGTATTTTTTTTTTATCACAAATTGAGTTAGTTTGCTTTTTGCGCAAACCGATCCAGCTCATTTCCTTTTACATATACACATATATTGTTAGCGGTAATGTGTTTCAGCTTCCTTTATATCTCTTTATTTCTTGCACACCCGCTGCCATTATTGACATTTCAGGATTTTTTTTGAGTTTTCACGGCTTGTTGTGCCAAGAAGCGGCCTGTCATCTGCTAACAATTATAGCACACTTCACTCTTCCTCGAAGTAAAATTATTTGTTCTACTCATTTTTTTAAAGATGAATACCACACATGTATAAATAGGCACGTATGTATGCAGGGGCGGATTCACGATCAGGTGCATTTGATCTTGCATCGTTGCATAGCATATTTCCATTGCAAACCATTATAATACAAAACCGATGTGCACGCATATGCACCTGTCAAATATTACAAATTTTTCATTGAAAATGCCATGAGCAAAGCAACATTTCTAACAGCTGATATTCCCTGCAAGAACACTTTCGTCAGATCATCAGTTATTTCAATGAAAGCTTTATGAGTTTTTAACCGTGTATTGACAATTATATGCATGTGTGCACAGATGCATATAATAATATGTATTTTAATTTTATCACTTTGAGCATGCATTTGCTCTAGCCATTTCACGATGTATGAGTTGTTTAGAATATTTTTTTTTTTTTTGGGTAAATAAATGTTCTGTTAGTCGTGTTGTTTTTGTTTTTTTTTTTTTTTTGGTATGCCATACACGATCCAGTGCATTTTTATACAATTGCATTATTTTGTCACAGCATATGCAATTAATTATTCGTGAATTGCCAATCACAATCTAAATTCGACCATCTGCCACGCACGTCACATTCCGTCGATACAAAACGGGTTAGAAACAGTAACAAATATCGTGAATATTTTTTTTTTTCTTAAATCAAATAGGGCTGGAAATCTGCTTCAAGAACACATTCTTGCTTCAAAAGCTGATGCTAAACAGACTCGACTATTGAAATTCTGTTATACGCGCTGGGTTCAACAACTGACATCACTCAGCTTGTTCCATGATTGCTTGGCTTTTATCGATTCAGCGCTTGAAGAAATGGATATGCTTAAAGACAGATCAGATGATGTACAGCCAAATGAATTGCTTGCTTCTATCCGAATGCCGCAATTCATTATTTCGTTGACAGTGCTGCAGCCAATCTTCTGCTTGACGAAGAGTGTATGTGTTAATTTTCCAAAAGAAGAGTGTACTCTGAGCCGATGTGTTCAAACGCACATGATATTTATGGAGAAATCAAGATGATGCGTTCCAAAGCTGCCGAAGTTTTTGGAGAGATGTTCAAATCAGCCACTCATATTGCAAATTTGTTTGGTACTGCGTTTACTGTTCCCCGTAGAGCGGTTCGTCAGACGAATCGTGATAATTATGACGGAAATTCTGAGGAGTACTATCGGCATTCTATTTTTATGTCACTCCTGAAAAAACCGGCCGAAAACTTTATTGAAAATCTGGACGCTTGTGATATGCAGTTTTACAGACAAATACACGGTTTAGTATAGGTTATACAGTATAGGTTATACACTGCCAGTTACGGCAGCTTCAACCGAACGTTCAGTATTTACTTTACGGAGAGTAAAAACCTATTTGCGTAATAAAACTAGGAGAAGAACGTTTGAATAGACTGGCATTGTTGAATATTCACAGAGATATCGAAGTTACTCATGACCAGATACCGTATATTCTGGCAAGAAAAGGAAGGAAATTAATATTACTCTATAAGTTATGTATCTAAATTGACCTGGCGTTATCTCGTCATTGTTTATAGATATTAACATCATTACCGACCCTATCGTTTGGTTCGAATATGCTTCCGACATCTCTCTTGACCGGACAGTTTTTTATGCATCATGTTTAAGGCATAATTTTTAGACAGCTTCTTGGCAGGACGCGGACAGTGATTTGTTGCAAAAAGCAGACACGAATATCTCATAAGCGGACAAAGTGAGAGTATGAACATCAATTTATACATTTGAAAAACGTCATAAAGGTTGTGGATATATGCACATGCTAAATAAAAAAGGGAGTCCGCGTAATAAAAAGATTTATATGTACTCATGTTTAAGAAGAGTGATAGTGTGATACTCACTACTCCGCAACCGGATTGGCTTAAGCTCGGTAAGGTTAAACCGAATTGTCCACAAGGATCTCTCAAAAACTGTGTTTATATCTTTAGAAGAAGTTTATTCGACGGCCAAACTGAAAAATATCTTCAGGAACTATAACCTATTGGAAATTTTCTTAGCTCATTAGCTGCTTCTAGGCTTAAAAGTTTGATCTGTTATGATTTTTTAAAACCTATCAGCCCAGCACTGGGTTTCACACCTTTCCTGATTGTTTGATAATGTGCAGCTATTGTTTCCTTTTCCAATTCATCCGCCTTTTCGTTACCATATATGTCTTTTTGACCGGGCCCTATAACAATTGTTAGCTTTTCCCTATTCCAATTATTATTGTTGTTGTTGTGCTGTGTGTGTGCTATGCGTAGTTTTCTTCCAGTCACACTGCTGCTTTGGTCACGGCGATCAAACTCTGCTTGTAAAACCTTATCTGATTTTTGTCTTTAAAATAGTAGTCAAATAATTTAAAATAGGTACCCATTCCTATAAGCGCACACGTTGAGTGTGCGCCCGAGGGTGGTTTGAATATACATACGTACGGGTCGAGTATTCGGGTTTTTGGCGATTAGAGTATTTAAACTTGATAGTACGTCACAAGACAAGTTTCTCTACCTATTTTTGACAAATTGTGTTATTTTTCTTAACTATATTTTTATGCTTATTCTATGTTCTTATGTAGTTGATGTTGCGAAAAGTAATAAAATAAATGCAGTATTATCCCTGATGAAGCTCAGAAGCATGGTAAACGTTTGTTCATAAAATCGCAGCATACACGAGAACGACAGCCTTCAGGTACTATTAGCAGACGATACCGGCAATACAAGTATCGTTCGTTCAGGGTCTCGTTCACCAAACAGATTGAGGCTGTGCATTTCACAAACTCTTCTTGAATTTTAAACGATACCATCTTCTTTTTGTGTTTATTGGGTATACATTTCTTATATTGTGGAGAGAAAGAAAAAAACAGAAAAAGCTATCACATACTGTGACAGCTAATTAAGGTGTTACGAAAGTAGGGTAATTGATTGAAGGGTAATACTTTTTTATACAAAATTGCCACCTTGCTTTACTTTTCTTTAACAACTTTCACTTAAGGTATCCTTTATAGCTGCGTAGATACAAACATGCGTAGCTATGATCATAAAAAATAAAAATAATATTTTTTAAATCAAAATCGTTATCATTCCAAAGCGTTTTCACCTGATTGTTTTACAATTTACTACACTTAAAAATTTTATATTTACTTTAAGGGCTCATTGATATTTCTGTCAATAAAAATGTTTATAGCTATTCATCATGCAATATGTTTCAATAAACAATGATTATACCATAAAAATACTGTTTGAATTTATGCTTGTAATTGATTTTGATAGCAGTTTGTGCAATTATTTGTGCATAAAAGAGTGCCCTGTAGGAAATATGACCAATGAAGCTTGCTAGATTAGTTTTTCATTTGCATTTGTTGCTTATGAACAATTTTTAAGGTTTTTAAATTTTTTAGTATTTTTTAGTGAAAAGTAAGTTTCCACGTTAAAAAGTACTGTTCCACCATAATCAGGTCTGCACATAGTATAAAGTATTTCTGAAGCTCAACTGCACTGAAAGAAATGGAGCTAGTAAAATCAACAAATCTGTTCTGTTGTTCTTGACTTCACGGAGATTCGGTGAAATTTATCGAATTACGGTTAATTCGACCGAGTTCTTTGTCAAGCGAACAAATTAGTTTAGTCATTTCAACAGAACAGAAATTGTCACTCTTAAGTTAACAAAATTCTGTAAAATTGACAGATTCCTAATCAATCTAACTGATTCTTTTGTTAACAAAAATGATCTCAATGGTCATTTCAACAGCAATCAGCAGTCAATACATGAGAAAATTTCAAAGAGAATTTTACGCTCACTGCGCTCTCTACTTTGTACTTATGACAATGGTGTAACTTGTTAAAAAAAGAAACACCAAAATAAGAAAACCACCAAATCGAAAAAACACTCAAAATGGGAAAACAACAAATACAAATAGTTTTTCAGTTATCAGTACAAAATGAAAAACCCTTTTTTGAATTTACTGTCCAAAAAATTATGAGATGCTGGGACACCTATTCATCGGGTACTATTTTGCAACTTCTCCTACAAGCGAAATGCAAAATTGCGCCCCTTGTTGCAAAAGCTTTGTTTTAACGAACAGGATTTTTCCAAAGTTAGTAACATTTTGTTCAACTTTTTACAAATTTTCACTGACGCGAACGAATCTAATAAGATAATAAAAGACATCCTCTTTTAATATAGATGTTTCCGACAACATAAAAGTTTGAGTTGTTTTGGAATCGTTTCAACTTAAAGTGCTACGAAAATTGAATTTGCCGAATTACATGTAAAGTTACTCCAGTGGTGAATTACCTTCCTGCGATTTGATTCTTTACTTTTCTATAACTTACAAGTTCTCTATTTATAATGTTATGTCAAACATTTATACTACAAGTTTTGTTCGAAACAATCAAGTGTGGCTACTACATGCGAGAGAAGAAATTGAGAATGAACTGAGCTGCAACTGAAAGAATTGAAAAACAGTCTTGTTACTACTATTTTCATTTCTATTTGCATAGCGAAGCTCAAAATAATAAATTAAATAAATTATAAAATATAAAATTTGGTGAAAGTGTGTTTAATAAAACAAAATAATAAACTGTATGTTAAATGTGTGCGAGCATATTTGATGTACGCCCAATTGAAGTTCGGTTAGTAAGTTCCACCGTGGTGTGATGGTAGCGTGCTCCGCCTACCACACCGGATGCCCTGGGTTCACACCCCGGGCAAAGCAACATCAAAATTTTAGAAATAGGTTTTTCAATTAGAAGAAAATTTTTCTAAGCGGAGTCGCCCCTCGGCAGTGTTTGGCAAGCACTCCGAGTGTATTTCTGCCATGAAAAACTCTCAGTGAAAACTCGTCTGCCTCGCAGATGCCGTTTGGAGTCGGCATAAAACAAGTAGGTCCCGTCCCGCCAATTTGTAGGAGGAATTAAAAAGGAGCACGACGTAAATTGGAACTGAAGCTCGGCCTTAGATCTCTTCGGAGGTTATCGCGCCTTACATCTATTTTTTTTTTTTGTCGTAACAACTTTTTTTGTTCATTTGACTACTAAAGCGGTCAATTACGAATCAACGATTTGTGCGCAGTTGATTCAACATCTTATTGCGATGGATAAAAATTTACAGAAATTTCGGTTGAATTGGCCCATATTTCGGTTGATTTTACTAGTCTTTTTATATCAGTGTGGACATTGCATGGTCTATAAAAATTGGAATTTTGATAAAAACATTATAACAACAAACATAAGACAATGCGTTTTAAAAGCATCCGAGAACACGAAAATAGCATGAAAACCTGGATAAAGATCTAAGATCAAACGTTGCAAAACAAAAATATAAAGGAGATTAGAATAAGCGACGTAATACTGAGTTTTATCTAAATGATCTTTTATTAAATCGTCTATTCATTTGTTACAAAAACTAAATAATAGTTTTCCCGATAGATATACTATATAACAAGCTTGGGTGGCTAAATTTAGTAGTTTCACACATTGCAAGATATATAGAAATTTACTGAGTTAGGTTAGGTTAGCTTTAACCGGCCGGTCAATAAAGACCTCAAATAAACTGAATGTTTCCATGATGTATCGGAATTTGCTTGACAACCAAACGGAAAATCTCCAATAAGGTACCAGGACTAATGTTATAGAATAACTGAAAAACTCAATAAAAAACTAGGACCTATGTTATGGTCTTAAATCCAGCGAAAAATCACTTTTGCCAATAAGTGCTACTTTGGACTAGGTAGGAAATTGAACTAAATTCCTCTCTCAGCAAGCGAAAATCATACTCTACAAGTCACTTATCGTACTCCTCTTGCTATATGGTGCAGAAGCATGGACCATGATAACATCAGATGAAGCGGCACCGGGAGTGCCGCGTTGACGACGGCGAGTACTGAAGAAGATTTAATGATTAGCTGGACGAGCTTTACGCAGATATGAACATAGTTCAGCGTATTAAAACGCAGCGGCTACGCTGGCTAACCCATATTATGCGATTGATAGATGAAACTCCGGCTAAGAAAGTATTTTTATTGTAACCTTCCAATGGAAGCAGAGGAAGAGGGTGGTCCCCACGCTGCTGTGAGAACCAAGTAGAAAACGATTTTGTTCCCTTGGTGGGACCAATTGGCGCCAGTTAGCAGAGCGAAGAAGCGACTAGCATGCCTTGTTGGACAACCATGACCGTTTAAATAGTTAAACGCCACTTAAGTAAATATGTTATAAAATAGATGCATGCTCTTGGCAAATACTAGACGATTTTCAGGACATATGCCATTCGCTGCTTCTGGATCTAATAGCTGTAGTTCTTCCAAAATCTGGAGTCTTATCGAGCGCAACGCACGAACACGAATCTGCACCTACTACATCTGTTTTTATTAGTTAATTCTTACAGGGATACAAAAGGCATAAGCACATTAACACTCGCGCGGGCCATACATACAGCAATACACATGTAATTTTTATACTCAGCTGAGCAGAGCTCATAGGGTATATTAGCTTTGTTCGCATAACGTTACCTCTTAACGACATAAACTAATCGAGATAGATATAGACTTCTATATATCATAATGATCTGGGCGAAAAAATTAATTCATTTAGCCATGTCCGTCCGTCCGTCCGTCTGCCGTAAACACGATAACTTGGGTAAATTTAATGAAATTTGGTATGTAGGTTCCTGAGCACTCATCTCAGATCGCCATTTAAAATTAACGAAATCGGACTATAACCACGCCCACTTTTTCGATATGGAAAATTTCGAAAAACCGAGAAAGTGCGATAGTTCATTACCAAAGACGGATAAAGCGATGAAACTTGGTAGGTGGGTTGAACTTATGACGCAGAATAGAAAATTAGTAAAATTTTGGACAATGGGCGCGGTACCGCCCAATTTTAGAAGAAGGTAATTTTAAAGTTTTGCACTCTGTAATTTGGCAATCGTTGAGGATATCATGATGCAATTTGGCAGGAACGTTACTACTGTTACCCTATGTGTGCTAAATAAAAATTTGCAAATTTGGAAGACGAACACGCCTACTTTTAAAAAAAAAATTGTAAAGTCAAATTTTGACAAAAAAATTTAATATTTTTACAGTATATAGGTAAATTAAGTCTACATTCATCTCCAGTAATGATATGGTGCTACAAAATACAAAAATAAAAGAAAATTTCAAAATGGGCGTGGCTCCGCCCTCTTTCATTTAATTTGTCTAGAACACTTTTAATGCCATAAGTCGAACAAAAATTTACCGATCCTTGTGAAATTTGGTAAGGGCATAGCTTCTATGACGGTAACTGTTTTCTGTGAAAACGGGCGAAATTAGTTGAAGCCACGTTCAGTTTTTATACACAGTCGACCGTTTGTACTTCCGCTCGGCCGTTAACACTATAACTATAAAATCGACATATCTTTACTAAACTTAATTCACGTACTTATCTGAACTCACTTTATCTTGGCAATAAAAATTAGCGAAAACCGACTAAGACCACGCCCACTTTTTCGATATCGAAAATTTCGAAAAATGAAAAATTTCCATAATTATATACCAAATACGAAAAAAGGGATGAAAAATGGTGATTGCGTCGGTTTTTGACGCAAAATATAAATTTAGAAAAAACTTTGTAAAATGGGCGTGACACCTGCCATATTAAGTAGAAGAAAATGAAAAGATTTTGCAGGGCGAAATCAAAAGCTCTTGGAATCATGGCAATAATACTGTTGTGGTATTACATATATAAATAAATTAGCGGTACCCGACAGATGCTGTTATAGGGCACCCTGCTCCACATTTTGGTCGGTATCTCGAAAACGCGTTCACATATACAACTTAGGGCTACTCCCTTTTAAAGTACTCACTAACACCTTTCTTTTTATACCCATATCATACAAACACATTATAGAGTCACCCCTGGTCCACCTTTACGGCGATTTCTCGGAAAAGCATCCACCTATAGAGCTATGGCCCACTCCCTTTTAAAATTGTATTTAATACTTTCCATTTGATACACATGTCATATAAACACATTCAAGGGTTACCGGAGGTTCATTTTCCTACATGTTTATTTTCCTTTGTTTTGTCTCCAGTGCTCTCAGCTGAGTATGTAATATTCGGTTACACCCAAACTTAGCCCTCCTTACATGTTTGTACTATTATTACCCGTTCGTAATTAAATAAAGTGTAGTGCTTGATAAGTTCTCTTTTTTTTGTGTTTATTTATTTATACCTATTTAATTGCATTTATATTGAACAACAACAAATACATTCAGCCGCTCCCCTGATTTTTATAAAATAACAAATGGCACTGATACACACAAACTTACATAACATATGTACATTTATCGTAGCTTTAAGCTCATTGTAAAGATTGAAAAGCCAAAATCAATTTTGATGTCGGTAGTACTTTTATGTTTTAATTTGTATAAATGTAATTTTTTTATGTGCACGGTTTTGTTGGTATTGTTATTGTTGTCAAAACTATTTGTTTGTTATTGGTTGTTGATTGTTTAATAACACAATCAAATATCATAACTCAAAAGTCGCACATATGCGCTTGCAAGCTTATGACATTTATATATATTTATTTTCTATATTGTTTAATACCCCCTACAGCTACCGCCCCCTGCCAGGCGGGTTTTTGTTATCTGTCAGTGAGTTTTCCATCTCTTGTTTCTTTTACTTTGATAATGTATGTTGAGATTTGCATGTCAGTTGCTCATATTGCCGCCAAAGTGTCATAATTCTGAAATTTTACTCCCATAAAATTCAATAAAAAATCAATTGACATGAAATATTGTTGGAAGTAAATTATCATAGATATGTTTTTTCCTATGTAGTTCTAAGTATGTCTGGGTACATATCAAATGTGGGTTGAGCGTAAGAACGTCTCAATATTACTTGTGGTTTATTAACACTGGGAGGTCACGCTTAATTATAATGCGACATAGGGGTGATAATGTTGTAAATTTTCTTTCTTTTCGAAACTCGAAGCTAGAAGATTTACATAACGCATGTTTGGATGTAATTTTCACCCTTTGTGTCTATGAATATTGCGTGGAAATATGAGCTTGAAAGAACAAATCTTTTAATTAAAGAATGTATGAATGTACATTAGGGTAGTCCTTATAAATCAAATAAAGAATTTTTTCCAGTTTCCCCATTTCAAACGGTACTGCCATTCTCAAAAACATCACATATACATTTTGAACCTGCTTGAAAACAGTTAAGTGTGTTGCTTAGGATCAAAGTAAAGATTTCTCCATGAAGACATAAAAATTTAAAAAAATTTTATATTTGCAATACCCAAAACTAAAACTCCGTCTCTATGCTCCTTAATCGTCTCCAATTGGGACTAAAATTTGTATGTGATACATCCGAACGTTTAAAAGGGGTAAACTGAAAAAAAAAAAACTATTTAGTTGATTTATAATGACCACCTATATTAGGCCCGCCCGCAGGGGGAGGGTTTTGGGGTATAACCCCCCCCCCCCCCCCTTGGGATTTTTTTTGGGTCAAGGCGACTTTAAAACTGCTCAAAAGTGAACGTTGTGAACACCGTAGATTTGTGTGGCTTTGAAATAACATTTCTAAAAAAACAATTTTGAAGTAAAAATGAAATTACATAAATGGTTAAAACATGTAAATTTGAATTTGGGAATATTATCGGTTATTTACTACCCCCCTTTTGGAAAATCGTGCGGCCGGCCCTGGCCTATATGCATACATAATACAGAGAGGACCCTCAGCCAAAGATTTTCATGTCATATGCTATTGGATAGGGTTTGAGTATTTATTTATATGACCTGATATGTGGACATTGTCTCGTGAAATCTTTAAACCGAATATATCAGACTGGTCCGATGTTCTATATCCGCTCTTAATATCAGATAACACATGTGAAATTTATGTAGAAGTTGTGAGCTTCTTGGATCACTTTATAGCTGTAGAATTGCTAACAGAAATGTTCTTGTTGTTGTAGCGATAGGCACACTCCCAGAAGACCATGGGAGTGCTATCGATGTTGAAGGTCCTTTGCCGTATTCAGATCCGGTACGTTCCGGTGACAAGCAACATTAATGTACTTGCCCGCCCGTCGATTTGGTATGACCACATGAAACCTTTAAGGCCATAAGGCACTCCCAACCCCTAGATGCATGAGGCACTTGGGGTCGCCAGAGCCTCGGCTGTTAAAGAAACGATTCGCCACGGGTAGGTGAGGTTGACAATTGGGTTGGAGAAGCAATATATTGCGCTGGCAATGCCTTGAAAGGGTTGCACTACGCAAATAAGCTGTTTTCCAACCATTTTACAAGAAAGGCTGGTCAGTAAACTCTCTAAAGCTGTTCCTCTTTTACAATCATATCATAACCTTCATTCTTTCCTGACTAACAACAACAAGAAATTCTTATACAAATATTATTGATTTTATTATGCGTCATGTGGCAACACTACAAGACTCATAATAAATTTATAGAAAATAAACAAAAAGCACATTAAATTACTACCAATTATTTCAATTTCAAACATTGGCGATGCCCATCTAACTAATATTAAATTACCTTTGTCAAGTTAGCCTGGCATTTTCCATTGTGACAACTTTCAAATGCACAAAACTACGAGTTCCCATCAAAGCGTCCAAACGGTACAACATTTGTTAGTATTTCTAATGAATTCTATGCCGAATTTAATTTCCATAGAAATTTTCGTACAAAATTGAAACTAATCAAATATCAAACAATTCTAGCTAAACAAATTTTAAAATCAAAAATAAAATCACGTTCGCACACCATTAGCCGCAATTCAATTCGATACCAAGTCTATGCAACTCAATCCAGTTCAATTCAATTGTAGTATGACCGCACAAAACCGTATTAGAATATATAGAGGGAATAGAATATGCGAATGTTGCGCCAAAAGTAAACTAGACAAAATTTTTCATTTTCGACCATCAACCATCTAATCTACATTGACTATCAACGACTATGAATTGGTTGCGCTTAGGACTGAATGCAACAACTCAATGACGTTTTTGGGAATGGCCTCTGATCGGGCAATGACCGTTATGTCAATAGAAATGTAGTTTTTGAAGCGCGGAATAACGTTGTGTGGTCAAGTGTTCTAGTAACCATACAAATACAACTGTTATACATATATACCCACCAGAGAAAATAGGAGGCAGTCACGCCTAGCGACAGTTTGGAACTATAGGTTCCGTATAGAATCGGCTGCAGAGCGGGACAACTGGTAGCCACACTACATAATATAAACAGCGCTTGAGTCTAAGCTATGTAATAAATAAAAAAAAACAAGGCACGATAACCTCTGAAGACATTTAAGGCCAAGCTTCTCTTCTATTCTCTTCTCTTCTCGTTTTGTGCAAGCTTCATCTCAGTCATTCACTCGGGAGAGGACTTCCACTAGCATAAGCAGCTTAGAATATTTCCGTGGTAGGCACTTCGTAAGAGGCGCCTTAAATCCGCAAAACTACAAGGCTCAATTTTTTTACCTCACACCTTCAGAGAGTGTTTTTATCGTTACAAAAAGAAGACGATTTAAGGAGAACTCGTGGGAGAGACTCATCTGAGTCAGTCGATTAACTAGCTCGAAATTGTAAGAAAATATTGATGAGAACTCTCTGTCCTTTCCTATGCGGAAATGTACCTATTTGATTTAATCCCGGACGAGCATTATCCTGAGTCTGCTGTATAATCTTTTTAAGTCACCTGTTGTTAGTGCAATCTCTCGATACACAGTCACCTTAGTGCACTTTTCAAGCTTAGACTAGGGCTAGTCTATCAAATACTAGTATATTTACTGGTACGATGCTTTTAAATATCGACTTCTGATTGGAATGTCACCCTACCTTCGCGACAGTTTATAGAAAACTTCCTTCATAAACCAAGTTTAAGTCTTATTTCCTCACTATTTATCATCAGCATTAATTGGCGCTTAACCGCCTATATTATTTTGACCGTTGCGAAAGTCAATCGGGAGCACTAAGAGAGATCAAGCCATCCTCGGTATTTCTCTTCCAGCTCGTGCATAATATTGTGATGAATATTAGCATCACTATGCTGTTAGTAAATAATCACAACAACAAATACTGTAAGGAGCCAAACTGCAAATGCACACACATAACTAGCAGCTCGAAGTGAAGAGATATCTCACACATACACACGCATATACCTCAATTACCAAGCAGCAGATACAACAGTTCTAGAAGGTGAAAAGTTTAGACCTTAGGAGAAATATGCGGACGAGGCATCATAGAGTATAAAAGCAGTGCAGGCTGGGGAATTTGATTTAAACACGTTATTGTGAAGTGAAGTATAATTGTAAAACTCCCACAGTAGTTTAATAAAGACCAGCAGAAGGTGCATAATTATCAGAAATCCCCAGAAATCGTAACAATATGATCCATTCGGTACACAATGCTCATTTCTGCGTATAGGTCAGACAACTCATCATTTTACCTCCTACGAGACTCGCCGAGAAAAGCTCATACAGCTCATCATTTACCTTCTTCGAGACTCGCCGCTATAAAGCTCATTCTCTTCGAGAATCGCCATCAGCACCAAGAACAAGATAAAAAATCTTCCAGCGAACTTTCTTCTCGATTGTTTATTGGTATTTACTTGTATGTCAACAGGTGCCATAATGACGCAAAGACTTGATATAACGTGTGTCAAAGATACCAGTCTACAAAATGCTAAAAAGGAAATAAACCAGAACTGAAACTAGTTGAGCTGCATAGCAAACGAATTTAGTCTAGTGTGCAACTAGCAGATATGGGGTACATACTCCAATCAAAGAGCAGGTGTATGAATGTCCACAAACGTGTCGCTTTTTTGGCCACCCCAGCAGCGTTCAAAGAAAAAAAAACTAAGAGAATGAACAAAAAGGCTAAAACTCGAACAGAAAAAAAAAATTTAAAGATTCACTTGTCCATACCCCAACACGTACGACTAAATTTTTCACGCTGCATACAAACGCAATGAATTGTTATCAACCAACGTCCACCAAGTTTTGTAAAAATAACGCCCGTAGCACATGACTTTGGCGATATTTTTGGTTTTTAGAAATGTTTGTCAGTGCAATTGGTGAAAAGGAAAGAGATCAGCGTACAAATCGTTGATGGGAGTTGCGCTGGTAAATTTTGGTGTGCTTTGCATGTGTAAGTATATTCCCTAACTATTGTTGTTGGTGTTATATGAACAATGTAGCACATCAACTTTCCCATATAAACTAGGTTGGTGGATAGCGACGACAAAATCAATTTCAAATAAATCACATAATAGGATTTTCCCCTACTTGCAACTTCTACAACAACTGCAATAATTCCATTAGAATATACAAAAAAATATAAAATCAATTAATGGAGACAAGTTGAAATGTTTGGTTAAACTGGAAAGCGTAGTACAGTCACAACCAATTGATATGTTTGTACGGTGCGAAGTAAAAAATATAATTTTATTAGCAGACCAGGCAGACTTTGTACTCTTCTAGCTTTGGTCAATCTGCACAACTTTAAAGCAGTTTTTACCTCCTACTCTCCCTTCCTTTCTTTTCCCCTTTTCCGTATCTTTTTATTCACTCTTCCCTCTACCTTTTTCTTTTTCTGTGTCTCGTTCTCCCTCTCCGCTTTTGTTTTTGTTGTGGTTGTTGTTGTTGTAGCGATAAGAACGGATCAGGAAGGCCTTGAAGAGTGTTATCGATGTTGATGTTCTTTTTCCGGATGAAGATCCGGTACGTTGCGGTAACAAGCACCATTAGCGTAGTAGCCGACCATCTCGGGAACGATTTGGTATAATCACAAGAAACCTTCTAGGCCAGAACGGCGTGGTTTTTGTTGTTGTAGCGATAAAGTTGCTCCCCGAAGGCTTTGGGGAATGTTATCGATATGATGGTCCTTTGCCGGGTACAGATCCGGTACGCTCCGGTACCACAGCACCATTAAGGTGCTAGCCCGACCATCTCGGGAACGATTTATGTGGCCACATTAAACCTTCAGGCCATCCCCTCCCTCCTCACCCACAAGTTCCATGAGGAGCTTGGGGTCGCCAGAGCCTCGTCTGTTAGTGAAACTGGATTCGCCGCGGGTAGGTGAGGTTGACTATTGGGTTTGGAGAAGCTATATATTGCGCTGGCAACCTGAAGGGTTGCGCTACACAACCCCTTGAATCCGGTATTTTAGTCGCCTCTTACGACAGGCATACCTACCGCGGGTATAATTTGACCCCCTAACCAGCTGGGGTGCCAGAATGGCGTCGTGCTCCTTTTTTAATTTTTCCTACAAACACCTACATATATGTTTTATGCCGCCTTCGAACGGCAGCTGCAAGACAGATTAAATTTCACTCACAGAAGCGTGATAGAAATACACCCACAAAAAATGTTTGCCAAACAACTGCCGAGGAGTGATACAGCTGCCAGATCTAGAAGTAGCAAGTGGCTTAAGTACAAAGGAAGCTTCTAGTATTTTCCAAGAGGACGGAGTTATTTTATAACATACGTCCTTGTTTTTGATCGGGTTTTCCAGTTTGGTCGTTAAAACAAACTTCTGGTAACACTACGGCTTCACGCAGTCTATGTGGGATCCTCATGGACCGGCCAGTTCAACCTAACCTAACCTAAGTGCCGAGGGGTGATCCCACTTAGAAAATTTTTTTCTGATTTTAAAAATTTTTTTCTAAACTTTTGAAATTGTATTGAGCTGGACTTGAACCGACGAGCTTCGACGTAGTAGCGGAGCACGCTACAATCACATCACTACGGATGGGGTACACCAGATTCTACTGAACTACTACTAACTTATGTTAGTGGAATTAAATAGACCGTTTAAGTGGAAGCCGGACAGGTACGGGGTGATGCTAGCACCAGGAGATACCGGACGCATATGCAGAAAAGTATTGCAGATAGATGCACTCCCTTCACCTGCACTTCAAACAAGAATTTTTGAAGAAAAGAAGACAGATTAGGACCAAGAGAAAAGAATAAGCAAAAGTAAAAAAAAGAGCGAGTTTAAAGCTGGAAGTTTGTGGCGCAGCTCAGTAGATGCGCAAAACGAAGCAAGTTTGGGTGTCAACTCACGCAGGCTTCGAGCTTGTGCAGCACAGGAAAGAGAAAATCAAAAAAATGAGGAAGATCGAGGGAGGAAAGACAGTTCGATAGAAAGGAAGCAGAGTAGAATTCAGGCAAGTACATTTCGCCCAGAACAACGTCTGTTGCTGTAGTTTTTACTATAAACGGGGGATTGACCAAGGATGATTTTTTTTTGTTTTTAAGAATTTTGTGAACGTTTGTAGATGGCCCGCCATCTTCTATCAAAACCAGGATCAAGCTCAGGGCCACTTTTTCAAGTAAACTTTAAGGTTTCTCTGTTCGATAAAAACATTAAGTTTAAAGGGCATGAAAAGATAAGCATAAAGTTAACGGCACAATAAAGTATATACAAACAAATTTTTAAAAAATGCGTCCATGTCTCAATGCAGAGCTAAATTATTTAACAATTATGATCAAATTAATGATAATTATTTTTATTAAAAAAACACACATTTCAAACGAAAAACAAACAATAAACACTTGACAAATAACTCACACAATTATGTAAATATGTAGGTAGTAATTTTATCAGTAAAAATAAATCAGTTGTCTGTGAAGCTTTACTTAACCCAATTTGAATATGAAATGCAAAGAAAGCGTAATTGATAAACAAAGCAACAAACAAGTAAGGAAGGCTAAGTTCGGGTGTAACCGAACACTACATACTCAGTTGAGAGCTATGGAGACAAAATAAGGGAAAATCACCATGTAGGAAAATGAACCTAGGGTAACCCTGGAATGTGTTTGTATGACATGCGTATCAAATGGCAGGTATTAAAGAGTATTTTAAGAGGGAGTGGGCCATAGTTCTATAGGTGGACACCTTTACGAAATATCGTCATAAAGGTGGACCAGGGCTGACTCTAGAATTTGTTTGTACGATATCGGTATGAAATGAAAGGTGTTAATGAGTATTTTAAAAGGGAGTGGGCTTTAGTTCTATAGGTGGACGGCTTTTCGAGATATCGCCATAAAGGTGGACCATGGGTGACTCTAGAATTTGTTTGTACGATATCGGTATGAAATGAAAGGTGTTAATGAGTATTTTAAAAGGGAGTGGGCCTTAGTTCTATGGGTGGACGCCTTTTCGCGATATCGATATAAAGGTGGACCAGGGGTGACTCTAGAACTTGTTTGTACGATATGGGTATCAAATGAAAGGTGTTAATGAGTATTTTAAGTTTAGTTTTAGTTCTATAGGTGGAAGCCTTTTTGAGATATCGCCATAAAGGTGGACCAGGGGTGACTTTAGAATTTTTTTACGATATGGGTATCAAATGAAAGGTATTAACGAGTATTTTAAAAGGGAGTGGGCCCTAATTCAATAGGTGGACACCTTTTCGGGATATCGTTATAAAGGTGGACCAGGATTGGCTCTAGAATGCGTTTGTACATTATGGGTATCAAACGAAAGGTGGTAATGAGTATTTTAAAACGGAGTGGGCCTTAGTTCTATAGGTGGACGCCTTTTCGATATATCGCCATAAAGGTGGACCAGGGGTGACTCTGTAATGTGTTTGTACAATATGAGTGTCAAATTAAAGGTATTAATAAGAATTTTAAAAGGGAGTGGTGGTAGTTGTATATGCGAAGGAGTTTTCGAGATATCGACCAAAATGTGGCCCAGGGTGACCCAGAACATCATCTGTCGGGTACCGCTAATTTATTTATATATGTAATACCACGAACAGTATTCCTGCCATGATTCCAAAGGCTTTTGATTTCGCCCTGCACAACTTTTTCATTTTCTTCTACTTTATATGGTAGGTGTCACACCTATTTTACAAAGTTTTTTTCTAAAGTTATATTTTGCGTCAATAAACCAATCCAATTACCATGTTTCAACCCTTTTTTCATATTTGGTATAGAATTATGGCACTTTTTTCATTTTTCGTAATTTTCGATATCGAAAAAGTGGGCGTGGTCATAGTCAGATTTCGGCCGTTTTTTATAACAATTGAAAACGAGTTCAGATAATTATGTGAACTGAGTTTAGTAAAGATATATCGATTTTTGATCAAGTTATCGTGTTAATGGCCGAGCGGAAGGACAGACGGTCGACTGTGTATAAAAACTGGGCGTGGCTTCAACCGATTTCGCCCTTTTTCACAGAAAACAGTTATCGTCCTAGAGTCTAAGCCTCTACCAAATTTCACAAGGATTGGTAAATTTTTGTTCGACTTATGGCATTAAAAGTATCCTACACAAATCAAATGAAAAAGGGCGGAGCCACGCTCATTTTGAAATTTTCTTTTATTTTTGTATTTTGTTGCACCATATCATTACCGGAGTTGAATGTTGACATAATTTACTTATATACTGTAAATATACAAAATTTTTTGTAAAAATTTCACTTTAAAAAAAATTTTTTTTTAAAAGTGGGCGTGGTCGTTCTCCGATTTTGCTAATTTTTATTAAGCGTACATATAGTAATAGCAGTAACTTTTCTGCCAAATTTCATAATGATATCTTCAACGACTGCCAAATTACAGCTTGCAAAACTTCTAAATTACCTTCTTTTAAAAGTTGGCGGTCCACGCCCATTGTCCAAAATTTTACTTATTTTCTATTCTGCGTCATAAGTTCAACCCACCTACCAAGTTTCATCGCTTTATCCCTCTTTGGTAATGAATTATCGCAATTTTTCGATTTTTCGAAATTTTAGATATCGAAAAAGTGGGCGTGGTTATAGTCCGATATCGTTCATTTTAAATAGCGATCTGAGATGAGCGCCCAGGAACCTACGTACCAAGTTTCGTCAAGATATCTCAAAATTTACTCAAGTTATCGCGTTAACGGTCAGACGGACGGACGGACCGACATGGCTTAATCAAATTTTTTTTCGATACTGATGATAACCAACCGTTATCCAATCAAAGTTAATATACTCTGTGAGCTCTGCTCAACTGAGTATAAAAAGAGCAAGCACTCCCCAAATACCTAAAGGAAATGCAGCAGTAAGCTATGATTTGATGCGTTCCATTTCCTATTCAAGCAGCATGAAATATTTGTTATGGTTGGTTTTGTTGTAAATTAGTACCATACAAAATGAATAAAGAAGAAATCAAACAAATATTATTGCATCAACAAACGTACATAGTTAGTTGCATATATATGATGTATGTATGTATGTCTACTTATAACAAACTTAGAGATAACTAAGTAGCGTTAATAAATAAAATGTTAACATGATAAACAACGCTTTAAGGTTAAGATGCAACATTTGTGGTAACAAGATGCTCAACAACCGTAGTTGTGTACATACCAATTGAATGTTTAAGGCGTAAAGATATGAAACGCTGATTTCAAGTTGGTCTGTAAAGTGTAGAAGCCAACAATTCACTGGTTTTCACATATCCACTTACGAATATATGTATGTATATGAAAATATATTCAAGTGAGCATCAATAATGGTGCGCTGTGGACCAACAACAACAACAACAAACAATTGTTGCACGTGCACTCACATTTAACTCTTTCATAGCATTCGAACACTTACTGAGCTGGCCAGCGGCTACCAGCCTACGCAATTATGATTAATCGCTCTGTTGTTGGCATGAAGTAGCAGCTCTACGTTAGTCCGCTTGTCGCGACATACGTAAATGGTGAAAGGTATTCAAGTAATGCATCATTTACTTGTTGTGTACTTACGTAGGTGCCACAATCTTGAATGTTTTGTAAATAGGTGGGCACTTTATGCAGTATTTTCAAGTGTATTTTGTTGGGAATTGTTGTACCTAGTGCAGTTCAAGACTAGTGACTAAAGTGTGGACAATGAATTTAGCGAAAACTCGAAAACAATCGGCTTTAAAGCGATAAATTAGCGTGAATTGAGGAGTCCCATATGTAATTTGTTTATAAATATTTAAACAAATGAGATATTTGTGATGTGACCTGCATTCATAAGTGAGCATTAATTGGTGAGCGATGGGAGGAAAGCACAGCGCGTTATTTGGCAAGACAATGGGTTTGGCGAAGTAAGAAACATTAAGAATTTCTTGTAAATTTTTCAGAGCTTTTTTTCCGGGGAGTAGGATTCGAACCCGCACTCCTACGATTGCTGACTTTTGACAAACACTCATGCCATTTGCCTTCTTTGCATATTTTGTAATTAGGATGTGTTTACAACAACATTACATGTGTTTGTAACCTTTCAACAATCGTAGCAGACGGATACGAATCCCGGCGAAAGAATTTGAAGAAATTTACAACGTGAAATAATGAAGATTTGTTTGTCCAAAACAGGTAAAATGTAAAGTCGGTAGAGAACTACATAAGTTAATGTTATATTAGTCTGAAAGGATGATTATAAATTTATAAAACAATGGGCAAATATATATTTTTAGTCAGCAAACAACAAACAAAGTGAGTAATTTTTTAGTGGTTTCGATTCTGTTTAAAATTTTTAAAAAATTTTTTTTTTCATTCAAATTTTAATACCTCAGTCAGCTTGTTGCATTTAAAAGAAAACCAATACTCATTGAACTCATAATAATTAATTTCAAGTTTTGATGCACTGCAGGATTGATATAGTCTTCTTATAAATTAGCGCATACAGATAGCACCAGTATTGACGAGACCCGCAAAAAAGTGAAACAAAGTTTGTTCCAGGGGGAAACTACCACAAAATATTGTACGCAGCCATTCTTAGATGCTCGAAATACATTAGCACAAGTAAGGACGGCACAGTTTTCGGCTGTTCCGAAGACTTGATACCTTTAATGAATGGGACTGAACAATAATCTTATCCCATTCGTAATATCCAAATAATCGGCTGTATAAGATATGAAATATATAGATAACAGATGTACATACCTAAGCGATGTTTAAGGTAATTATAAAATAAACAAGTAAGGACGGGACTGTCTTCGGCTTTTCCGAAGACTTCATACCTTTCATGAATGGGGCTGAACAATAATCTTATCCCATTCGTAATCTCCAAATAATGCGCTGTATAATATAAAAAATATATAGTGAACAGATGTACATACCTAAACGATTTTAAGATAAATATTAAAAAAATGGCAAAAAACCCCCTTATCTGAACGATGGGTTGTATGAAATATATATTCTATATAGCTCCGATCGAAATAATTTTTACAGGAAATATTCTATGATATATTAGAATATATATCACCAAGTTTCACGTTTTTGTATTGGAAATTAAGGGAGAAATTGCCAAAAATCTTTCTATTTGAACGATCGGTTGTATGGGATATATACTATATACATATAGCTCTAATCAAAATGATTTTTTCAGAAAATCTTCTGTGATATATTAATATACTAGCAGACCCGTCAGACGTTGTTCTGCCCTAAATTTGGTCTATCTCCATACATTTTAATAAGCTTTTTCCGTCTAACTCTTATCAATTTTGCCAGGTTAATGCAACTAAATCGAATATCACAATGAAAATTACTTTAAAGCTCTCAGCAGACCCTTTAATTTGATATCCATATTACACACACATTCTAGGGGTATCCGGTTTTGCCCATATCTTGAGACCCTAGTCACCCAGCGGTATAAAAATTACTCTGTACTAAAGCACTCATCAACAGCTTTCATTCGTTATCCATATTTTATAAACACATTCTAGGGGTATCCGCGTCCACGTTTTCGCTTATATCTCGAGACCCTAGTTACCCGCGGGTACGAAAAATACCCCGTATCAAAGTACTCATAAACAGCTTACATTCGATACCCATATTGTACAAACATATCCCAGGATTACCCAGGTCCACGTTTTGATCTCAAGACCCTATCCAGAACGGGATAAAAATTAGCCGACGTCTGTCTCCTGGTTCTAGGCTACCCCTCCACCAACCTTCAGCCAAATATGTTCATCCTTTCCTTCCTCTTCAATCACTCTTTTTCTATTTAAAAAAGCGCATCAAAATCCGTTGCGTAGTTTTAAAGGTTAAAGCAT
Source organism: Eurosta solidaginis (assembly GCF_040869045.1). NCBI lineage: Eukaryota > Metazoa > Arthropoda > Insecta > Diptera > Tephritidae > Eurosta > Eurosta solidaginis. The sequence goes on from NC_090321.1 coordinate 21,390,318, forward strand.
TCAAAGGGACATAGGACAGCAAAAGCGACTTTCTTTTGTAATATGTAGTGATAGTGATACATGCAAAAATACCAAAAAATAAAACTTTTTTGAAGAATTTTAAGGAAATGATTAATATTTTTAAGGAAAGATTATTTTTCAATAGATGTATGCATTCTTAACCATTTATGTTGCATTAACAATTAACCATTTATGTTGCATAAATATGTATGTACATACCTATGTTAAGCTGATATGATATGAAAATACATACATATGTACATCCATACATACCTATAAACCTACGCCCGAAGTTAAATAACGAATGCTATATATGTACGTATGTATGTGTCGTATCAAGCCTCACTCAAAAGCAATTAGCCCGGACAGTTCTCAGCGAACAAACACACATACGCATTTTTTGATAAAAATGTTACTTTTGTTTAAATAATTTGACTGATATAAGAAAGGAATCAAGTATTTTTTTTTTTTTTTTTTTGATGCAGATCGAAGGTCAATATTTCAAAGTTTTACTGAAAAGTAGAATTTTTGAAATCCATACATCCGTTTATAAGTTATAGCTGTGTAAACAAAAATTTTATGATTTTTTGCTACATTTTGGCAATTTGCCACGCCCCTATAATATATATCTTCAAATTATATTAACTGTACCATCTCACGTATCTAAGCTTTCAAATGCAAAAAACCGTTTTAAAATCGGAGTATTCTGTATGAAGTTATGTGCATACATGGCATTTAGCGACATTTATTAGATTTATAGATAGATATAGATAGATATATCACCGAGTTTCACGTTTATACTTTCTAAATTGCAGCAGGAGTGACTAAAATCGTCTTATCTGAACGATCGGTTGTATGGGAGATGTATGTTAAGTGATCCGATCCTACCGGATCCGACAAATATCTAATATAATACAAAAATACATCCTTGTGCCAAATTTCATTGAGATATCTCAAAATTTGAAGGACTAGTTTGCGTTCAAACAGACAGACGGACGGACAGACGGACATGGCTATATCAACTCAGTTCGTCGCTGTTATGAATTCGGTATACTTAATGGTGAGTCTATCTTCTATATTTCTCAACATTGCAAACATCGGACCAAAGTTAATATACCATTTCATTTTCATGAAAAGTATAAAAATAGGTAGGCACTTTGTATGAGGATGCAAAATTTCTCGTTTTTTATGGTCTGCATAGCTTTGACTACGAATCACTTATTTCAACAATATATGCCGTAAACGTAAGTATTTTATGAAATTTTAAGCTTTTATCCGTTAAAAAGGGGGCACAAATGACAGTTTATATGGGGTTTATACTATATAGATATACCACTGATCTCCATAATTTTTTCAGACTGCAATATATGCTATATACGTAAGCATTCGGTGAAATTTGAAGCCTCTAGCTGTTAAAATGGGGCAGAAATTACGCAAAGATTCTTATCTCAACAATCGGCTGTTGGGGATATTTGCTATATATACGACCGATCTCTCCCATTTTCCCAGAAAACAATATGTGCAATATATGAAAGCATTTGGTAAAATTTGAAGCTACAACCTGATAAATTAAGGAAGATATGACAAAAACTCTCTTTTTTCTGAAATATCGGTTGAGTGGGGGATATGTGCAATAGCGGTTCGATCCGGCCAATTCCGACAAATGTCTAATCAGACATAGATATGCCCGCGAACCAAATTTTATCAAGATATCTCAAAAATTTAGAGACTAGTTTGCATACAAACAGACAGACGGACATGGCTAAATCAGTTCAGCTCTTCGCCCTGACCATTTCGACATACTTATTGTTGGGTAAATCTCTTCTCCTTTAGGGACCTAGAATTTTGAGATTCGTGATAAACTTAATATATCATTTCATTTTCATGGAAGGTATAAAAATGGAATGACTTCCAAGTTATTTTCACTTTTGTAATTTTTGTTACACTGTGGACTCCATCAATTATTCTTGATTTAAAAAATTTTAGAAATCTTTTCCCTCAAATTAAGGGAACTTTTCAAATAAAATTTAGAAATCAGGGACACAATAATTAAAAGTTTTATCGCATATGCTTTGCTTCCTAGTATTTCTTTAATAAAAATTTAAAATTTTTTGTTCAATAAAATTTTTTTTTATTAAGGTTCCGGGTCTCATTCTCTATTAAGAAACGAACATTCGTCTCGCTCGTAAGAAAAAAATCGTACAGGTCGTATATCCCTTACAAACCGCTTAAGTATGTACATATATATGTTATCTATCAGCTCCTTTCATTAAACGTATGAAGTTTTCGGCACAGCCGGCGAGAGTCCTGTCCTTATTTGTTTTCGTATTGCCAACGAAAAAAATATCGCAATTACCAAGCCGCTTAAAAAAAAGTTGCCTTATGATTATTATTAAAAAATTTTTTGTATTTTCTTTTGAAGTTTTCTACAAAGCATCAACTTTGATAAAATTTTGAATTCGGGAAAAGTTTTCAATTTGAAACAAGAAAGGACGGGGCTGTCTTCGGCTGTACCGGAGACTTCATACCTTTCATGAATGGGGCTGAACAATAATCTTATCCCGTTCGTAATCTCCAAACAATCGGATGTATAAGATAAGAAATATATAGTGAACAGATATACATACTTAAACGATTTTTAAGATAAATATAAAATAAAAAATGACAAAAAACCCCCTTATCTGAACGATCGGTTGTATGGGATATATACTATATATAGCTCCGATCAAAGTGATTTTTTCAGAAAATCTTCTATGATATATCAAAATATATATCACCGAGTTTCACGTTTATAATTTCTTAATTAAGGGAGAAATGGCCAAAAATCTTTCTATCTGAGCAATCGGTTGTTTGGGATATATACTACATATAGTTCCGATCAAAGCGATTTTTTCAGAAAATCTTCTATGATATATCAAAATATATATCACCGAGTTTCACGTTTATAATTTCTTAATTAAGGGAGAAATGGCCAAAAATCTTTCTATCTGAGCAATCGGTTGTTTGGGATATATACTACATATAGTTCCGATCAAAGCGATTTTTTCAGAATATCTTCTATGATATATTAACGTTTATACTTTCTAAATAAAGGGAGAAATGGTCAAAAATCTTTCTATCGATAAACTGAGATTTTCCTCACTTTAAAGAATTTTTTTAGGGAATGCTTTCCATATAAGTGATTTTTTTATTTTTTTTTTTAGTGTACGAATGCTTCAAAATATTGAATGGCAATGCATTTAAAATTCTAGTAGCATACATCATCCAAATACTCATTTACATCTTTCAAAATGCTATTATGATGACAGTTTTCAAAAATTCCGGATTAACGTAGTATAAATTGAAATATTTGTGCTTAAAGCTCAATATATAAGTATTAATATATACTTACAATGAAAGAAAGAAACTATTACAACCTACTAGATAAAAGCGCTGAAAGGATTCGTCACAAGATGCCCGACCTAAGAGATTGGCATTGTTTTTATGTGACAGTTTCTAATTTGTCAAAAGTCAAATGGCAAATGATAGAACTAGAAATGACAAAAAACAAAATGAGTCAAACTCAGTTGTGGACACATTAGTTGCTTTCTTTTGCAAGCGAGTTTGAATAAAACGCTTCAACTAGTTAAACACTTTCATCATGGCGGAACCATATGTGAATGTGGTGGAAATTTATTAGCTAATTGATACTTTTTCTAGGTGTTTTGATATCTCTACTTCTGGCGCATTACATTTTTGATACTCAACCAGAGGATTACAAAAACAAAATACATGGAATATCTGTGTTTGTTCGTATGTATGTCACCCTGCCAACATGCTGGTATTTTGTTATGTGTAGGGTTCCTTTTAATCTATATATATAAAAATCAAATTCTCTGTGTGTATTACCTATGGAAACGTATTTCCCACACTTCAATCAACACCAAATTTTGGCTGTAGGTCCCTTCGATCAACGGGAAGGTTTTAGGCTAAAAATGATTTTGCTATATAAAAGGGGCGTGGCACCTCCCATACTAATGAAATCTTTGGTACTGCATAACTCTGAAGGTATAAATCCCAGAACATTGAAATTAAGTAAGGAATTATATGAGGTCAATCTCTAACACCAGGAAGAAAATGTGGAATTGGGAAAAAGGGGGCGTGGCAACTCCCATCCAAATGGAATATATCATACTGCATATCTCTGGATGTAGTAATGGTAGGATAGTGAAAATTGGTAAGGAGCTATATGACGTTAAGCCCTAACACCTCCAGCAAAATATGGAATTCGGAAAAAAACGGGCGTGGCACCTTCCCTATAAATGGGATTTTTCAGAACTATGGCTGCCGTGTAAACTTAGGTTATTTTAACACTTAAAGTTTGACTGCATTGTTGAGTTTGGCTGTTATTCCTTTTGGACGTTTAGTAATCTACCGCCGTTAAAAAAAATTTGGTAGCTTCAGTCTACTTACATCTTCTATAAAAATCAAATTCTTTGTGTGTGTTCCCTATGGAAACTTATTTCCCACACTTCAGTCATCACCAAATGTTGGCTATAGGTTCCTTCGATAAGAACGAAGGTTTTTCATATTTCAGAATTAAGAATTTTAAATTCATATTTTATTTTTTTTTGGCTATGCGAACGAGCACCCTTAAAAGAACTTTAAAAGATAATGTAACAAAATCAATGATCGCATTCAAAACCAAATTCCTGGTGAAGTAACGAAATATAAATCGATCGGCACAGTTACAGATGAAGGTCAAATTGTGAATTATCCAATTGAGTTTCTAAACTCTTTAGAACCACCTGGAATGCCGGCGCATATATTAACTTTGAAAATTGGCTCACCAATCAAGCTTCTTCGGAATTTAGACCCACCAAAATTGTGCAATGGAACCAGAGTGCGGGTTAACAAATTAATGCCGAATGTAATGTAAGCAGCAATCATCAGCCGTAAAAGCAAAGGTGAAGATGTGCTCATACCACGGATTCCAATGATTCCTACAGATTTTACATACAATTTTAAGCGCTTACAGTTATGCCTTGCTTTTGCAATGGCAATCAACAAAGCGCAAGGACAATCGCTTACTGTTGCAGGATTAAATTTAGAGAGTCCGTGCGTTTCCTATGGCCAGCTATATGTTGCTTGCTTTAGAGTTGGAACGCCAAAAAATTTTTTATCTTTGCACCGAACGAAAAAACCAAAAATATTGTGTACCAACATATATTACAATAATGCTACGTTTCCACTAAACCCAAACTCCGTGTTTGTCAACTCTTTTATGCAAAATATCTCTTGGCAGAAATACAACTTTTGATTTTTGCTTTCGGGTTATTGATACCGAAGTTTAAACGCGTTTTTCGATAGCTTACGCGATATTTTTAGACATGTTTTAACAGTCATACGAAACTGGCAAACACGGAGTTTGGGTTTGGTGGAAACGTAATATAAGATACAATAATGAAATGTCTTAACAGAGAATTTCACCAAATATGCGTACAAAAATCAATTAAAATCACAGAACAATAAACTAAATTATCAACAAACGAAACAGAAAAAATAACGCAACATTAATTCGACCTCGGGCGTTACAACGTACGCCTGGTATAGCCCCTATATTATAAATTTTACTTTAACATTATATACTTTGAAAATACATTAGTTTGTTCAATAATTTTATTTTCATTTTTTGATTTGTTATATTTCAAAATTTTTCATTATTTTTGTTTAAGCATATATGACACTACTTTATTTTTGCTTGGATTCGAAGCTAAAAAAACTGACGAAACTTTATCGGAACTTGAAAACACAAAAACAATTTCTATCATGAAAAAGCGAGACCACTATTCCCCAAAAATTAGTGAGTTTGACATGTTTTTGTTTATGTTTTACATTTTATTTTTACTTTAACACTTTTAGCAATAAAAACAATGCAAATAACACGCGAAAATTATTTAGGTTTCTATGGTTCACTTTTTCACAAGAAAGTTGATTTTAGTTGTGTTTTTATGCACCAAATTTTCAAACTAAAAATTAAATTTTTACGTGTTAGAAAAAAATGAAGAAAAAACGGCCGAATCTCAAAAAACCTATCGAAATACAAACTGGCTCGTTTGTTTTCAATGAACTAGATTGTATTTTCCTTGTATTTCGTTAGTTTTTTGAAATATAGTTTACACACTTACACCAGTACTGAAGATGTATAAGGAGAGAGTGTGACAAAAAATTGTAATTGTGAATTCATACAAGTGGCTAATGTTTGAAAAAAAAAAACCTTCACAATAGTAAACAGTCACAATCACCTGTCGAATCGCTGTTCGATTACTTAAATGATTTCCTCAATAATTTTTTCCAAACATTTTTGTAGACGTCAGGTATATTGCATTATTTACATATTTTAAAATGTTTACTTAACTACTTGCCCATCTTTTAACTTATATCTGGATTTTAGAAATGTATATTAGTATGTAGTCTGTCTTTCTGTATACACATTTAAAAGAAATGCTGATTTGAAACACAAATGGGCAATTCATGGCACTTCAGTTTAATAATCGTGAGTAAAAAATAAAACTTTCTTCCATTCTCTGGCCACTCGAGACAGCCATTCTCCCTGTCAGCTATTATTTGACAGGTAGGTATGGCAATGGAGTAATAGAGAGATTTTTCACTTGTATGAATTCATAATGATTGTTTGTTGCTTAAGCGATTTCATATCGAACCGCTTAGCCAACTAGACTAGCTTACTTTGTATTGTTACTTGTTATGCAATTCGCTGATGTAGCGTTTTATTTCCACTAGTTTGCGAAAAAAAGCGGTTAAGCGATATACAAACATTAAGTACTATGAACACACATACATATGTAGAAGCCCCAGTTTCAAACGAACGAGGGTTACTGAGTGTGTCAGCGCAACCCTGTCATTTGTCATTTAATAGAGATCGTTGCGTAGTAAACGCCTACCATTTTGCAATAGTAAATTAGATGACCAGCATATTCTTTGTACTGAATTGACCTCAACTAAAATTGCAGATGTTCGTATATGAATACAACTTTATGTAACTGTTTATCCACTTACAATATATATGTAGTTAAAAAGGTATGAACTCGTGTATGGATGTGTGTGGGTAATCAAGGACATTTGCAAAAAGTTTATGTTCCCTGAAAAAAATCGTGCGATTATCCCCTAGGGAGAGCGGTCTGCAATTGATTCCTTTTGTCCACATTCTAGTATAATTGATCGCCTCTATTCCCTTTTGGGTATATTTGGCATTAGTCAATTTCAAATTTATGTAGCCAATTGAAAACAAGTAAGGAGGGGACTTTCTTCGGCTGTGCCAAAGATTTCATACCTTTCATGAATGGGGCTGAATAATAATCTTATCCCATTCGTAATCTCCAAATAATGCGCTGTATAAGATAAGAAATATATAGTGAACAGATGTACATACCTAAACGATTTTAAGATAAATATAAAAAGATTGCAAAAAACACCCTTATCTGAACGAACGGTTGTATGGGATATATATTATATATAGCTCCGATCGTAAGTAAGTAAGTAATATTAGAATATATATCACCAAGTTTCACGTTTTTATATTGGAAACTAAGGGAGAAATGGCCAAAAATCTTTCTATCTGAACGATCGCTTGTATGGGATATATACTATATATAGCTCCGATCAAATTGATTTTTTCAGAAAATCTTCTATGATATATTAAAATATATATCACCGAGTTTCACGTTATACTTTCTAAATTAAGGGAGAAATGGCAAAAATCTTTTTATCTGAACCATCGGTTGTATGGGAGTTATATGTTATAGTGGTCCGATCATTCCGGATCCGACAAATGTCTAATATAATACAAAAACACATCCTTGTGCCAAATTTCATTGAGATATCTCAAAATGTGAGGGACTAGTTTGCGTTAAAACAAACAGACGGACGGACGGACGGACGGACAAACGGACATGGCTATATCAATTCAGTTCGTCGCTATGAAGAATTCGGTATACTTAATGGTGAGTCTATCTTCTATATTTCTCAACGTTACAAACATCGGACCAAAGGTAATATACCATTTCATGTTCATGAAAGGTATAAAAACAATAAAACACTAGTACATACTCAGCTGCCAAATCACAGCTTGCAAAACTTTTAAATTACCTTCTTTTAAAAGTGGGCGGTACCACGCCCATTGTCCAACATTTTACTAATTTTGTATTTTGCGTCATAAGGTCAATGCACCTACCAAGTTTCATCGCTTTATCCATCTTTGGTAATGAATTATCGCAGTTTTTCAGTTTTTGGAAATTTTCGATATGGAAAAAGTGGGCGTATTTATAATCCGATTTTGTTCATTTTAAATAGCGATCTGTGATGAGTGCCCACGAACTTACATACCAAATCTCATTAAGATATCTCAAAATTTAATTAAGTTATCGTGTTTAAGGGCAGACGGACGGACGAGACGGACATGGCTATATGAATTTCTTTTTTCGCCCAGATCAGATTGATATATAGAAGTCTATATCTATCTCGATTAGTTTATGTCGTTACGGGATACCGTTATGCGAACAAAATTAAGATACCCTGCGAGCTCTGCTCATCTGAAATAACAAACAGCAATGAAATGAATAAAATAAGAAGAGAAATGCGGAGCTCCATACCATACGATCCATTATCGTAATATTTGTTTTGTTTTTATTATTCTACAATCCCGTTATGAAAAAAATTAAGAATATTGTATTAGAGTTTAAACATTTTTTAATCCGTAAAATATTCCGTGCGGGCAGAAAGAGGACAGTCCGACAGTACCCATAGGAGAACAAACGAGCCTTGTGTGACCGTGGCTGTAGAGTTACGAAGAGAATATGTCGTACACTACCCGTATGGATACAAAAGGGGCCAGTCGGGCACTTCCCATAGGGGTATAAAGAAGAAGTCTCGAACAGTACAGAAAAGATTTGTCCGACAGTACACGTAGGGGTACAAAGAGAGCGTGTCGAACAGTACCCAAAGTGATACAAATAGGAAGTGTCGAACAGTACAGAAAAGATCTGTCTGACAGTACCCGAAGAGGTATAAAGCGGACCAGTCCGACACTACCCGTTCAGGCATAACCACATACAATGGGTTTTTCCATAGGACATGCTCAAATAAAAGGGACCGCTCCAACTCATATAAAGAGATTAGAACTGGCTATAATCGCATACTCCTTTGCAACTCATGCCGGATTCATCCTAGATTAATCGCATTTTTTGCAGGGTTATGTTAGTTCACTGTGTGAAAGACTCTTTGGTGAAAGGTTTGTTAGCGCAATGCATACAAGTAAAAAAATATTTCAATACATTCGAAACTAGATTTGGGATGTGCATACTAAATTATGTTTGAATAACTGTGATTTTAATGGAATTATTTATTGTGTCAAGGTAAAATGATATAGCAACGTACCTGATAGATTAAAGGAAACAACGAATGTATTATTTAGAACATAAAAGCGCACAATATCTCAAAAGCAAATTTCTTAGCGCAGTTTGTGTCAGAGGAAGGGAAATGTAGTGAAAAAGGTATACTTCAGCAAACGCCATCAGCCGTTTAAGGGCAAGAATTGCGTGCATATTAATCGTTCCCGAGATGTTCGGGCCTTAATGGTGCTTTGTTACCTGATCTATATCCGACAAAGGACTATCAACATCATTAACATTCACCAAAGTCTTTGTCGTTAATACAACAACAATGGCGTGCATTTTCTTTTCGTCTAAGGCCCATTTGTTACTTTTCAGTTAGTGCTATTTTCTCATGTGAACTTTTCTTCTTTAAACACAAATTTCGCAAAAAAAAAACTTTAAATCAGAAATGACGCTCTTAGTAGCATCACAAGTAATAACATCCCGCTTAACTGTTTTAGAGGCACAGCAAAGTGTCACACCTCCAATTTACTTTAAATACACACTCACTGTAATAAGCGACAAGAAAGAAAACGAAAGTTTAGGCACGACGCAAGTGAATACTTGCTGGGCATCCTAACATATATGTGATTGAAGACGCCCCGCCTTCAGGAACGCAAGTTGTATACTCCGCAAGCACTACTTAGAAATCCGACATACTGTGACGAATATTAGCGACACTAAGGGATACTATCATCTCCAAGCCAATACTATGCAGTGACTTGTATGCACATCAATAAATCAATCATTATGTATATACATGTGTCCATACAAGCAGCGAAGAGCAACGCACAAACACATGCATATATCTGAAATGCTCCCAAAAGTAGGTAATAATTTGTGCAAGTATCACTCACATATACAAGCGCATATGAGAAGCTATTAACGTAGTTATAGCTGGTAATTTTGTAGCTGGTAACTAACTAGTAAATTCTAGAAGTAGAACCGCCTAGAAATATGCCAACGAGGAAACCAAACAGTATAAAAGCAGCAACAGTTGAGGCACGACGAGTCAGTTTGATTTAAGCAAGCTATCAGTTGCGAAGTATTGTGTTATTTTGAAGTAGTCTAATAAAGACCATTTTGCATTATCGAATATTTGAGTTATTTATTCAACAGTTTAGTGATTCGAACGTTAGCAGAAAGTTGCAAATAAGAGGAATTTAAGTAAATTCGTTACACTACAATCAGCCGTTTGAACCAGAGGAGCATAAAAAGGCCTTCAGAGTCAACCACAAAGAGTCAGTAAAGTACTTAGTCGATATATGCCCGGCAAACTCAGTTCTAAATAACAAATATGTATATGGAATTCGAAATAGAGAAAAACATACTTTCAAGAGAAACGCGAGTCACTATGGCGTAACTTAGATCTGAATACTATCAAAGGTTAAACTCTTACTTATATAGTATGAACCCCGACTAACGCAATGTATGTCCTGCATGTAATACGTCTCAACAAGACACCAACCTTCGTTTCAATCGCAATGTGGAATCAAAACTTCTAACACCAATATCTCGTGTTCAAACCCTATAGAAACTGCTTTGGTTTTCTGTTAGAGGGTAGCGATTATAATTTGTGAGCGTTCGCATCTGTTGGAAGAGTCGTAGAACTGCTTCAAGAAGAAGAAGAAGATGCCGTACCACACAGCCCTTGCTTGGAAATAGACAGGCGACCTCTCAAGAGGCGCTTCTTTGCACGCAACCTTCGAGTTCATGGTTAGTAACTTGGCGAACATAACACAATGTTATGAATGTCCGAAAGTTTGGCAAGGTATCTACTGATAGACCTGAGCTTATTGACCACCCCCTAATAATCTGCTTTAAATTATTCTTTAATCGGGTTGGTTGAAACTAGACTAAAAAGCAGTTTGGCTTGAAGTGGCTCCTCCTCTCCAAACCATTTTGAGGGCCTGATATTGACTACCAAGTCTATGAACTGGGTCCTTTCTGCCTCTTGAAATTAGGCTTGTCGTCTTCCGCCGAACGTTGCCTCGTTGTCATTCGACGCTTCCTCCTCCTCGTACCGGTTGTAGTACCGAGGGTTTCTCGCAGCAAACCTTTTGAACTGCCTTCGACCTAGTTCTACCGACTCATGAGCCCATTCCAAGCGCTCGATCTCCACTTCTGTTGGGTCGACCACTGCCCCCAGGTGTTGCAGAATTCTTAGTGCTGCACAGTACTGCCAGATAGCTCTTTGACTTCCTCTGCTCCGTACTCTGCTCCACTCTACTACTCCGTTTTCATTTGTATGCTTTTCCAACACGGAGTTCATTGAATCGCACTACTCTCGCTCCCTGAGTCCGGCGAATCGCTTAATGCATTTTTGTCGTTCTTGGCTTGCGACTCAGTCCTCCTCTTATCGTCCTTATTACAATTAGGTAATGAGATGTTCATCTTGGTCGTACGACCACCTGCCCGACAAGGCGGGCTCAGCGTTCCAGTATTATATACGGGGAAAGAACCGTCCGCCACAGTATCGCTCTTTATTGTGGTAAGGACGTCAATACTTCCCGAGGTGGCCCGGTATAGGGAAGGCTCCGTTCGAATACAGCCTGCAAATTGGCTGCAAATCGTCCAATAGGCACGGTTCGCATAACACCCTGGATTAGGGGGTTGGAAATTCTTGGTCACTGACATTCTCCTATGAGGAGAGGTGGCGTAGAGGGCAGTTCTAAACAGCTCCGCCTCATAGTCAGGAGCTATTGAGTTCGGCTTAACCCTCACACCTACGACAAGGTGCCTACCTTACTGAGGGTAGTCTAAGCTTGCTCTGCATGTGCTGTTTGTGTACACTGAAAGAAATAGTGCTAGTAAAATCAACAAATCGGTTCTGTTGTATGAGTTAACCGGGGATTGCTCGTATCGCTTTAAATGTATGAAAACATTTATTTCAAGCAATTTTTAATTTTATAATTTATTTAATAATTTGGGAAAAATTTAAACAACGTGACATCAGGACGGACAAGGCGACAGCTGTTTCGATTATACCTTGTAAATCTCTTCAAAGCCTTTTTTTCCCGGGAGTGGGAGTCGAACCCGCACTCCTACGATAGTTGAAATCGTTATAAACGCATTCAGCTACGTCATGCTTTAGTTTTTCTGTTTTTGTTGACTTAACCGAGATTCGGTGAAATTGATCGAATTATGGTTAATTCGAGCGAGTTCTTTGTCAAGCGGAATAACTAGCTTAGTCATTTCAACAGAAGAGAAATTGTCGCGCTTAAGTTAACAAAATTTTGTAAAATTGACAGATTCCTAATCAACCTAATTGATTTTTCTGTTAACACGACTGATTTTAGAGGTCATTTAAACGGCGATCAACTGTCAATATATGAGCAAATTTCAAAGAGAATTTTACGCTCACTGCGCTCTCTACTTTGTACTTATGACGATGGTGCCACTTGTTAAAAAAAAAACACCAAAATAAGAAAACCACTAAATTAAAAAAACACACAAGATGGGAAAACAATAAAAAACTAGTTTGTAAGTTATCAATACAAAATGAAAAACCCTTTTTTGAATTTACTGTGCAAAAAATTATGAGATGCCGGGACACCTATTTTTCTGGTACAATTTTGCAACTTCTCGTCCAAGCGAAATGCAAAATTGCGCCCTCTTGTTGCAAAAGTTTTGCTTTAACGAGCAGGATTTTTCCAAAGTTAGTAACATTTTGTTTAAGTTTTTATTAATTTTCACTCACGCGAACGAATCTAATAAGATAATAAAAAAACATCATTTTTTAATGTTGATGTTTCCGACAAAATAAAAGTTTGAGTTGTTTTGGAATCGCTTCAACTTATAGTGTTACGAAAATTAAACTTTCCGAATTACATGTAAAGTTAATCCAGTGGTGAATTACCTTCCTGCGGTTTGATTCCTTACTTTTCTATAACTTACAAGTTCACTTTTTAAAATTATATGTCAAACAGAGAAGAAATTGAGAATGAGCTGAGCTGAAACTGAAAGAATTGAGAATGAGTTTTGTGACTACTATTTTCATTTCTATATTCATATTTATGTATATGTAGCAAGCATGCGTATTTATGTATTCACAAATTATGTATTTATATGGCGGCCGCCGTGGTGTGATATTGGTGGTGCTCCGCCTGCTACACCGAAGACCCTGGGTTCACACCCCGGGAAAAGCAACATCAAAATTTGAGAAACAAGCTTTTTCAATTAGAAAAAAAATTTTCTAACCGGAGTCGCCCCTCGGCAGTGTTCGGCAAGCACTCCGAGTGTATTTCTGCCATGAAATGCTCTCAGTGAAAACTCATATGCCTTGCAGATGCCGTTCGGAGTCGGCGTAAAACAAGTAGATCACGTCCCGCCAAATTGTAAGCAAAATTAAAAAGGAGCACGACGCAAATTGGAAGAGAAGTTCGGCTAAAATCTCTTCGGAGGTTATCGCGCCTTACATTTATTTATTTATATGGCAACATAGGTACTTTCATACAAAGCTATCGCAACACCTTTTTTCGTTCATTTGACTACTAAAACGGTCAATTACGAATCAACGATTTGTGCGCAGTTGATTCAAGATCTTGTTGCGATGGATACAAATTTACAAAAATTTCGGTTGAATTGACCTGTATTTCGGTTGGGTTTACCAGTCTTTTTCTTTCAGTTTAGTTCTGACGATCCATTTTTTTAACCAAACTCTAACTCAAATTAAGAAGTTATTACATACAATCAAATACCTTAAAAAATTGAAAGAAGTCCATTTCGCTTTATAAAGCTGGTTTACTGTAGAGACCCATATATAAGAAGTAAATCTTCCTTTTTTGCATCATTCCATTAACTCATATGGATTTATTATCGCTCCAAGACATCAGCAGCCAGTTGTAGTAAGCCGGCAGATAGCTAGCAAAAACTGACACCGAAAACGAAATAAGCTTATGAAAACAGCAGTCGATTTAATGACAACAACAAAAACAATAACAATCCCACAAATTAAAACAACAACACCAAAAATGACAACAAAAACACTCGGAAAACTACAACACTGCAAATACAAAAACAATAAAACAGCTGCCAAAAGCACACAATGATGAATGAACGTATATACAATTTCATACGCGCATCAGCAAAAACAACAACAACAGCAACAAAAATACCAGCAAAAAACATAAACCAAACATAATCATGCAATAAGTGCTCGTAATAATAATAAACAACGAACATCACTTACCGGGAAGACATCAATTTTGATTCTCGCACTTCAGGCAATGGCGTTTGCGAACCAGATAAAAAAAAGCACAACAACAACAATAACAATTGCAGCAATAACCACGTAATAGAGATGATGTGGCAGCAGACGACGTTAACGACATTGACAAATGATCAAAAAATGGACACTCGAAGTGCCATCACATCCTCCTGCCTCTTGCAAGCATACTACACGGAAAAGCACGGTAAAGCAATAATTCCATTTTTTCCATATTCTAATGCTACTAAATTATTACAAGTACTCATTGCTCACTTTAGTCACATTTTTTATACTCAGTTGAGCAGAGCTCACAGAGTATATTAACTTTGATTGGATAACGGTTGGTTGTACAGGTATAAAGGAATCGAGATAGATATAGACTTCCATATATCAAAATCATTAGGATCGAAAAAAAATTTGATTGAGCCCTGTCCGTCCGTCCGTCCGTTAACACGACAACTTGAGTAAATTTTGAGGTATCTTAATAAAATTTGTTATGTAGGTTCCTGAGCACTCATCTCAGATCGCTGTTTAAAATGAACGATATCGGACTATAACCACGCCCACTTTTTCGATATCGAAGATTTCGAAAAACCGATAAGGTGCGATAATTCATTACCAAAGACGGATAAAGCGATGAAACTTGGTAGGTGAGTTGAACTTATGATGCAGAATAGAAAATTTGTAAAATTTTTGACAATGGGCGTGGCACCGCCCACTTTTAAAAGAAGGTAATTTAAAAGTTTTGCAAGCTGTAACTTGGCATATGTTGAAGATATCATGATGAAATTTGGCAGGAACATTACTATTATTACTATATATATGCTATATAAAAATTAGCAAAATCGGAGAACGACCAAGCCCACTTAAAAAAAAAAATTTTTTTAAGGCAAATTTTAATAAAAAATTTAATATCTTTACAGTATATAAGTAAATTATGTCTACATTCAACTCCAGTAATGATATGGTACAACAAAATACAAAAAAAAAAGAAAATTTCAAAATGGGCGTGGCTTCGCCCTTTTCCATTTAATTTGTCTAGGATACTTTTGATGCCATAAGTCGAACAAAAATTTACCAATCCTTGTGAAATTTGGTAGGGGCGTAGAGTCTAGGACGATAACTTATTTCTGTGAAAAAGGGCGAAATCGGTTGAAGCCACGCCCAGTTTTTATACACAGTCGACCGTCTGTCCTTCCGCTCGGCAGTTAACACGATAACTTGAGCATGGCCGAAATCCGACAATGACCACGCACAGTTTTTCGTTATCGAAAATTACGAAAAATAAAAAAATGCCACAATTCTATACCAAATACGAAAAAGGGAATGAAAAATGGTAATTGGATTGGTTTATTGACGCAAAATATAACTTTAGAAAAAGTCTTTGTAAAATGGGTGTGACACCTACCATATTAAGTAGAAGAAAATGAAAAAGTTCTGCAGGACGAAATAAAAAACCCTTGAGATTTTGGCAGGAATACTGTTCGCGGTATGGCATATATAAATAAATTAGCGGTACCCGACAAATGATGTTCTTGGTCACCCTGGTCCACATTTTGGTCGATATCTGGAAAACGCCTTCACATATACAACTACCACCACTCCCTTTTAAAACCCTCATTAATACCTTTAATTTGATACCCATATCATACAAACACATTCTAGAGTCACCTCTGGTCCACCTTTACGCCGATATCTCGAAAAGGCGTCCACCTATAGAACTAAGCCCCACGCCCTTTTAAAATACTCATTAACACCTTTAATTTGATACCCATTTAGTAAAAACAAAGTCTAGAGTCACCCCTGGTCCACCTTTATGGCAATATCTCGAAAAGGCGTCCACCTATAGAACTAAGGCCCACTCCCTTTTAAAATACTTATTAACACCTATCGTTTGATACCCATATTGTAAAAACGCATTCTAGAGTCACCCCTGGTCCACCTTTATGGCGATATCTCGAAAAGGCGACCACCTATAGAACTAAGCCCCACTCCCTTTTAAACCCTCATTAATACCTTTAATTTGATACCCATATCGTACAAACAAATTCAGGGGTCACCCCTGATCAATCTTTATGGCGATATCTCGAAAAGGCGTCCACCTATAGAACTAAGCCCACGCCCTTTTAAAATACTCAGTAATACCATTCGTTTGATACCCATATCGTACAAACAAATTTTAGAGTCAGCCCTGGTCCACCTTTATGGCGATATCCCTGAATGCCGTCCACATATAGAGCTATGGTCCACTCTCTCATAATATACTCTCTAATACCTTTCATTTGAAACACATGTCATACAAATAGATTCCAGGGTTACCCTCGGTTCATTTTCCTACATGGTTATTTTCCCTTATGTTGTCACCATAGCTCTCAACTGAATATGTAATGTTCGGTTACACCCGAACTTAACCTTCCTTACTTATTTTTATACTCAGTTGAGCAGAGCTCACAGAGTATATTAAGTTTGATTGGATAACGGTTGGTTGTACATATATAAAGGAATCGAGATAGATATAGACTTCCATATATCAAAATAATCAGGATCGAAAAAAAATTTGATTGAGCCATGTCCGTCCGTCCGTCCGTCCGTCCGTCCGTCCGTCCGTCCGTCCGTCCGTCCGTCCGTCCGTTAACACGATAACTTGAGTAAATTTTGAGGTATCTTGATGAAATTTGGTATGTAGGTTCCTGAGCGCTCATCTCAGATCGCTATTTAAAATGAACGATATCGGACTATAACCACGCCCACTTTTTCGATATCGAAAATTTCGAAAAACCGAAAAAGTGCGATAATTCATTACAAAAGACAGATAAAGCGACGAAACTTGGTAGATGGGTTGAGGTTATGACGCAGAATAAAAAATTAGTAAGATTTTGGACAATGGGCGTGGCACCGCCCACTTTAACAAGAAGGTAATTTAAAAGTTTTGCAAGCTGTAATTTGGCAGTCGTTGAAGATATCATGATGAAATTTGGCAGGAACGTTACTACTATTACTATATTTGTGTTGAATAAAAATTAGCAAAATTGGATGAAGAACACGCCCACTTTTTAAAAAAAAATTTTTTTAAATTCAAATTTTAACAAAAAATTTAATATCTTTACTGTATATAAGTAAATTAAGTCAAAATTCAACTCCAGTAATGATATGATGCAACAAAATATAAAAATAAAAGAAAATTTCAAAATGGGCGTGGCTACGCCCATTTTCATTTAGTTTGTCTAGAATACTTTTATTGCCATAAGTCGAACAAAAATTTACCAATCCTTCTCAAATTTGGTAGGAGCATAGATTCTATGACGGTAAGTGTTCTCTGTGAAAATGGGCGAAATCGGTAGAAGCCACGCCCAGTTTTTATACACAGTCCCCCGTCTGTCCTTCCGCTCGACCCTTAACACAATAACTTGAGCAAAATCCGATATATCTTTACTAAACTTAGCCCACGTACTTATCTGAACTCACTTTATCTTGGTATAAAAAATGGCCGAAATCCGACAATAACCACGCCCACTTTATCGATATCGAAAATTACGAAAAATGAAAAAATGCCATAATTCTATACCAAATACGAAAAAAGGGATGAAGCATGGTAACTGGATTGGTTTATTGACGCAAAATATAACTTTGGAAAAAACTTTGTAAAATGGGTGTGACACCTACCATATTAAGTAGAAGAAAATGAAAAAGTTCTACAAGGCGAAATCAACAGCCCTTGGACCCTTGGCAGGAATACTGTTAGTGGTATTGCATATATAAATAAATTAACAGTACCCGACAGATGTATTTCTGGATCACCTGGTCAAAATTTGGTCGATATCGCGAGAACGCCTTCACATATACATCTAAGGGCCACTCGCTTTTAAAACCCTCATTAATACCTTTAATTTGATATCCATATCGTACAAACACATACTAGAGTCACCCCTGTCCCACCCTATTGGCGATATCTCGAAAAGGCGTCCACCTATAGACCTAATGCCCACTCCCTCTTAAAATGCTCAGTAACACCTTTCGTTTGATACCCATATCGTACAAACATTCTAGAGTCACCCCTGGCCCACCCTAATGGCGATATCTCGAAAAAGGCGTCCATCTATAGACCTAATGTCCACTCCCTCTTAAAATGCTCAGTAACACCTTTCGTTTGATACCCATATCGTACAAACATTCTAGAGTCACCCCTGGCCCACCCTAATGGCGATATCTCGAAAAGGCGTCCACCTATAGACCTAATGCCCACTCCCTCTTAAAATGCTCAGTAACACCTTTCGTTTGATACCCATATCGTACAAACATTCTAGAGTCACACCTGGCCCACCCTAATGGCGATATCTCGAAAAGGCGTCCACCTATAGACCTAATTCCGACTCCCTCTTAAAATGCTCAGTAATACCTTTCGTTTGATACCCATATCGTACAAACATTCTAGAGTCACCCTTGGTCCACCTTTATGGCGATATCTCGAAAAGGCGTCCACCTATAGAACTAAGGATTACCCCTTTTAAAATACTCATTACCACCTTTCATTTGATACCCATATCGTACAAACACATTCTAGAGTCACCCTGGCCCACCCTAATGGCGATATCTCGAAAAGGCGTCCACCTATACACCTAATGACCACACCCTCTTAAAATGCTCAGTAACACCTTTCGTTTGATACCCATATCGTACAAACATTCTAGAGTCACCCTTGGTCCACCTTTATGGCGATATCTCGAAAAGGCGTCCACCTATAGAACTAAGGATTACTCCCTTTTAAAATACTCCTTACCACCTTTCATTTGATACCCATATCGTACAAACACATTCTAGAGTCACCCCTGGCCCACCCTAATGGCGATATCTCGAAAAGGCGTCCACCTATAGACCTAATGCCCACTCCCTCTTAAAATGCTCAGTAACACCTTTCGTTTGATACCCATATCGTACAAACATTCTAGAGTCACCCCTGGCCCACCCTAATGGCGATATCTCGAAAGGGCGTCCACCTATAGACCTAATGTCCACTCCCTCTTAAAATGCTCAGTAACACCTTTCGTTTGATGCCCATATCGTACAAACACATTCTAGAGTCACCCCTGGCCCACCCTAATGACGATATCTCGAAAAGGCGTCCACCTATAGACCTCATGCCCACTCCCTCTTAAAATGCTCAGTAACACCCTTCGTTTGATACCCATATCGTACAAACATTCTAGAGTGTCCCTTGGTCCACCTTTATGGCGATATCTCGAAAAGCGTCCACCTATAGAACTAAGGATTACTCCCTTTTAAAATACTCATTACCATCTTTCATTTGATACACATATCATACAAACACATTCTAGAGTCACCCCTGGCCCACCCTAATAGCGACATTTCGAAAAGGCGTCCACCTATAGACCTAATGCCCACTCCCTCTTAAAATGCTCAGTAACACTTTTCGTTTGATACCCATATCGTACAAACATTCCAGAGTCACCCCTGGCCCACCCTAATGGCGATATCTCGAAAAGGCGTCCACCTATAGACCTAATGCCCACTCTAAAATGCTCAGCAACACCTTTCATTTGATTCCCATATCGTACAAACACATTCTAGAAACACCCCTGGTCCACCTTTATGGCGATATCTCGAAACGGCGTCCACCTATGGAGCTAAGGATCACTCCTTTAAAAAATACTCATTAACAGCTTTCATTTGATACCCATATCTTACAAACATATTCTAGAGTCACCCCTGGTCCACCTTTATGGCGATTTCTCGAAAAGGCGTTCACCTATAGAACTAAAGCCCATTCCCTTTTAAAATACTCATTACCACCTTTCATTTGATACCCATATCGTACAAACACATTATAGAGTCACCCCTGGTCCACCTTAATGGGGACATCTCGAAAAGGCGTCCACCGATAGACCTAAGGCCCACTCCCTCTTAAAATGCTCAGTAGCACCTTTCATTTGATACCCATATCGTACAAACAAATTATAGAGTCAGCCCTGGTCCACCTTTATGGCGATATCCCTAAATGGCGTCCATACATAGAACTATGGCCTACTCTCTCTTAAAATACTCTTTAATACCTTTCATTTGATACACATGTCATACAACCACATTCCAGGGTTACCCCAGGTTCATTTTCCTTATTTTGTCGCCATAGCTCTCAACTGAGTATGTAATGTTCGGTTACACCCGAACTTAGCCTTCCTTACTTGTTTTTTCTAATAACTTCAAAGCTCTTCACGCCAATACCATTCGACACGATTTATTTTATTATTTATATTTTTTTGTCAGCAAACTTTTTGCATTTTTGAATTTGCCACACGCCAAACTTGAGTGGGCCCTTTGCCACTTTACGGCTGTTGCCACTTGCCATTAGCCACTTTTGCTTACCAATTGATATGCTACCCAAAAAGGTTAACAGTTTTAGCCGTGAACAGTGTGATAGTTTGAAGAAACTTGCACCAAAATGAAATAACCTCACAGTAAACTTAAAAAACGTCTGCACGACTGCCGATTCAACGTACCTCGTTTCTCCCTAGTCCCTTAGGTATTTTGCCTAGTATGAATTTGCGTTATCTCCGAACAAGTCTACAGCTTTTTTTTCATGTCGTGGAAGGATATACACCAAAATATTGTGAGCGACATTCGCCGAATGTTCACGATGGTTGTTGATTTCCAGTTACTGAACATAATACTATGTTCAAACAGAAAAATAAATTGAGGCATTTCGATTTGAGTGGTGTTCATAAAACTCAATTTAGCTTACACCCTAGTAATTTGATAGCTGGTTGGCTCATCTCTACAGCAACAGCATACCTTTGTTAAGACTGGCAAAATGTGCGTGTTGGTATTACGTGAATGGAATGGAATGAAAACATAAAGCTTTAAGGGTTTTGTGTGTTGTAAGAAAGTGTTTTCAATGTTTTGATTTCATTTTGAGTTTGCCATCTTCTTTTGACGATACCGACTCCAGTGAAATGAAAAAAATAAAATCAGCTGATGAGGTGAGCCAACCATATATTTGAGAAATGCGTAACTAACGTTTAAATCTACTCAATAAACACACTTTGCAAGATTGCATTTCCAGTTTGAACCAATTTCTAATACTATGTTCAAACAGAAAAATAAATTGAGGTAATTTCAAATTAAATTGAGTGGTATTCATACAACTCAATTTAGCTAACAACAGTAATTTGATTTCTGGTTGACTCATCTCTACAGCAACAACATACCTTTTTTCAGACTGTCAAAATGTGCGTGTTGGTATTAGGCGAATTGAATGGAATGAAAACATTAATCTTTGTGTGTTTTACGAAAATGTGTTCAATGTTTTGGTTTCATTTTGAGTTTGTCATCTTTTTTTGACAATCCCTTCTCCAGTGAAATGAACAAAATTAAAACAGCTGATGAGATGAGCCAACCATATAGTTGAGCCATGCGTAACTGACGTTTAAATCTACTCGATAAACACACTTTACAAGGTTGCATTTGCAGTTCGAAACAATTTATTATGCAATTCTTTTTAAATTGGCAATTTATTATTACAATTTATTATATGATAAATTGCCCAGATGGTATAAATTGCCATTTTTGGTGTGTTTGTACATAGTTATTACGCAATTTTTTTAAATTGGCATTTTATTATTACAATTTATTATATAATAAATTGCGTAATAAATTGCTCAAACGCTATAAATTGCCAATTCGGTGTGTGTTTGTACATAGTATAAAACATTCTTTGAGGCAAGATTGGGAGAAATGCATAGACAGTGATAGGCATTACAATCTGCACATACAACTGGAAGAGAGGACTGACGCTGATATGTACTCAACGCTTATGCAGGTAAATCTGTCGTACCGACTTACTGACGCATGCGGTGTCTAGGACTGTGCGGACGAAGATAACAATGAGCTGTACCAGGAACGTGAGAGTAAACAGAATAGAAGAGGGCTCCCACGGAACTGCTGGCACACTAAGACCGAACATTGTCATATGTGACGAAGTCAGCCGGCGCATCACCCTGATCGACGTGGCCATTCCGTTCGAGAATAGAGGAGATTCTTTCAGGGAGGCTAGCCAACAAAAACTGAAGAAATATCAACCTCTGTCTGACCAGCTGACATCAATTGGTGATGGGGTCAGGGTGGAGACGTTTTTCGTGAGAGCCCTGGGCGGATGGCACCCTGTAAACGAACTGGTCATAAACCTCTTCAACATTTCGCGTTATTATGCGAGCCTAATGAGGAAGCTTATGATAAGTGATACCATCCGCTTGTCACGGGACATATATGTGAAGCACGTAAGCGGCATCCGGCAATACTTTAATTAATTAACTTTACTGCCTGTTACATGTGCTGACCTTAAGGCCGCAATAGAGGTGGACGGTTGGCGCAAGGATGCTCAAATGGCGGACGAGGACATGTGTACACAGATGGTTCCAAAGTAGTGGAAGGAGTAGGGTCTACGGTATACTGTGCTGTCCGGAAATAAACAGATCACACATGCTGCCGGATTACTGTAGCGTTTTCCAAGCAGAAATAGTACCCGTAACCAAAGAAGAAGGAGCCCTGGAAGAGCACAGCTTAAGCTGCAACCGTGCTAAATTTTATATTGACAGTCAAGCAGCAATTAAAGCAATAATCTCGCATAGCACAGCACCTAAATGCGTGTTAGGGTGTAATCAGTCCCTGGAGAGAATCGGGACAGGGAGAAGCATACATCTATATTGGGTACCAGGGCATATGGGAATATATGGGAATGGAAAAGCGGATGAACTAGCTAAAAAGGGCGCATCCCTTCAAGCTTGCTCCGTAGACATCCCAATTAGACTGGGCGAAATTAAGCGAAGGCGAGAGGTGCACATGATCGACCAAGCAGGAAAGGCGTGGGTTCAAGCGCGGAGCTGTAAAGTGTCGAAGATTATGTGCATGTCTTACAACCTTGGACTTACAAAGTTGCTTCTATTATTAAAAAGAGAGGACTGTAGACTCATGACAGGTATTCTGACGTCACATGCCTTTAAATTAGGCTTGCTTAGTGATAGCAGATGTAGGAAGTGCGGGCTTGCCCTGGGCTTGCCAGGCTAAGGCTCCAGCTATAAGTAAGAGTGATACAGCTGTCAGATCTAGAAGCAGCAAGTGGCTTAAATCCTAGGAAGCTTCTAGTATTTGCCAAGAGGACGGAGTTATTTTATAACATAGGCCCTGGTTTTTGATAGGGTTTTTCAGTTTGGTTGTTAAAACAAACTTCTGGTAACACTACGGATTTATTCAGTCTATGTGAGGTCCACATGGTCCTCCACGGCCAGTTCAACCTAATCTACATGTGCTGTTTGGTCATCGTACAACGTCCTTGTGATTGAAATATATTTTCTGTCAGGCAACTTTTAACCTTAACGCGTTCTTTGTTGAAAGCCAGGCCGCCCTAAAAGCACTAGAATCCAACGAGATAAAGTCGAATATAGTTCGAATGTATGGCGCCCCGCTAGTGCCCACAAATCTTCTTAATATATCCCTTTGCTGTGTCACAGGGCATAGCGGTATTGAAATGAAAGAATTTGTACATGAAATGGCCATAAAAGTACCGAAATGGGCCGTTCTGTACGACCAGCTCTGTGTTATCTTCTGAGGAGAACCGAGAGGTTTACGTTAAGGGGAATGGAGATGATTGCGAATTTTTGGATAGAAAAGGAATTAGATTTCATCTCACTCTTAACAAATCTGCAATGAGACTTTTTAGGGGTGTCAAAATGGTGGTGCATACCAAGAAGGAGGAAAATAAGGCGATCCATTACTTTCTCTGCCGATGTCCACGATGAATGGTTTTTCGACAGTCTGGCAGAGGTGAACCCCATACTCAGATTCTTGTACCCAATTTTTTCAGAAGAGGCTCAACCTTGAAGGTTCAACTATTACATATGTATACAGAATAAATCACGGCAACTATATGTATGTATGTCCTGCATAAGACAGAGACTAAGTTTTAAATTTTAATATGCACCTGCACTGCTGGACTCTAGGAAACGCAAGACCGTGAAGTGTATAAAGAAGATTGAGAGCGTTACAGTGATATGGAAGCAGCTGCAGTACCAAGTAGTTTTGGAGTGAAGTGGCTTGACGTAACATGGCTGGACGTAAGGGGTGATAATGAACGATTATGGAAATAAAACCTCTAAGGAGACGCCTGGCAAAGGGTCATTAGTCGTAGTACTGGGTGATAAGCACAGCAACAGCTGAGCGTTAATATGAAAGTTGTGTGGCAACGGCGACAACTGCGTGGGGAACCGGGAACGGGGGGTAGCAGGTAATGCTGGAGTAGGTCCTTATGCCGGCTTTTTCACTGCGACTTTGTCTGCTTTGCTTTGCCTGCATTGATACTTTCAGCAATGATACGTTTAACAACGTTTAAACCGGTACTTTTTCAACTCTAGTATGATTAGTAATGACATAGTCCGAGATCAGAAAAATAAAATATTATAAACGCAAAAGTTTTTCAGCTCATCTTACTGTCAAACCATTGGATTGTCAATAGCTATCAACACCTTGCTAGTATATTTGACTTTGCGGCGAATTCTCCCAATATAGCCCCCTGTGCGCCACTCAAGTAAGCTAATGGAGAGTGGCTTAAGTTTGTCGCTGCTTTGGTTGTTTAGTTTAATTTAGTATGCATTTTTTTGACGAAGTATTTGCCGGACGACGACAACACAGCACTTTATACAAAACTTTTAATGGTAGGGGGCATTTCAATCGTTTTCAGTTACTCTTCTTCTCTCAATTACTCTTCTCCCTCTACTTACTTGTAAAGTTGCCGAAGCAACCAATTCAAATTACTATTCACTCTAGCTATATTTTCTCAGCAGCAATTTTGATGTTGGGGAAAAACAAAGAGGAAAAATTATAAAAAAAAGTATGAAAAAGCTCGAGTAGTGCTTGCATTAGATGTTACTTTACTGCTATTGTCTTTACTGTTTTTTATTGTGGTTGTTGTAATTGTAGTAATTGTTGTTACCCGTACGTCAGTTAGCAGCTCAGGCATTTCTCGGAAGCACCAGTGCCCATGTCTCCATTGAAAGCAAATAAATTATGTTGTTAACAAGTTTTCAACGCGTGTCATCGATAGGTGGGACTTAACAAAAGTACTAACAACAACAACAGAAACAACACATGTATGTATGAACATATACATATACATATATATTTGTTTAGTTATTTACTAAGTTACTTGCAACATCATTTTATGCATAACCTAAGTGTTAAACATTGTGTCACAGAATGACTTTATTGATTGGTTGACAGCAAATGGTGGGAACATTGGTGAGTGCTATCTTGAAGACTGCATTAAGTATCTATGCATGTATGTGTTTGCTTTCGTCTTAAAAAATGTTGGCTTAAAATGAGATATGTTTCTTGGTGATGATGGCAACCTAAACGAATCAGTGAACGTGCTAATGAAAAATGCTTAATTTGCTGCAGAAAATGATTAACACGAAAAAATACTTAACATTTCATTGACAATTGCTAAAGATACTTATTGACACAGAAATTTAACAACACTAGTCAACAAATAATTATTTACTTCATCGGTAAAGATTTTGAGATACACTTACGATCAAAAAACAAAAAGCCAAGGAAAATGTTCTCCCTGTTACGGCGTTTCTACAGTAACTACAGCTGCGTAAAGAAACGTTTTAGTTATTGTGGTAAATACCGATAATTCCTTAACTCATTAGGTGGTGTCTTAGGGCGAGAAAGTTAGAAAGTCCCTAGCTTACTTACTTAATTTGCGACTAACCGTCTTAACGGTTATAGCCGTCCAACAAGGCGCGCCAGTCGCTCCTTCGCTGCGCCAACCGGCGTCAATTGGTCACACCAAGGGAGTCTAAACCGTTTTCCACCTGGTCCTTCCAACGGAGTGGGGGCCGCCCTCTACCTCTGCTTCCATAGCGGAGCATCATCTTTCATTCGCATAACATGGCCTAGCCAGCGCAGCCGCTGCATTTTAATTCGCTGTACTATGTGGATGCCTGCGTATAGCTCGTACAGCTCATCATTAAATCTTCTTCGGTACTCGCCATCGCCAACGCGTAGAGGTCCATAAATCTTTAGAAGAACTTTTCTCTCGAACACTTCCAAAGCCGCTTCATCTGACGTTGTCATGGTCCATGCTTCAGCCCCATAACATAGTAACTTGTAGAGTATGATTTTGTTCGCCGAGAGAGCACTTTACTTTTCAATTGCATACCTTGTCCAAAGTACCATTTATTGGCAAGATTGGTTCTTCGCTGGATTTCAGTGCTGATGTTGTTGCTAGTATTGATGCCGGTTCCCAAATGAACGAAGTCTTTTACTATTTTGGAATTATGGCTGCCAGAAGTAGCGCAAGTTGCTAAGGCGCGTACGCGCTGACTCTTTGCTCGATGACAACAGGTACTTCGTTTTGTCCTCATTCACCATCAAACCCATCTTTACCGCTTCTTTTTCCAGTTTGAAGTAAGCAGAACTAACAGCGCGGGTGTTTAGGCCGATGATATCAATGTCATCAGCATATGCCAGTAATTGCACGCTTTTATAGATAATTGTTCCAGTGAGGTTAAGTTTTGCAGGTAGTATAATTTTCTCCAGCATTAAGTTAAAGAAATCGCACGATAGGAGATCACCCTGTCTGAAACCTCGTTTAGTTTCGAACGGCTCGGAGAGGTCCTTCCCAATTCTGACTGAGGTGATGGTGTTGCTCAACGTCACTTTGCACAGCCATATAAGTTTTGCGGGGAAACCAAATTCAGACATAGCGGCATATAGGCATCTCTTTTCGTGCCGTCGTAGGCGGCTTTAAAGTCGACGAAGAGGTCATGTGTATCGATTCTTTCTTCACGGGGTTTTTCCAAGATTTGGCGAATTGTGAAAATCTGGTCGATGGTAGATTTACCAGGTCTGAAGCCGCACTGATAAGGTACAATCAGCCGGTTCACGGTGGGCTTCAATCTTTCGCACAATACACTTGAGAGGATCTTATATGCGATATTAAGAAGGCTGATTCCACGGCAGTTGGTGCATTTTGCAGTATCCCCCTTCTTGTGGACTGGGCAAAGAAAACTTAGATTCCAATCGTCGGGCACGCACTCGTCCTCCCACATAGAAAGTCTCTAGCAGTTTTCGTAAAATCAGCTATGTTTCATATGAGTAAACAATAGTAGTCTTATCCTCAAAAAAAATTGGAAGAGTCGACGGAGAACATAATAAAAAGATGATAAAAAGAAATTTTAAGGACTACCTTTATATAAATGGACAAGAAAATAGAAGGCAATTTTTCCTTTAATACAGACATAGTCTTGTTGAATTTTGACTAAAAAACTTTAACAAAGCTCTTGTAAAAGAAGTTTGGGATTTAAAGCTATAAAGGTGGAGCGCAATCTTTCAATTTAAGGCAAATCACCTTGTTGGGATTAACTAATTGATTATTTAAAATTTAAACACGCACTTTACCTTTATAATTTTAAATCCCAACGTTCTTTTACAAGAGCTATTGTTAAAGTTTTTTAGTTAAAATTCAACAAGACTATGTCTGTATTGAAGGAAAAATTGCCATCTATTTTTTGATCCATTTATATAAGGGTAGTCCTTGAAATTTTTTTATCAACTTTTTATTTTAAATTTTTTAGTACTGCCTGCAAAAGGCAATTGCAACTTTGATTAGTAATTTAAGTAATTCCTAAGTGAAAATTCTTATCTTTATTTACTTGTTCAAAATAGCAAGATTTAATAGAATTAGTGGAATTTTCGCGGACAACACTGGCGAAGACAACAGAATTCCACCTCGTTTTTCAGCTACTTAATTTGCACAGCTGAAAATCGTGGTGAAATTTGCATACGCCTGAAAGTTTGAAAGAATCGTGGTGAAAGTCGCGTACGCCTAAAAGTATGCAAGGACGTGCATTGAGTTGGGCCTTCAACGAGGTGGAATTCTAGAACGCCTGCAATACTCAGGAGGCTAGCCATGAAGGTATTGCCTAATCTTCTAAATAGTTCGACTTGTGCGTTACGTAGCTCAAATTTTTTGATCAAACATTGCACTGTAACCGAGTTTTAAACTATATTTCAGGTTTCAAGTCTCTAGATATATAGGAAATTAGTTAAAAAATGATGGCAAGATTCTCAATTTAAAACTAGTTTTCTCAATATCTCGATCCATGCGCCACCTAGCGGAATTGTTTTGATAAAATATTGCACTGTCACCGGGTTCTGACCTACGGCCCAAGTTTCATGTTTCTAGGTCGTCGGGAAGTTAATCGAAAATCGATCGCAAGATTCCCCCCGTTTTTAAAGGATTTGCAGTTATCTTGACTAGCGCGCCACCTAGCGGAACTTTGTTTTCTATAGGTTTTATTGTCACCAGGCCCCTAACTAACTGCCAAGCTTCAAGTCTCTATGTAACCGGAAAGTTAGTTAAAAATGGATTGAAAGATTCCCAAATTAAAATTTGTTTTCTTACTATCTCCATCCGCGTGCTACCTAGCGAATTTTTTTTTTGGT
Source organism: Eurosta solidaginis (assembly GCF_040869045.1). NCBI lineage: Eukaryota > Metazoa > Arthropoda > Insecta > Diptera > Tephritidae > Eurosta > Eurosta solidaginis. Next base: position 21,419,472 of record NC_090321.1, read on the forward strand.
CAAATATTGCATTGTTACCGGGTTCTGACCCACGGCCTAAGTTTAAAATCTCTAGCTCACCGGCAAGTTACTCAAAAATCGAGCGCAAGATTCCCAAATTAAAATTAATTTTCCTAATATCTCGATCCATGCGCCACCTAGAAGATTTTTTTGATAAAATATTGCATTGTCACCCTGTTCTGACTTACGGCTCAAATTTCATATCTCCAGCTCACCAGGAAGTTACTCAAAAATCGATTGCAAGATTCCCTGCGTTTTTTCATGGATTTTCAAGGATTTTCGTTTATCTCGATTTGTCTGCCATCCGGCGGCATTTTGTTTTCCACGAATTGTAGTGCCATCGACTCACAAACTATGTGCTAAGTTTCAAATCTCTGGATCACCGAGAAGTTAGTTAAAAGTCGACCGCAAAATTTCCATTTTAAAATTAATTTTCTGTATATCTCGATCTGTGCGCCACCTAGCGGATTTTTTTTCATTTGCATTGTAATGTCTCTCAGATCTGAACTATGTTTTAAGTATGAAGTATCTAGCTCAACGGGAAGTTACACAAAAAGACTTTTCCGTGGGTCAAAAATTCGTATGGGAATGAGGGGACAAACATGAAAGCGACTTAATATAAAGGTAAAAAAGATTAATTATCCCTAAGGAAGTTTTGGGCGAAATATATTAAATAGGTGACTTTATCCATTCGTTATCGAAGTGGGCGACCACGAATGGCTATTAAATTTAATAAGAATATCGTCACAATAGCTCTTCTTAATACATTTAATACTGCTCCAGCAACTTCCGCGGAATTGAGGGATAGTATAACCATGAAAAATATTATATTGTTGGTCCACCGTAATATAATTAGATGGTCCCTGGCAAGAATAAAACCAGATTCTTGCAACAAAAATCCTTTCCCCCCACTAAGCTGGTTCTGCGAGAAAAGGAACTGGCTTTGGAGCGACTGGGGACGAGTCGCATTCTCTGATTAGCGCAAGATAAATATATTATATTACGTATGGTTATACGTGGTTAGCAAATATGTATATGGATTCAAAGTTGCGTTCAGATTACCGCCAATTGGTTACACCAAGGGAGCTTCAATCGTTTTCCTCCTGGTCCTTCCAGCAGAGTGGGGACCGCCCTCTACCTCTGCTTCCATAGGCCGGTTCCCATAGAAACACTTTCTTGACCGGAGTGTCATCTTTAATTCGCATAAAATGGCCTATTCAGCACAGCCGCTGGTTTTTAATTCGCTGGACTATTTTGATGGCTGCGTAAAGCTCGTACAGTTCATCGTTAAATCTTCTTCGGTACTTACCATCGCCAACGCGTTGTGGTCCATAAATCTTTCGAAGAACTTTTCTCTCGAACACTCCCAGAGCCACTTAATCTGATGTTGTCATGTTCCATGCTTCCCCACCATATAGCAAGTCGGGAACGATAAGTGATTTATACAGTATGATTTTCGTTTGCTGAGAGAGGACTTTACTTTTCAATTGCCTACCTGGAAACAGTGATTCTTCGCTGGATTTCAGAGCTGGTGCTGTTGCTAGTGTTGCTGCTGGTTCCCAAATAAACGAAGTCTTTTAATATTTCGAAATTATGGCGGCCAACAATAGCGTGGATGCCCAGGCGCATATGCGCTAACTCTTTGCTCGATGACAGCAGGTACTTCGTTTTGTCATCATTCACCATCAAACCCATCTTTACCGCTTCTTTTTCTAGTTTGGAGTAAGCAGAACTTACGGCGCGGGTGTTCAGGCAGATGATATCAATGTCATCAGAACATGCCAGCAAATGCACACTTTTATAGAATATTGTTCCAGAGCGGTTAATTTTTGCAGCTTGTATAATAATAGTTATAATTTCTCCAGCACCAAAAAAAGGAAATCGCACGATAGGGGGTCACCCTGCCTGAAATCTCGTTTAGTTGCGAATGGCTCGGAGAGGTTCTTTCTAATTCTAACTGAGCTGATGTTGTTGCTCCACGTCATTTTGTACAGCCACATATGTACGTTGTACGAGGAAACCAAATTTAGACAAAGCGGCATAGAGACATCTCCTTTTCGTAATGTCGAAGGCGGCTTTAAAATCGGTGAGGAGGTGTTGTGTGTGAATTCTTGCATTGTGAAATTCTGGTGGATGGTTGAACTACTAGCGTGAAGCCGCACTGATAAGGTCCAATCAGCTGATTCACGTTGTGCTTCAATCTTGCGCACAAAACACTTGAGAGGACCTTATATGTGTTATTAACAAGATTATTTCAGAGATACTTTGCGCAATTTGCAGGATCCGCTTTAATGTGGAATTGAGAGACGGCTTTTAGATTCCAATCGTCGGCCATGCTTTCTTCCGACCGTATTCTGCATGACGCATGCGCCTTACCAACTCCTCGCAGCCATATTTGAATAGCTCCGTAGGCAATCCATCAGCGCCCGCGGCCTTTTTGCTTCTTAGTCTGGTTATTGCTATTTTGATTTCGTCTTACAGAAGTTCTCAAATCAACAGATTTTCTCGAAAATATCACCCACTCTTCAGTTAAATTTCAAAATGCTATGAATTAAAAAAGGCAATCTCAATTTTCACATAAACTCTTAATGTAGTCATATCTAAAGCACTAAAGCTCTCCACCACATTCATTTGTTTCAATTAAACATTGTTAATAAAAACTTTTAATTTCAAATGCTTAGTTATCTTAAGTACATATGTAAGGAAAATCGTGAAACGCTACAATTTCTTAGCTTATTTGCCCGATCTTAACAGTTAAGTGAGCAATGTTCAATTAATGAAAAAGGGGCGCCACTCAGATATATCAGCATGTATCTAGGATTATGAATGCTTTTACTGCTGCAATTGTCAGACAGAAAAAAAAAAATAGAACAATGATTGAAGTCAACATGTAATACCCCGTAAATTTCTGCAAGAATTGACTTGAGCTTTGAAATACGCGATTTTAATATAAGAAAAGAAACACATTTTCAAGGCGCATAATTAAAAAATGTATATGCGTTCAAAGTTATGTAAATAGATACATACATCCAAGCGTGAAAACAGGGTATATGTATAAAATATACCCTACATAAAATTATGCGTCTAGCCCGAGGAATGACGTCCCCGCTTTTACTGGCAAGAAGAAGGCATTTATACAAAATAAAACATTACCCAATGTACGAAAGCTGCCCCTGCAGTGATATAAAAGTTTTGCTGGGCGATTTGAACGCCAAAGTTGGCAACAAGATCGCGGGTGTTGATGGATTATTTCTAAGTGCTCGTTGGAATCTAAATGTTCTTTTCCCAGCCCAAAAGAAGTGGGATCCTGCTAACTGAGCTAACTCTCACGGAATCAGCCTTGTTAGTATAGCTTTTAAGGTCCTGTGAAACGTATTGTGACGAATATTAGTGAGACTAAGTGATACTCACATCACTAGTCTGATGCTAAGTAAATGAAGCCACAGCAACAATAAACCAGAAGGTCACTTGTATCTACATAAACGAATCAATCATTATATCTACACATATGTACGTACACAAACCGGAGAAGAGACGCACAAACACATGCATATATCTTGTCTGAGATGATCCCAAAAGTAGGCAATTATCTGTGGAAATGTCACTCACATATACACGCGCATATCAGAAGCTATACACGTTAGACTGGGTTGATTTATTAACCGATATCGTGCCATCGATTTTTCGATAGGATTTGGGCTCAGCAAAAAAAAAGTTCCACTACGCATATCCAAAAAAATTATTTTTGAGCCTGCAAAATTTCAAGGATTTTTTCGATTTTTTATGCATTTTTTCATTTTCAAGGCTCCAAATCATTTTTTAAGTATTTTTTTCGTGTCAGTTGGCAAATGAAAAATTGGTAAATGCAGTTGTTTGACAAAAAAAAAAATTTCTTTTATGGAGATTTAGAAGAATTTTCGTCGAAAAATCGATTTTTTTTGCAGGCTCAAAAATTAGTTTTTTGGGTATGCGTAGTGGAGCTCTTTTTTCCTGAGCCTAAATCCTATCGAAAAATCGATGGCGCGATATAAGTTAACTTTCGTCAATACAAATCTACCCAGGTTAATACATGTGCATCTGTAGTTACAATTTTATAGCAGTAACTAAGTTAATTCTGGAAACGCCTACAAGTTTGCGAGCGACACAGCACAGAGTATTAAAGCAGCAACAGTTGAGGCACGGAAGTCAGTTTGATTTAAGCACGCTATCTGTCGAGCAATAGAAGTGTTATTTTGAAAGTATTCTAATAAAGACCATTTTGCATTATCGAATATTGCAGTTATTTATTCAACAGTTTAGTGATTCGAACGTTAGCAGAAGGTTGCAAATAAGCGGAATTGCAGTAAATGCGTTACAGTATTGTGCGAATAGCATCAGCCTGAATACCCTTGCCGTAATTTCTGCTTACTACAAACCGGAAAGAGCAGCGCAAAGGAAGGTACCAGATGATATATGAGGACAAAACCAAATACCTGCTTCGTTTATCAGTGTTAATACAAACAAGAACATCATCTTTGAAATATAACGAAGAACCACTCTTGCCAATAAATGCTATCACTCTTGCCAATAAATGCTACAAACTGAAAAGTAAAGTCCTATCTCGGCAAACGAAACTCATGCTCTACAGGTCACTTATCGTACCAGCCCTGCTATATAAAGCAGAAGCATTAACCATAACAACACCAGCTGGGGCGGCTCTGTGAGTGCTGGAAAGAAAAGTTCTTCGAAAGATTTATTGGCCTGTAAGTATCAGCGACGGCGAGTACCGAAGAAGATTTAATGAGCTGCTTGAGCTTTAGGTCGAACATAGTCCAGCCAATTAGCGGCTGCGCTTGCTATGCCGTGTTATACGAATAAAATATGAGGATCCGGCTTAGAAAGCATTCTTATCGGAACCTGGATATGGAAGCAGAGGAAGAGGATGGTCGCTTGCATAGGAAGGACCAGGTGGAAAACGACTTAAATTCACTTGATATGACCAATTGGCGTCAGTTATCCTAACGAAGAAGCGACTGGCGATACTTGTTGGGCTACTATAACCGTTTAAGCGCTAAAGTTAAATAATCAAGTAAGCTTATACAAAAGTCATGTTCTTGCAAAATCGCAACAGTTTATATATACCATGTAAATTGTACCTGATGAGTCCCGGGTAATCCGCATTAGTTGATTTTAGGTCGGCTGCACAAGCTTTCTGTATAAAAAGTATGCGCGTTTGGATAAAGAAATGGTTCTTTGCTTTGGCGGCTGCAGCATCTAAGAAAATAGCATTATATTACATGATCGTAAAGGGTTAATAGCTGATTTTGTTTTTGTTGTATTATTGGATTATTATTTGCCATGACTATGCTCTGCATTGTACTTGTATAGCCGATAAAGGCCAGCAGTGACAAGAAACTCTATGAAGTATTGTTCATGTGTACATACATTCGCACATACATATATACAATTTAGGGAAATTAATAACTGCCCAGTAGAAAAAACGAGTGAGAAAAACTTAACGAAACTGTTCCCTAGAGTTTAAAGCACGGCTGGTCAGTTTTGGACTTTAGTGTTTGATAATGGTAAGCGTGGAATTTTGTAACACTGTAGGAGTGCAAGTCGGTCGCGCATATGATGATGAAGCTCTCTTATCGTTGTTCGCGTATACACATATGTGTTCGGAATTGTACCCGTCCGAGCGGTGTCCCAACTCTGGTCTATAGCGTCTTATCATCTAGATGATTTCGCAAATTATCATCTAATCTAATATAATATATATCTAAGTGCTGTTCTTATGAACAGGTCCCCTTTTTCGCTCTTATTTGGAATCCAAATGTATTAATAAAATTTTGGTTGTAAAGACGGGGATTCATGCTGTTAGCGAGCTTTGGGCAATTTTGGTCGTAGTGCTTTTGTTTAGCTATATTTTATTAAAATAATTCGTTAAAAATAAACGATTGTGAGCACAAAAAGAAATCTATTTGTACTATGGCACTATTGTGAATATTTGTACTGCATTATGGGCAGCTGCTACCATACGCCAGATGGCAGCGCAAGCTGTAAGTTTTAACTGATTGATAGAACAGCTCATTTCTGTTGATGTTTGATAAGATACTTTTATATTGATTGCGCAATATGCACACGGGTCCGGCTCATTTTTATATAAAAATTGAAAGTAATAAAGTGAAATAGTATCAAGTACTCACGCGATTACTCATTCGAGGATCCAAAGAATCACTCTCATTGGATCACAGCACAGATGTGCATTGCTCTTGCTTAAAAACTGTTCTGTAATGTCTTATAAAATATATATGATGCAAATTTTTAGCTCTAGAGCTACAAAGCCAAACACTAAATATTTTCATCTTAGCCATATTCCTAGCCGTATTTAAAATTAGTTCATCAAGAAGTGTTCTGGAATGCGAGGAAATATTGGAGAAACTTCGCTCATTCCAGGTTCCCAATCCTTCTGTGAGAAATTAAAAGCATAAAGCAGAAAAAGCATGAACAGAAGTGAGAGGCTGCGAAATTGATCGTGCTTTTTGGCGTCACTTCTTATAATTTAGGCCTTGTCAGTAGCAGCAGATGTTCGAATGTCAAGCTACAGGAAAAACGGTTGAGCACGTTCTGTATTCGCATCCTGCGTTCTCGAAGTCAGGGCTCCAGCTACTAGGGTTATAATACTTGCCAAATCTCGAGGCAGCAATTAAGCTTTGCCTTAGAAAACTTTAGGTACGTCCTAAAAAAGAGTTGTTTTAGAATCTTCAATCTCGGAATCGCCTTAAAAAAACCCTTTCACCGATTTTGAATAAAGAATTTCTATTTTGGCCGAGCTTTTCCTTCAATTTATATCGTGCGAGATGAGGCATCGACTTTCACTTAAGTGCGCGGCAAAATTGTAAACAAAATCCAGCTATCGATTTAACCCTCCGATGAGCGGTGAATAAATTCAACACATCTAAGCGTTGTCGTCTGGCCAGACGAAATTTGACACTTTGAACTTTATCCGCAAATATTTGAATTTTTATTTAAATTTTGAAGAAAACTTGTCGCACACTGTGATAAGTTTGAAAATTTACGAGGTCTTATAGGCTTAAAAATATGATCGTCTAGCGAGACGACAAAGCAAAAATGTGACATAATCAACTTTGGTATAAAAAACCGATAAAATAAAAATAAAACAAGTAAGGAAGGCTAAGTTCGGGTGTAACCGAACATTACATACTCAGTTCAGAGCTGTGGAGGCAAAGTAAGGGAAATCACCATGTTGTAAAAGGAACCTAGGGTAACCCTGGAATGTGTTTGTATGACATGTGTATCAAATGGAAGGTATTAAAGAGTATTTTAAGAGGAAGTGGGCCATAGATCTATAGATTCACGCCATTTAGGGATATCGCCATAAAGGTGGACCAGGCCTGACTCGAGAATTTGTTTGTACGATATGGGTATCAAATGAAAGGTGTTAATGAGTATTTTAAAACGGCGTGGGTCTTAGTTCTATAGGTGGACGCCTTTTCGAGATATCTCCATAAAGGTAGAACAGGGGTGACTCTAGAATTTGTTTGTACGATATGGGTATCAAATGAAAGGTGTTAATGAGTATTTTAAAAGGGAGTGGGCCTTAGTTCTATAGGTGGATGCCTTTTCGGAATATTGTTATAAAAGTGGACCTGGGTTGACTCTAGAATGCGTTTGTACAATATGGGTGTCAAACGAAAAGTGTAATAAGTGTTTTAAAAGGGAGTGGGCCTAAGTTCTATAGGTGGACGTCTTTTCGAGATATCGCCATAAACGTGGACCAGGGGTGACTCTATAACTTTTGTGTACGATATGGGTATCAAATGAAAGGTGTTAATGAGTATTTTAAAAGGGTGTAGGCCTTAGTTCTATAGGTGGACGCCTTTTCGAGATATCGCCATAAAGGTGGACTAGGGGTGACTCTAGAATTTGTTTGTACGATATGGGTATCAAATGAAAGGTGTTAATGAGTATTTTAAAACGGCGTGGGTCTTAGTTCTATAGGTGGACGCCTTTTCGAGATATCTCCATAAAGGTAGAACAGGGGTGACTCTAGAATTTGTTTGTACGATATGGGTATCAAATGAAAGGTGTTAATGAGTATTTTAAAAGGGAGTGGGCCTTAGTTCTATAGGTGGATGCCTTTTCGAGATATCGCCATAAAGGTGGGCCAGGGGTGACTCTATAACTTTTGTGTACGATATGGGTATCAAATGAAAGGTGTTAATGAGTATATTAAAAGGGTGTAGGCCTTAGTTCTATAGGTGGACGCCTTTTCGAGATATCGCCATGAAGGTGGACCAGGGGTGACTCTAGAATTTGTTTGTACGATATGGGTATCAAAAGAAAGGTGTTAATGAGTATTTTAAAAGGGTGTAGGCCTTAGTTCTATAGGTGGACGCCTTTTCGAGATATCTCCATAAAGGTAGAACAGGGGTGACTCTAGAATTTGTTTGTACGATATGGGTATCAAATGAAAGGTGCTAATGAGTATTTTAAAAGGACGTGGGTCTTAGTTCTATAGGTGGACGCCTTTTCGAGATATCGCCATAAAGGTGGACCAGGGGTGACTCTAGAATTTGTTTGTACGATATGGGTATCAAATGAAAGGTGTTAATGAGTATTTTAAAAGGGCGTGGGTCTTATTTCTATAGGTGGACGCCTTTTCGAGATATCCCCATAAAGGTAGAACAAGGGTGACTCTAGAATTTGTTTGTACGATATGGGTATCAAATGAAAGGTGTTAATGAGTATTTTAAAAGGGAGTGGGCCTTAGTTCTATAGGTGGATGCCTTTTCGAGATATCGCCATAAAGGTGGGCCAGGGGTGACTCTATAACTTTTGTGTAGGATATGGGTATCAAATGAAAGGTGTTAATGAGTATTTTAAAAGGGCGTGGGTCTTAGTTCTATAGGTGGACGCCTTTTCGAGATATCTCCATAAAGGTAGAACAGGGGTGACTCTAGAATTTTTTTGTACGATATGGGTATCAACTGAAAGGTGTTAGTGAGTATTTTAAAAGGGAGCGGGCCTTAGTTCTATAGGTGGACGCCTTTTCGAGATATCGACATAAAGTTGGACCAGGGGTGACTCTAGAATTTGTTTGTACGATATGGGTATCAAATGAAAGGTGTTAATGAGTATTTTAAAAAGGAGTGGGCCTTCGTTCTATATGTGAACGCCTTTTCGAGATATCGCCATAAACGTGGACCAGGGGTGACTCTAGAATGTGTTTGTACGATATGGGTATCAAATTAAAGGTATTAATGAGGGTTTTAAAAGGGAGTGGCCCTTAGTTGTATATATGAAGGCGTTTTCGCGATATCTACCAAAATGTGGACCAGGGTGATCCAGAACATCATCTGTCGGGTACCGCTAGTTTATTTATATATGTAATACCGTACAGTATTCCTTCCAAGATTCCAAGGGCTTTTGATTTCGCCCTGCAAAACTTTTTCATTTTCTTCTACTTAATATGGTAGGTGTCACACCCATTTTACCAAGTTTTTTTCTAAAGTTATATTTTGCGTCAATAGACCAATACAATTACCATGTTTCATCCATTTTTTCGTATTTGGTATATAATTATGGCATTTTTTCATTTTTCGTAATTTTCGATATCGAAAAAGTGGGCGTGGTCATAGTCGGATTTCGGCCATTTTTTATACCAATGCAAAGTGAGTTCAGATAAGTACGTGGACTGAGTTTAGTAAAGATATATCGATTTTGCTCAAGTTATCCTGTTAACGGCCGAGCGGAAGGATAGACGGTCGACTGTGTATAAAAACTGGGCGTGGCTTCAACCCATTTCGCCCTTTTTCACAGAAAACAGTTATCGACCTAGAAGCTAAGCCTCTACCAAATTTCACAAGGATTGGTTAATTTTTGTTCGACTTATGGCATTACAAGCATCCTAGACAAATTAAATGAAAAAGGGCGGAGCCACGCCCATTCTGAAATTTTCTTTTATTTTTGTATTTTGTTGCACCATATCATTACTGGAGTTAAATGTTGGCATAATTTACTTATATGCTGTAAAGATATTAACTTTTCTTTTAAAATTTGAATTTAAAAAAAATTTTTTTAAATAGTGGGCGTGGTCGTTCTCCGATTTTGCTAATTTTTATTAAGCAGACATAAAGTAATAAGAGTAACGTTTCTGCCAAATTTCATCATGATATCTTCAACGACTGCCAAATTACAGCTTGCATAACTTCTAAATTACCTTCATTTAAAAGTGGGCGGAGCCACGCCCGTTGTCCAAAATTTTACTAGTTTTCTAATCTGCGTCATAAGCTCAACTCACCTACCAAGTTTCATCGCTTAATGCGTATTTGGTAATGAATTATCGCACTTTTTCGATTTTTCCAAATTTTCGATATCTAAAAAGTGGGCGTGGTTATTGTCCGATATCGTTCATTTTAAATAGCGATCTGAGATGAGTGCCCAGGAACCTACGTACCAATTTCATCAAGATACCTCAAAATTTACTCAAGTTATCGTGGTAACGGACAGACGGACGGACGGACGGACGGACATGGCTCAATCGAATTTTTTTTCGATACTGATGATCTTGATATATGGAAGTCTATATCTATCTCGATTCCTTTATACCTGTACAACCAACCGTTATGCAATCAAATTAATATACTCTGTGAGCTCTGCTCAACTGAGTATAAAAATATCGATTTCGGAATTATTATAAAGACCGCCTCTAAACTTAAAAAGTCACTAAAGCTCTCCATGATCGGGTGGGCAGAAGTAAAGTTATTCACGAAAGTAAAGCTTTCTCCTCTGGCCAGACGAGACAATATGAGATGGCATCATCTGAAGCATTGCTTTCCTAGAGTAAAATGCTAACTTAAATAGAAAGGATCGAAATAGAGCTTTATTCACTTGGAGCTTTTTTCAACAGGCAACCATCACTGTTATTCTTATCGGAATCCACCTACGGCAGCAAAAGGAAATGGCGACCTCAAATACGGACAGAACCGTTTAAATCGTCAAGCACCAATTGTGTAAGTATGTAACCAATACAGGGTGCTTACTTATAGGGGGTTCAAATGTAGCATAATCAGTCCATAGTCTATAACTAGAACTTTAACCTACAGGGTATGATGCATATAATCAACCAATGACGGCATTGACAAGCGAAAAAAGTGCTGTCAATGCAATTTGACATAAGCACATTTTAATCTTGTCAATGAATCTGAATATCAAAATATGTTAAATGGCCACCCGTATGAGCCAAGCGCCAGAGCAAAGGACAAGCATTTTGGCGCATAGCGATCGATGATGATGATGATGATGAATAATTACGAGTGCAAAGACAACAAGAAGCACTATTATTTAATACGTAAATATGTATATGTACATGTACAAAGTTATAGACACATAGCCACATAGGCAACTAACAATTAGTAACAATAAAGAGAGATATGAAGTGGAGGAGTAGCTGACAAAGGCAAATGCTGTAGCAGCAAAACTGTGGCATTTAAACAAAGACAGTTAAAAATCTTTTGGAGGGGGGGGGGGGAGGGGGAGGGGTAAGGCCTTACATGCATATATTCATAAGTGTGTGTGTAGTTGGGTACCATTATAGGTTTATAACTGATGGGATAACATCTATCCTCTACTACAGCAGCAACAACTCAAATCGCGCATAAATTAATTGAAATAGTTAGGGAACTTAAAGAGATGGCATAAGGCAGAAAAACATTGGCCAATAATTGCTTTTGTGAACTCGTTATGAAGTTCAAAGCCTGTGTACATATGTAAGTGAGCGTATTCGTGGAAAAAATTTAGCGGCTGGGGTAAAGAAAAATCAAATCCTTAGTAGATCGATTGTATGTTATTAGATAGTGTTCACAACTTATCTTTCCCTATTCCGTGATTGATTTGATTTAACAGCATTGAAGGTATAGATACACATCCGCTTCATACATATTTATAAACATTAGTATCTACCATTTTTAAAGCCAAAAGTTTTAAGGAGCTACTTTTTCATAGAGAAGATATCTTAATGACATTCGTAATGGATTATGGAAAGTTTGCGTTAACTATTAACCTATTCACGGTGGTCCTTCTAAACAAAGGTCGCAAATATCATATATACATTTTGGTCACAATTAGAGACGACTAAGAGATATTAGCCCCGTTGGTCGGGAGGCTCAGAAGATACCTGCGGTATACCTATAGGTATGCCTGTCGTAAGAGGTGAATAAAATACTAAGCTCATTCAAGGAATTGCGTAGCGGAACAATCTCAAGGAGTTGCCAGCGAAATTTATAGCTTCTTCAATCGAATCCTTATTCTTTAGCAGCCGAGGCTCTGGCGATCCCAAGTAACTAGGTTGCATTGTCTAGAAAATTTCGTGTGGTCATTTTTAATCGTTTCTGAGATGGTCGGGCTAGTACCTCAATGGTGCTTGTGACCATAACGTACCGAATCTATATCCGGCAAAGGACCATCAAATCGATAACACTCCACAAAACCTGCGGGGAGTGTCAACAACAACAAGAACAACTAAGAGGTCTTGCACATGGTTCAGCGTTGGGAGTATTCTATTGATACTAGAGCTTACGATTTTTTTTTTCCACCACAAACGAGGGTTTTGAGATTTTGGAAACTTGCTTCTAGCGAGATTCTCGAAATACTCGTAAGGCTCTTGAGCTTATCGACGTTCAGTTTAATCACTGTATTGGCGATATTATATAAACCTTACGATTTCTTCTCAAAATTCTTGCCTGCGATAGGGAAAGACATTTATTTTTGATATTTTTTTCCTGGAATTAAAAAAAGTTATTTGAATTATAGAGACCACCCTAATGCAAATATCTTCCTCCTGGCCACCGTGGCACATATTTCTAGGCCCGCTTGTTTCCTTACCTGTTCTGCCATACATTCAACTTTCTGTGTGACGATAATGTTACCTTAATGTCTTTATACGAACATACACGTGTACATCTCTCCAATGCTTATTTCCTAGTTGGTTTTCGAATCCACTCACTCGCTCTTACTTCGAATTGTAGATAACAAAATGTTATTTTAATCGAGAGGACTACATAATGAGTATCGGAAATACGGAAAAAAAACCCATGATTCAATCACAAGCGGTTTGCTCGGCTGACAAATTTTATGACAATTGCTGCCATTTTGCGCCCCAATCGAAATGACATCCGTTAACTGTGTTGTTTCTTTGCGATTTTTCGTAAAATATTTGTAGTAGAAATGGGAAGCAAGCAGTTTACAAATACCCGATAAGTACTGAACTGCATAATTCCTTAGAACATTTTTTTTAATTTTATGATGAATTTGTTAATTACGCCATGATCTATTAATGTGATTGAACATAGGGTTTTTGAAAAAAAAAACGGACACCAAGGAATCGTGCACTTTTGTAAACCTATGAACATACGAAACCTAAACCAATTCAAAATTCATCGTTCAACGTCAAAAACTCGACTAGTGAATCGATTCACGTAAAAATGTCATTAGTAAATAATAGAGATACCATAACGGAATGTTCGAAACATTCGTCTCCATTTAAGAATTTGGGGAATCGGTTAATATTTGGAATATTATGTATATATTTATGTGATACATTCCGACGTCGTGAGGTAGTATCAAACGAACATGCTCCGAATATTCTAAATTAACGGTTTATCCAGAACACTTCCACGAATACTCAACTGAAAAGAGCTTTCCGGAGTTTCAGAATAAAAAGCTGAATACTGCCTGTGTAGCAGGACCGCACAAAAGCTTAACACTTCTGTCAAAATCAAGACCGGAATATAAAGTTCTAAGACAATAAGCCATTTTCTTTAATTTGTTAGTTCATTGCGGCTGCTGAGTAGAGTATCACTCCATACCGGCTGCCAGTTCGAAATCTTCCTTTCTCAAAATATTTCTCAAAAATTTCCCATTTCAGAATTTGTCAAAAGAACGCCCTATATTAGAATTAGATTGAAAAACGCCTTCTTTCAGAATGCTTTTCAGTAACTCCCTCTTATGTCAAAATGCATTGAAGTTATGCTCAGATAGGGAAACAAATTCTGAAATAGTGTATTTTTGAATAAATTTCTAACGAACGGCATTCTTCATACAAAATTCTGAAAGAATGACCAAACCAACATGAGTCTTTACCAATTAAGGAAATAATTAGTAGCAAAGGAATTATTTCCCACAAAATCTGTTGGCATTTACAAATTTAATGTCACTACTGTTATACTACTAAAGGTACTTTTCTAATACAATTTCCGCTGAAGGGGATTGAATTATTTCCCGTTTTCATTTATTCGGGTGTGTCAAAGCTCTGTCATCAGTGGAGAATAAACCTCTGGTAATTGAATCATGGGAAAAACCAACGTAAGTTTTTTTTTAGTGTGACAGTTTGAACTTGTAGGGCCATATCTTTAATTCTATGTGATATCTATTAGAGGTTTACGCCGATCACTTTATCGGCGGCGGTGCGCCGCCCACGCCGGTGTTTTTACTTTAAAAAGCTTGATTTTTCTATTTAAAAAAATAGTATTTCAATATGTTTTATTTGTATGTATTTAAGGAAACCAAAGTTTTGGCCATTTCGGAAAGATCCGGGGGTTTTGCCTCAAAAACTCGCAGATCCTTGAAAAATTCTCAGGAGTAGCTCTTTGCGAAGGGATTGTCCCTCGTTCACTTAATTCAGCGAGGCTTCGAAGCTAACCCCGGTCTTTGGAATTGGTACTGCTGCGTCTGCGGAAAAGAAATAGAGATACATAAAATGGTCACACTTTTGTCTGTTTATCTCGTGCAAAGCGTAGTTTCACCTGGGGTAACTCCTAAAAATCGTCGCGAACACAATTTCTTTAAATCATTTGTGGTTCCTTGACGGTAACGCATAAAGGCGACTTACGGTTGCTATTCATGGTCTATTAATACTCATGATTATCGTGGTACTAGGCGCATCCAGTTTTTTCCAGCTACAATTCCCGATGATTAGGAGCTACAATTCCCGATGTGCGAACAATAGCAATCCCGTCCACCAGTCGCTACCACGCCTCCTGACCCTCACACCATATACCAGCACAGAAGCTATAGGACTGCGACTTCGAACTCATATGTACCTTCGTCGACGTCACTTTCCTAGAAGATCTTGGCGTAGTTCCAAAGACTTTCTACCGGATATTTTTGTCGCGCTATGCTGCCGAGCTACACCAGAGAAACACCTTGAAACATTAGGGAGTAACTATTCGGCCAAGGATGCTGCCCTCGAAATCATAAGCAGTCTAAGTGGATTTCGTTGCCGAACTCATAACTCATAATTATAAATAAATATTGGAAATAATTAAAATGTATAAGGACCCTGGATACAATTTTTAAAATGTAGGCCAAAGTTTGCAGACGTTTGTGTTCACAACATTGATTTCAATAGTCTTCATTAAAGCAAAACGATATTTTAGAATAGATGACCGCGTAGCTTCAGTTTTCAGACTATTTCGACTGTTCACTGCGTTAGGGTAGTAGCACACACGGTCATTAGTTCGACTGTCTTGGGAAAGCTTTTGCTTCACCACTTTGAATGTTCTTGTGAAGGACAACGCCTCACTGGTAAATATATGTGCCTACGTATTCACATTTGTAAATGGAGTCGTAACGCGTAGGTTATATTTAAACTTGGTTGGTAACCTATAAACAATGTGATTCACTCCAAGGGACTAGTTTTGGATAAGGGCCGCCAACTTTAGGAAATGTCAAACCGGGAGACTTAGGTGTTGAAGGATGAAGTGTGAAAATCTAAATTAACATTTCAGACGCTTTGTATTTCGCAAATAAACAACAGATGTTTGAATATAAGGCCAAGTGATTTTTCAAACCCTTCTCATACGTACATATATCCTCAACTTAAGTATGAGCTAAGAATCATTTCAAAGCAGTGTTTATGCCCCTAAAACCTGTTAAAGGATTTCGCATCACTGATTTCGTTTATTCCTTCGGCCAATCGCAATGTAAATTTTTTTTAAAAATCGGCACATTTTTGGGTAATTTGATTTTTTAACAACTTGAGGACAATTTGAAAACATGTTCGCCTTGGGTCATTTTATTTGAATTCTTTGTTCATTACTAATTTTTTGAAAAAATTATGCATAGTGAGGATTAGGGCGGGTCGATTTAAAAATCGCTCATTGCTCTGTGAAAATCGTATTCTAGGCATCAAAATAAGAAACTTTGCCGAAGGAACCATACCTCTAAAACGAATTCTGTTGTCCCCCCCTTTGGGTCGAACTTTTGGGTAGGGGCAATTTCAATTCTACCTGCTGTGTCTTGTGGAGGCTTAAAAAAAACAACACAAGCAAGTTTACGATCTGCAATTGTGTCACAGTGATACCTTAATTTTTTAAAACGGTTGAATAAAAAACCCACACAACTATGTTTACGACATGCAAATGCATCACAGTGATGCCATGGTTTTAAAAGGGGGTTGTAAATACGCTAATTTCTAATAATTTTTTTAAATTTCTTTTCTATTACTAAGTTAAATTAATTTTTGCATTTACATATGTTCTGACTAAATAAATTTCTAAAGAGAAAAATAAACTCCAAAAAGAAAAACATAGGCATTTCAAAGTGGGATTTTTCAAAATTTGCCCCTACGACCCAAAGGGGGGGGGGGGGGGACATCAGAATTCGTTTTAGGGGTATGGTTCCTTCTGCAAAGTTTCTTATTTGGATCCCTAGAATATGATTTTCACAGAGCAATGGGCAATTTTTTTGCCTCCCCACAATTCGACCCGGCAAAGTGAGCATATAAATTTATAGTACAACTTTTCTTTTAGTGTTTTGTTTCAATAACTTGGTGAATTGGATGATGCAAAATTCATGTATACTGACATCGAAAGCGCCTGTTTTTTTAAATAACTTTTGAACAGTTAGAAAGAGTTAAATTTCGCAATTAGTTTCTTATAACTAGCAGTGATGCGCATTCGTTGATACCACTTTCAACCATATCCGACCAATTTTCGACATGAACAATAAATGGCCTAAAGTCTTAAATGTGTAGAAAATATAATACCGCGCCGGACTCCGCCGCCGCCGCCGCCGCGCCGATATTTTTTGCATTCGGTGGCGGCGTGCGAAAAACGACTAAAATCGGCGGCGGCGGCGGAGTTTATCGGCGGCGTATATCTCTAATATCTATGCAACTGTGAAAATAATCTGAAATTTTTTAGTTTTCATTTGCATTTCCCGTTACCTCAACAAAGTACTTATCAGGCTAAATAGCAAACTGTCTAGGTAAATTAGCGAACCACCAAGCAACCTTGCAACTGCTCTTGAAACACGATCACTTCATGAACAACCATTGACCGTGACTCATTCTATGGCAAATATTAACAATTGAATTTGTTTAGAAAAAACGCAAATGAGTTATACTATGAACACAAAGTATGTTTAAATATTAGTTACTTTATTAAGTTGTATAACATATTCTAAGCACAAAAAGTTATTTGTTGTCTTCAAGTATGTGATGCGGAGTGATCTTAGCGATCATAACTACTTGCTTTAATAATGTATATGTGTCTACCTCTTTAACTTAAAGTATGCGAATATAGTACATCTACTCGTACTTTTAATTTATGGAAACCATATTAATGTGATATCAATGCATTTGCAGCACTTGACTTCACTCGATCGCTTGCTCCTCGTATTTCCGCTCCCGTAAAATCAAGCAATTATGACCATATCCAACACTGCAAGCTATTTTAAGCTTTCAATTTAATTTAGCTGCAGCTGTAAACTATCATTTCTTTGCAGAGTATTTAATACTTCAGTATTTTGTTCAACATACCTCTATGCTTGGTCTACAATGCCAATGCCGCTGAAACAATATTAAATTCCCTTTTGATACAACCAAAGGCTTGCTACTGCATACCAAGCGTTACGTTTCAGATTTCTTTATTTAAATTTCACTGTAAGCGCTGCGTTTGGTAGAAAAATTTTATAAGGAAGCACCTTTTGTGACAGGAAAACATATGAGTCAAATAGTATTCACCGCAATGCAGCACGCTCGCTTTGGTTAAGCTTTCATTATAATACAACGCAAATTTCAACAGCCTTTGTAGAATAATGTGAAGGCTCTTGGCAAGAAATAATTCAATGATTGCGTTGACATATTGAATGTGCTTTCAGCAGGTGAAAAAACAGAGGACTCACTGAAAGCATACTGTAACTGATCTTGTCACAACAATCAGCTTGTTTGCGGTTTCTCATTGACATTTGAGGTTATACTCATAACACATACATATTTAGAAATTTATATTTACAATATACTGCACTTGTATATCCGTATAAATTATACTAATTTGAATATCCGATTGTGCGTATTGAGAATAAATGTGGTTTGTGTAGCTTGTCAAGCACGAGAAAAGCTTCCGACCGCTGTGGTTTGTTAAAGCAGGTAGATGGCTAATTGCTTGTTTATTGATATTCATTGATTTCTCGATTGGCTTGAACAAACCACATTGTATGCTTAAGTCTTGTGGTTAAATTTAATGAATTTTAAATTGTAAATAACTAAAGTTAAGTTAAGCTTGTTGGTCCGTGAGGATCTCACATAGACTGATTGAATCCATAGTGTTACCAGAAGTTTGCTCAAGGACCTGACTGAAAACGTTATCAAAAATCAGGACCTGTGTTATAAATTAAAGAAGTATGTATTACTGAAGACATTGTTGTGCGACTTTTAGAAAGTGATTTTTGTTCGTCCAGAGAAGATTTTAGTTTTCAATTGCCTACTCAGTCCAAAATAGCAATTGTTCGCAAGAGCTATTTTCCGTTTGATTTCTAAGCTGTCATTGTTTTTGCTGTTAATGGTTGTTCCCACATAGACGAAATCCTTAACAGTCTCGAATTTATTTCTACTATTCTAATTAAAAAATTTTTTTTCATTTAGGAAGAATTTTATCATAACAATAATAAGATAAAATAATTATTGTTAGGCCTTGAGCTGGATTCGAACCCGCACCTTCGAATTTATTTCCAGCAACGGTGACGTGGCTGCCAAGGTGAAAATACGCCTATTCTTTCTTGAATGACAGCAAGTAAATCATTTTGTCCTAATTCTGCGCAAGACCCTCTTTTTGGTTTCTTTATCTAGTTCCGAGAAGGTAGAACTCACATCGCGTTTGTTCAGCCCAATAATATCAATATCATCAGCATACGCCAGTACTAGAGTTATCTTCTCCAGTATTCTGTTAAGAAAATCACACAAAAAGGAAGTCGCCTTGTCTGAATCCTCTTTTAGTTTAGAATGGCTCGAAGAGGTTCTTCCCAATTCTGACTGAGCTGATGGTGTTGCTCAAAGTCATTTTGCACAGCAGTATAAGTTTTGCGTGAAAACTAAATTCGGCATAGCGGCACTTGCGGGCTCGTTGGAAATCTGTGGTGTCAGCAGAGGCGGTACGTTATAAGAGAAAAATATGCTTCCTCAGCTCGGTCATAACGTTAGGTCAAATCAGGCATGCGAGCCAAGTGGAATAGTCATCACCTGTCTGTTTCGTGAGCACCTTTTCGATGGCAAACTTTTCTTGTGTCAGTGCGCGCACTTTCTTTGCCGCCCAAAGGCATGAGCACATTTTTGGCTTAGTTGTCTGAGTCGATATTTAAACCTTGTATAGTGCGCACATTCAGGACACTGGAACTATATCTGCCGTCGATCACCAAGTGATTGATTTGGTTTCGTGTTCTTCGATCAGGAGATAGCCAAGTAGCTTAGTGTATCTTTTTATGCTGAAACCCGGTACTGCAGATGAACATATTTCGAGCCGCGGCTAAGTTAATCACTCTAAACCCGTTGGAAGATATTACATATTTGTGGCAAAAATTCCGACTTTAGAAGAAATCATTTGTCAACTCACGCCAATTCAGGAAAAATAACTTTCGAGCACAAGCTTAACATTTTATAATCACATAACCCTTATATAATTTTTTGTCCGCGTTGCCACCTATTTGATATTTTTTTTTTTTAATTATGCGATAATTGCAAATATGGGTATCAAACGAAGGGTATTTTACTTTAAATTGCATTAGAAATATTCGCAGGTACAGTTACAAACTGGGATGGCCATCTAAATTTATTATATTGTATACAGGGACGTAGAGAGAAAATCTGGGCCCGTGACTAAACAATTTACGGGCCCCCTCTAAAAAATCCACTAATGCATTTGATTAACTTCAATTAATGACGTCTCGTTCATGAATCATTATTATTGGATTACATAAAAAAAATTTTTGCCACATCAACTAAGTGATTTTTGGACTAAGAGCTGGACAATGAAATTAACACAGAATATTTACTATTTGTACCAGTTTATTGTAACGTAGAAATAGAATTATCTTTTAACAGCCAGATATTGTTTCAAATAATCTTCTCTAGTTATTTTTGGTAACATTTTAATACATTTCTGATAAATTTAATGATGATTATAAATTTTAGTTATTCAATGTAGAAAGTTCGGATATCAAAGAGTTGCTTTTCTTGCTTTTTTCGCTGCAAACTTTTTATAATAATATCAAAATTTAACTGTCTTGCCAAAACGGATTCAAAACAGAGCGTGGCAAGTCCTGAAACTAGCTCTTGAGATGAACACGATCTATGATAGTTTTTGATTCTTGAAAGGACGCTGAAGGAACGTTCTGCACTAGCTACAGTGACAGGTATAGTGCAAAAGATACGTAAAGCAACACAAATGTTGGGGAAAATCGTATACAGATTTTGAACATATGTAGATGGCATTTAGCAATTCGAATGGTGACAGACCTTTATCAAAATTTGCTTTGTAAATGTGTTTCAAGTGAATTATTTCGCATTCTAAGCTTGGAGAAATGTCCGATTTGTATTTTTTGACAAATTTTGCTGCGCTCGCCCGAACCGTAATTTCATCCATGTCTTCAAATTGCCACAAAAAGGAAAACGCCTCGCTCAAATTTCTCATAGCTGCTAATCGTTCAGTAATGCCAGTGATTACCGAATCAACGAACACCAAAATTATATTGTTTTTAAAATCAGACTCTGAATCATCCGTAATCATCTCATTTAAATTATCTTCAGAACGTCTTTTGGGTTTTCTCTTTCGAATGTCCGAAAATTTTGGCGAGATGTTCAATTGAATAGCAACTGTTTTGCATTCGTTTAAAATTGTTTCCCATTCGTTCGTGATCAACGTCAAATCAGATGTCAGACCTCAACATCTATGGTGGCGTCTCTAGTTTGGAGGACCATGTTTCTTTCATTAATGGTATTCAGTATTTTGAACCAAATTGCGGACAGCAAGATACATTCGAAGTTGTTGATGTACTTGAGAATACCAGTAACATCGCCGTATGCTTGCGCAGTCAAATTTGGCTTTTGGCTGAAAGACTATGAAGAGAGCTCGGTAAATTTTTTTTGAGGATGTCCCATCGTTGTGGAGTGTTGCTGAAAATAGTAAAACATTTTTGTACAACTCCGAAGAAAGCAATTGCAGCCGTATAACATTCTGCAGCATCAACACAACATAAATTGAGACTGTGGCTTGCACAAGGCGAGTAATGAACATTCGAGTTTTTGTCGATAATGTGGCGTAGTGCTCTCTTGTAAGCTCCTATCATATTGGCGTCCTTATCGTACTCTTGTGCACGACAATCTTTTAATGGAATTTCGTGTTTACCTAGAGTATGGCAAATTAGATCAGTTATTTTCTGACCAGTGTTTTGGTTACAATTAACGAAAGCCAAAAACCGTTCTTGAATTGTAAAATTTGTTGCTTTCGAATTGAAAAGAAGTTAGCACTAAATGAACGTAGTCAACGTGACTAGCATCAGGCATGGCATCAACGATAATAGGAAAATACTTGGCTATCTTGCCTTGATCTAATATAGTTTCCCTCACGATATTTGCACACATTTCCATAAACTCGTTCTGAATGTCTGGGGAAAGATAGCGAACTTGTAAACTTTTGTGCTGCTGTTGTGAAATCATAGCCTTTTTCCAAATGATCTCTAAATATCGGATCATAATGGCTTATGAGATACCCAAAAAATGACCATCGTTTCGTTCACCAAGATATATACCTTCGCATTTGAAAGCTAGACCTCTTTCACCCAAAAAGAAAATAGTGTCCAAAATTCTATATAACATTTCTTTCCACTTTTGAGTTTCAGTTATTAGCTGTTTATTGATAAGTGTATCAATTGTAGCCTTCTTTTGAATTAGATTTGGTAAAGATCCCCATTGAATATAACATTTAATGTGATCTTGAGTATTTTTGTGTGATGGCAGTTTATGGTATAGCTTCTTCCATATCTGGAATTTCGAATATCCGCGCAACAAATTTTAGGTCGATTTAAAGTATTGGTGCTTTACAGAAGACATGGTAGGCAATAAAAACCATTGCAACTGGAACTCCACTAACCAGTCACGCTCCACTTTCTCTCAAATTGGCAAGATTCTGTTTAACAACGAGGTAGGAAATCACGTGGAAAAATAACAGGACACTTTTGATGACATCGACGAATTATTTCGTTGACTTCTTCAGAATGCAAAAACTCATTATTCACGCTAGCGATGTCGAAGTCGTTTAAATAATCTGGACTTTGATACAGAGTTGGTGGTATTGTTGGAAGACTTTTTGAAGATGAACCTTCATCAGTGTCGCCACGAAAACTTTACGATTTCGGATTCATGTAAACATACATTTTTGTTTGATGTTTTTATTGTCTCCTCAGGCTCAGGCAAAAAATCATTATCAATATTCATTGCTTTTGAAATTCGGCTTAACCCTTTCGACCCCAATTTTCTATCCGTATCCATAAAATTTTTTTTTAATTTTAATCATTTTGTAGTCACTCAAGGAGTGTCTGGCCAAAATTTCAAGTCGCCACGCCCATTCGTTTGGGCGGTAGAGAAAGTTGCTTGTGAGCAACGTTGGGCAATTGTGGTATATAAAAAAATTTTGTTTTGTTATTATAGCCGTATTAAGATTTATTGAATTATTTTAAATGTTAAGTATGAAAGGACAAAAAACAATTTTTGTTATTGTTACAGCAAAGATGTACTTTACATTTAAGACATTTGGACATTGGAGTTCCTGTTTTGCACAATCTGCAGCGACCTTTTTCGCCAAATACTACCCAGTGATCCACTTTATCATACCGCTTTGCATCTGGAGGGTTCGGTTGGAACCTATACTTTTTGGTGATTTGCGAAGACACACTGCTCGAGGGAGAGATACCATCGGAAGATGTTGGATTATTTTTTTCCGAATTCGATGGTCGACCTCTTTTCCTTTGGATGGAATCTTCAGAAACTGAACAATATTGCAAAAGTGCATTAGCAATTTCCAGTTGAAATTGTATTAATCGAATATGTTTCTGGTTGGGATGCAGAAGACCAAGATGTTTTCTATAAAGCAACCAAGCATTTGTAACGGATGTTCCTAGGCACCAATAGAAGATTCTTATGTACCATTTTCTTGAGCGGTGGTTAACCTTGTACAGTTCCATGAGCATATCAGCTAGGTCAACCCCTCCCATGCCTTTATTATAGGAAGCAACTATAGCAGGTCTTGGAACATCAATGTAAGTTTTTTCCTTCGGGCTCCAATGCTTACAAACATCAACAGGCTGGTGGTCTATACACGAAGATGCTAGCAAAACTGATTTGTTGTCAAACCACTTCAGCCATACTATATTAAAATTAGCTTCACATCTCACGTCAAAAGATCCTCTTCCCCGTTTTTTGAGTTCAATATCTGAAAGCAATTGGCAACTGATTACCCGATTTTTACGGATAGTACCTGTTGCAAATATGCCCATTTCCTTTAACGCAATAAGAAGACTTACTGATGTAAACCAGTTGTCGAAATAAAGTTTAAAGTTCTTGTTTTTGGGCAGGTTTTGAGCCAGATAAAGGACAACATACGAAGATAGTCCCAATCCGTATGACGGACAGGTTCCTTCGCCAACATACATTGTAAAATCATATACCATGCCAGGAGTTCCAGCACGAGTAAACATTTTAAAATCCCATTTGTGGGGCTTAGCTGGGTTACATTGTTTATAAGTAGACCGTCCTAAGCCAAGAGTAACAGTATAAATTTATGAATATCAATAAGTTGACAAGTAATCAAGATTTTTATCAAGGTGACAAATATTTCTATTCTGTGCATAACTTGACAACTCTAAAAAGCTCTACGACCTGTGCTTTTCACCATACTGTGGTGACATAAATAAAGGAAACAGAAATCAGCTGTTTAGTGCAACAATCGCGAAATGGAATAAACGTAAGAATTAAATATTGTTCTTTATTTTTTGTAACAAATATTTTAAAATCATGGCTTTTTCAAGGAAATCAAAAGCGGAACGTGCTACGCATGGGCAATTGGAGCGATATGGCTCATTTTATGCTGCTAACCCCGAGTGAATAGGAAAAAATAATTCGTGGGATTTTTCGGGGTCATTTCGGCATGTCTTTATAGACTCCCTCGGGGTAATTCGGGGGACATTCTGGGATGGTTTTGGGGACTCCCTCGAGGTCATTTTGGGGATATTCCGGGATGGTTTTGGGTACTCCATCGGGTCGTTCCGGCGTCATTTAGTGGTCATCCCGACCATCCAGGATTGACCCCAAATGACCCCGAGAGAGTCCCCAAAACCATCCCGGAATGTCCCCTACATGACCCCGAGAGAGTCCCCAAAACCATCCAGAATGACCCCAAATGACCCCGACGGAGTCCCCAAAGCCATCCCAGAATGTCCCCAAATAACCCCGAAGGAGTCCCCAAAACCATCCCAGAATGTCCCCCAAATGACCCCGGGAGGATCCGATGGAGTCCCCAAAACCAGCCCGGAATGTCCCCCAAATGACCCAGAGAGAGTCCCCAAAAAGATCCCAGAACGACCCCTAAATGACCCCGGGAGGACCCCGAGGGAGTCTCGAACACCATCCCGAAATTACCCCCAAAAACCCCAGGAGGATCTACCCACAATAATAGCAAAAGTAATAAATGTTCTTCCATTTTCTCTCGATCGCGCAATAACAGAATTCTAATTTAAATTTGTCCGTATAAATTAAATTATCAAGAGCGCTTGACTTATTGACAATTTGTCAGCGAAAAAGCTTTTTCTTTTTTACATAGAATAGCAATTACTTGCTAAATTGTCAAACTTGACAAATAAGCAAGATGGTGAATTTTTCAAGGGCACAGAGTAGAGCTGTAAAGCCATGGTGGACACCTTTAAGCATTAAAATAAAAAAGTTTATTATTTTGGCCCACCCTAATTCATGTATATATAGTACTTAGATGGAAGTGGCACTCTACGGATTCATGGAACTTTTACTGAGGCTTCATTGCTTTGACAACATGAAGTTTGGCGATATTCAATAATAAGAGTATTCATCGAAAACTTCTTGTAAATGTTTTGAGTAAGGCAAATGGCACGACAATGGCATCGTTCATTAATTTGCTAAAGAATTTCAATAAAAACTAATAAACCAAGTGGTTTTTTATTGGAACGAGAAGTGGTGTAAACGGAAGGGGCATAAATGAAAGGAAAAGAAGTGGGGCTGTGACAATGTCAACTTTTTTCAAAGAGCATTACATATTTCTTTTGTAGTTTTTAATTAAATTTTGTTTTGCTATCGCTTGGTAATTAAGTGGAATAACATTAATTGAGCTCATTAATAACGCAAATCACGCATAATAACATATGCACATGAGCTGATTGGCAAATTTAATTTTTTTATGCGCTTCCTTATGCTGAAAATCAATATATGTATGCAATTGTATTCTCATTGTTAGCGCCAGCAATTGAATAACAACAAACATGTGATTGAGCAACGTCAGATATTTGTAAAAGGATTGTTTGATTATTCCAGGTGTAACTTCGATGTTGCATTATTTTGACGTTCATGTTTGACAAGTTAAACTTTTTTGTTACTGATTGAAATGACATTTGTAGGCGTAAATTTGACAAGCTGCTTATTTTGACAGCTCATCAGTGGATCAGCTTAAGCGTCCATATTTATAAAAATATACTGATTAAAGATATCAGATAAAAGTATTGACATTTAGACACAGCTATAGTTGTATTCCATTTTTCGGTCCCGCCGATGTTTCAGCTGATTCTTTTCGGCTACTAGGACTCTATCCCAAATACTTACCAACTATTCTGTTTTGTTTGAAATAATGGCCTAATCTTGGTGCAATTCTATGCTAACTGTATATGTACTTTAAAACAAAGTTGAGAGCTCGGAACATATCCAGAAAGAAACCAAGGCACATCACTCTAATTATGTCATGTCTTGCCCGCAAAGACTGCAGCAACTATCTTCACCTATTTCATGGTCGCATTATTGTTGCATCTCACTAACTAACCGGCCGCCTTGGTGTGATGGTAGCGTGCTGCGCCTATCACACCGACGATCCACGGTTCACACCGCGGGAAAAGAAGCATCATCAAAATCTTAGAAACAAATTTTTTCAATTAGAGGACATTTTTCTTAAGCGGTGTCGCCTCTCGGCAGTGTTTGGCAAGCACTCTGCCTTGAAAAGCTCTCAGTGAAAAGTCATCTGTTACTGTTCCGTCCCTTCATTAATCTTTATGTGGATAACCGGTTTGGTAGCGTTAGCTTATGCAACACTGGCTGGTAATTTAAACACTTACATATATTGAATATATGCATAGTATTACCAGAATTTATTTGGCGACCTAACTTAAACCCCCAATTAGGTACCAGGATTTGTGCTGAACTTGAAATTGGAGTTTTATAGCCACTTACGTAATTTCTGCACCGAGATATGACCACACTGACACCCCTAGTAGCTGGAGCTTTGATCTCGCAATCGCAAATCCTGTCGCCCGATCTTTCTACATCTACTGTTACTGACGAGGCTTACTTTAAAATCGTATGAAGCCGAAAGTTAGTGTCGCGTTAGTACGGCAGGCATGAACTTTCAGTCTTCTCTCTTTAGAAATAGGAACAACTTTGTAAGGCTTAATTTCTCTCAACCGGGTTAGAACATCAATCATATATGCAACAAGTACTGTTCTCCTTTGCCAAACTATCGGCCTTTTCGTTATATTATGTGCCCTTATAACAGAAAAGCCAGAATAGATGTAGACATCGGTCTGATTCACTGTGTGTTTGCATTCTAGACCCATTTTGATGGTGAGCTGTCTAATATTATTGCCTTAATTACCGCCTGACGATAAATACATATAATGAATCCAATGCAGCTTTAGCACTCTTCTGTGATATATGATTGCATTCAGCCAAACGTAGTCTCTCACTCCGGATCGAGCCTATTCTTCCTTTAGCTCCCACGGTAGTTGGGTATGTTACGGTCCCCAAGAGAGGAACAGGTTTTTAATGCTGTCCAGCAAAGTGAGAGCTATTTGTCTCATTTCTTCCTCAATTCTATTTATTTTCTATGGCCAACAGAAAAATGGCTGAACTCACTGAACTTACCTACGTCATGTTTATCTTGTTCTCCAGCAACGTATCATCGCTTACAGCACTTTTTTCTACCCCGATTTGCGACGCGGTTCTCCTTCTCTCTCTCCTCCTTTAACTTATTTTAAATCTTTTCTTCTGCTTATTTTTAAAATCGTATTTTCTGCACACCGATTACTTACTCAATAAGATATTCTCAGAGCTTTAATATTTAATATAGTAAAAAAACAACCGCCCTCAAAGGCAGCGCCTGTTCTTGAGAAGAGCTTCGTCAGCTTCATATCGTTAGCAGCCGACAAATAAAAAAGAAACACTTGGCGCGATTAACCTCCAAGGAGATTAAGGAGGGATAGAACCTACATGTTTTGTGCCAACTCCGAACGGCCGCTGCAACGCAGAAGTACTATTACTGAGAAGCTCTGCACGGCAGAAATACCCTCGAAGTATTTGCTAAACTACTGCCGAGGGGGTCCCTACTTAAAAAAAAGGAGTTTATAATTAAAAAACACTTTTTTTAATATACCTATTGTTTTGGCCTGGAGCTTCTGTGTGGTAGGCAGAGCACACTACCACCACACCACGGCGGTCGGTAACAACCAATACCAAACATTTTTAGTTTTATTATCGATTTATTTTCGATAGCGTATTATTATCGCCGAGTTAAAGGTTTGATATCGGTTTGTTATCGGCGAGTTATGGGCTTTTTATTGCATTCTTATCAGCTTGTGGAAGTTTTATCGGTATCAGTTTCTTAACGAATCGATTAGTGGTCGATAAAAATCGATAGCTTTTCGATATAAATTAGACAACTTTTTGTAAAGAAATCGATAGCTTGTTTAAATCAAATTAATAATATTTTAATAATAGAACGATAAATTTTCGATAACGAATCGATAAAACGCCATTAATAAGCTTGTGACACTCCAATAAGAAATCGATAACTTTTAGATATAAAACCGATAATGTTTCACTAACACATCGATAATAAATCGATAGCACGGCGATAACAAATTTATAAACTCCTATAAAAATTTGATAAGTTTTCAATAAATAGTCGATAGATTTTCTCTCTCTCTGATAAAAAATCGATAACATATCTATAGCCAATGTTTTAATTTTTGTGAATATATGAAAAACTTTTCAATAAATAACACTGTGCAACACAAAATTTCTGCTGGGTTGAAACTCGGTAATAATGGTTCTAAATGATCCCTAAAACATATCCGCTAAGGGCGTTTGCTAGGTTAGCCCGTATAAGTGAGATATTTGGAATTTTTTTTTTTTGTTTTTTGCAAAAGTAAATGTTCATCCGATTGACCCAGAAATACACCATTGACGGCCTTGAGGAAGGAAAGGAGAAATGGAATCGAAATCAGAAATAACATCAGCATATGATTTGGAATCAGATTAGAAATACCATTCAATATGCATTACAGTTTAAATGATGACTCCTGACGATAAATACTAAAAGAGTTGAAAAAACATAATTTCAACGGATCGTTACATTTTTAAATGTGCCAAAATGGATTCCTAGCCACCGAAAACTACTGGTGAGGGTTTTGTATTCCAAAAATCGGATAAAATTTTGCTTGCAAAAAAATAAAATTTGCAGATATCTCGCTAAACTAGCAAAGCATGTGGGGGAAGTGTTTAAGAGATCACTTTTAAACCATTATTTGAGCGCTTCATTCCAGTAGCTTTAAAAAGGTCAAAATTGGTCGCACAGTATAAGCAATAAATTTTCGATTATAGCTCAATAACTTTTCGATACCAACCCATAACTCGTCGTTGAAAAGTTGATAACTCATCGATACACATTGTTATCGATAGCAAATTTATAACACTGTGCTAACAAATAGATAACTCGTCTACACATCGTCGGCTTACCATCTGTATTCCCTCGTACAGCATACTGAAAGCAAACACTACGCTTACATCCCCCTCAGCGGGTTAGGGGGCATAGAATATACCCGCGGTAGGCATGCCTGTCATAAGAGGCGACTAAAATACCAAATTGATTCAATGTAGCGCAACCCCCTCAATGGGTTGCCAGCGCAATATATAGCTTCTCCAACCCAATTGTCAACCTCACCTACCCGTGGCGAATCCTGTTTCATTAACAGCCGAGACTCTGGCGACCCTGAACTCCTGATGGATCTAAGGGGTTGGAGGGCGGTATGGCGTAGAACGTTTCATGTGGTTATAACAAATCGTTCCCGAGATGGTCGGATTTGTGCGTTAATTGAGCTTGTTACAGGAACGTGCCGAACCTGCATCCGGCAAAGGACCATCAACATCGATAACACTCCCCAAGGCCTTCGGGGAGTGTCCTTATCGCAACAGCAACAACAACAACTACTACTAATACTACTTCCAAGGACTGCGCTTACGCTTATGTTGTGCTTACATACTAGATTTCTTTCCTTAAGAAAAATGTTTATTCCCTTTCCAAAGCTTCTCTAACAAACGATCCACGAATTATATACACTGTATTTGTAAGTAATAGATACATATATGCATACATTCATATATGTTCTTGCATGTGTATGTATGCATGTATATACATACATTATACGTTCAACTAGTTATGTTAATTAACCACATAAATAATGCAATTTGAACTCTGGTTGTCAGAAGTGGTAATTGATTTATGTATTCTAATAAAATATGATAACTCAACTCCGTTCAACTCAACGCGAACTCAGCGGAGTGCAGACTCGCTTCGACATAGCTGAACTCATGGGTTGATGGCGCTGGAGTGCGAAAATGATATTTAATAAAAGCTATAAACACAACAAGTCAGGAAGGCTAAGTTCGGGTGTAACCGAACATTGCATACTCAGCTGCCAAATTACAGCTTGCAAAACTTTTAAATTACTCACTTTTAAAAGTGGGCGGTGCCACGCCCACTGTCCAAAATTTTGCCAACTTTCTATTCTGCGTCATAAGGCGAACCCACCTACCAAGTTTCATCGCTTTATCTTCTTTGGTAATGAATTATCGCACTTTTTCGGTTTTTCGAAATTTTCAATATCGAAAAAGTGGGCGTGGTTTTAGTCCGATTTTGTTCATTTTAAGTAGCGATCTGAGATGAGTGCCCAGGAACCTACATACCAAATTTCATCAAGATACCTCAAAAGAGAGTCGGCCGGACGGGCGGACATGGCTAAATGAATTTCGTTTTTCGCCCAGATCATTTTGATATATAGAAGTCTATGTCTATCTCGATTAGTTTTTGCTGTTACGGGGTACCGTTATGCGAACAAAATTAATAGACTCTGTGAGTTCTGCTCAGCTGAGTATAAAAACGCTAGTAGCAAAGTAAATAAACTGCGTCAGGCGAAAAACACATGCGAGCATAAACCATTATACACACACTTAAATGCACACACGTTAGTTTACATGCAGCGGGTGTACGGATGTTGCACATGTGTTGGTGTCTATGCTAGCATGCAATTTTATAGCATAGTAACAAAATATGCCACAATTTACAAACAAATGTTGCTAGCAACAAAAATGAGGTGGCAATAACCCGCAAGCGCTACACGTAACAACAAAAACCAACAGCAACATAAAAATGCCAACAACAACATACCAACAAGCCACAACCAACAAAACGAGGAGCACAGCGTGCAGACATAAATAGATAAAATAAACATAATAAAACACTTTTATGAGTAAAATGTGGCAAATAAAATATAAAACGCACAACAAAACAAAACACACATAGCACACACACAGACTTAAGCCCCCATTACTGATACTTAGCATAGACTTGACTTGACTTGGCGTAAACTTGGCAACTTAGCCATGATTATACTCCACTTGGCGCATACAATCTGGCATCATAATCAGCGCTGAAATTTATTTTTAAATAAATGTTAATTTGTATGACAAAATGTCAAAATGAAATGGAAACAAACGAATGGCATCTCAAAATGTAAATGTCACTTAGAACTTACAAAGAAAATCAAAATTCAACAGACTTCTAAGTCAAGTTAAGTGTTACCAAGTTTTGAGTAATCAGTAACATGCAGTGTTCATTTAACAGTGACAGTTCTCAAGTCAAGTCAAGTCTATGCTAAGTATCAGTAATGGAGCCTTTACTCAAATGTTCTATGCTTGCACGATAAAGGGCAGTTGAACCAACAAATAAAATGCTGCAGCCAACTTCCACCCACACTCACACAAATGTACATGGTTAGCAAATATAAATCCTCATAGTAGATCATCTAGCAGCAGTACAAACGCACAATTGTTCGCATTTAACAAAACCACCATCTCTCTTGACCTCTGCCACTGTGCCACTGGTCGTGCTGCCATCACCGTCTATACAATAACCTTCAATTAATGTTAAAATAAACGCCGAAACATAAATGATGACACTTTTTCATTTGCGCTAATTTTCCTGCTAATAAAGCGTGAAAGCAACCGGACGAGTGGCATACAATGCACAGAACATACACACACACACATATAGCTATGTATGATAAGAGATGGGATCACCAAGAGCACTGTACTACGTGTGTATGTGCATAAGTAGATAGTGCGTCGGTTAAGTCAGTTGACCAATGTTATACACGCGCCAAAGGGAATTTAAATGTGTCTATGGCCCACACATATCAACTAACATATTTTGAGCACATATACATACAGTTGGCGCAGAAAAAATATCACAGTTAGTTTTTTGCGCAATTTTTTTTTCTCGGATTTATAGTTTTTATTTGTCTTAACTTTTTTAATCTACTTAATCAAAAAGTAACAAACTTCTGGTAACACTACGGAATCATTCAGTCTATATGAAGTCCTCATGTACCGGCCAGTTCAACCTACTCAAAAATATAGTTTTTAACCTCACCCCA
The DNA here is from genome assembly GCF_040869045.1 of Eurosta solidaginis. Lineage (NCBI taxonomy): Eukaryota > Metazoa > Arthropoda > Insecta > Diptera > Tephritidae > Eurosta > Eurosta solidaginis. The sequence continues at coordinate 21,451,800 of NC_090321.1, forward strand.
AAAATCGAGGAGACTCCATAAGTATAAAACGAAATCACGAAATTTGTATTTGTGACTCCCCCCCCCCCCCCCCCCCCCCCCCTCAAGCTTTGATTTGAAACGCTTTTTATAGTTGTAGAGCGAAGCTATGTGAGATGTTTATTTTCAATATTATATTAATCCAATTCGGCCGACGATTTTTAGAACTATTTTTGGCCAACGCAGTCACCCCGGTGCCAAAATTAGAATAAAGGTCTTCAAGCTGTTACAGTTGTCTATGACTAAAATTATAAAACCTTATTTTATATTTTTTCTCCTTAAAACCCAGTAAGTTTGTATGCTACGGAAAATGAGTTAACAAAATGTATTAAAAATATGTTTTTTATTAAATAATTAAATAGTCACCCTGGTTACTCCTCGGCCAAAATGCGTTGTAAAACATGTAAATGACTAAAATTATACAAATTTTTTTTTTTTGTATTTTTTCGACTTAAAATTCATAAAGTTAAGATGTCATGGAAATGAGTTAAACAATTTTAGTAAAAATATGTTTTTTTGGGGGAGAATACAAAACAGTCACCCTTTCACTAGTCGGGCGAACTAGGGTTAAGGGATCTATTAAAGGGGGCTTGGCAATTTTTGGATAAATTGTTGTTTATACAGCTCTTAATCAAAAACGTATGAATCATTTTAAATATTTCTAAAACTAAAATTTGTTCAAAAAAACATGCTTTAAAAAGCAGCATGTGTGTTTGTTTGCTGCGAACCAAACTTTCAAACACGCATTCCACGACACCATGGCATTACACCATACCAAATTAGATAAAAGGAAAAAAGACCAACTAGCATACTTAATTATGTATGTATGTTAGCATAGGTGTAGTTTCATTGTGTTTGTTTGTTTGTTGTGCTTTTTGATTCACATTCATATTTATGCAACAACCCATTAAAATTGAATATATATTTGGAATCATACGAGAAGGCAGACGATGTTACAAATGCGCGGGCACTGCTGGATACTGGGGTGACATTCGAGATGCAGCTTCTTTTTCTCAGGGGTTAATCGTACAAAATTTGTATTATTAAAATTTCCACTACTTCCATTTATCTAGTTACGATCTTAATAATTTTTGGAAGTTTCTCTATTTACCTGTTGTTTCAGAAAAGCCGATCTCATCGGTTTCCTGAACAGATGAGGTGACGGCGCTTAGTGTTTTGTACATAAAATGGAATTTTCAATAAGTGGTCAAAAGTATTTAGCAAAACACCAATCAATTTTTCCAATTTTTCATACATCCCTTAATGAATGTTCACTGCAAACAAATAAAAAACAAGTAAGGAAGGTTAAGTTCCCGAACATTACATACTCAGTTGAGAGCTATGGTGACAACATAAGGGAAAATAACCATGTAGGAAAATGAACCGGGGGAAACCCTGCAATGTGTTTGTATGACGTGTGTATCAAATGAAAGGCATTAAAGAGTATTTTATGAGGGAGTGGGCCATAGTTCTATAGGTGGACGCCATTTAGGGATATAGCCATAAAGGTGGACCAGGGGTGACTCTAGAATTTGTTTTTACGATATGGGTATCAAATGAAAGGTGTCAATGAGTATTTTAAAAGGGAGTGATCCTTAGTTCCATAGGTGGACGCCGTTTCGAGATATCGCCATAAAGGTGGACCAGGGGTGACTCTAGAATTTGTTTTTACGATATGGGTATCAAATGAAAGGTGTCAATGAGTATTTTAAAAGGGAGTGATCCTTAGTTCCATAGGTGGACGCCGTTTCGAGATATCGCCATAAAGGTGGACCAGGGGTGACCCTAGAATTTGTTTGTACAATATGGGTATCAAATGACAGGTGTCAATGAGTATTTTAAAAGGGAGTGATCCTTAGTTCCATAGGTGGACGCCGTTTCGAGATATCTCCATAAAGGTGGACCAGGGGTGACCCTAGAATTTGTTTGTACAATATGGGTATCAAAAGAAAGGTGTTAATGATTATTTTAAAAGGGAGTGATCCTTAGTTCCATAGGTGGACGCCGTTTAGAGATATCGCCATAAAGGTGGACCAGGGGTGACCCTATAATTTGTTTGAACAATATGGTTATCAAATTAAAGGTATTAATGAGGGTTTTAAAAGGGAGTGGTTGTAGTTGTATATGTGAAGTCGTTTTCCAGATATCGACCAAAATGTGGACCAGGGTGACCCAGAACACCATCTGTTGGATACCGCTAATTTATTTATATATGTAATACCTGCCAAGATTTCAAGGGTTTTTTATTTCGCCCTGCAGAACTTTTTCATTTTCATCTACTTAATATGGTAGGTTTCACAACCATTTTACAAAGTTTTTTCTAAAGTTATATTTCGCGTCAATAAACCAAACCAATTACCATGTTTCATCCATTTTTTCGTATTTGGTATAGAAATATTGCATTTTTTTCATTTTTCGTAATTTTCGATATCGAAAAATTGGGCGGGGTCATAGTCGTTTTTTATACCAAGATAAAGCGATTTCAGATAAGTACGTGAAGTAAGCTCAGTAAAGATATGTCGATTTTTGCTCAAGTTATCGTGCTAACGGCCATGCGGAAGGACAGACGGACGACTGTGTATAAAAACTGGGCGTGGCTTCAACCGATTTCGCCCATTTTCACAGAAAAGAGTTATCGTCATAAAATCTATGTCCCTACCAAATTTCAAAAGGATTGGTAAATTTTTGTTCGACTTATGGCATTAAAAGTATCCTAGACAAATTAAATGAAAAAGGGCGGAGCCACGCCCATTTTGAAATTTTCTTTTATTTTTGTATTTTTTATTGCACCATATCATTACTGGAGTTGAATGTTGACATTATTTACTTCAAATTTTTTTTCGATCCTGATGATTTTGATATATGGAAGTCCATATCTATCTCGATTCCTTTATACCTGTACAACCAACCGTTATCCAATCAAACTTAATATACTCTGTGAGCTCTGCTCAACTGAGTATAAAAAAAAAAAAAAACAAATAAGTGGTCCATTTTATTTATAATTCACTGTATGCTTACATTGGGTATAGCTGGTCGCTTGTTTAATAAATAGACGCATGGTAGGGGCAAATGGACATTGCTGGTTAAGCTGTGGCAGCATTAACGCTTTGGGAGTTATGAGTAGGTACATACATACATATATGCGTGACAACATGTTCCAGGAAAATTTTACAGTGAATCTAAATACACTTAATAAATAAGTGCAGAAGTGGTTGTACATATACACAGCTTCAAGCTGGTGTGAGTGAAAAAATAAAATTATAATTTATGTATTTACGGTGCTACTATGCACATACTCACAACAGATACAAATCACAAAATGCTTGCTACATATATACATATTTATATTTCCTCCAAGTGATGTGCTGTAGTATAAGTGGATACATGAGAAGAAATAAAGCTAATAGGTATAGAAACTATACCATTCAGTTGACCCATGTAATATATACATACGTGATCGAAAAAGCTGTAATTCAATTAGCATTTGGTACAAATCTTGAAGACTTTCAAAAAAATTTATTTCATATGCCTTTTTTGTAAAGATTTTTCAAAACCAATAGCAAGAGGGATGCCTCGAAACTCTGCATGATCTAGAAAAAATTGAGGGCTTTCATTGAGCAATATCGTACAATAAATATTTGGTAACTTTCCGAGTGTAAACCGATAATACTCCGATCACGAATCGATATTTTTTCGTTAAAAAATTTATGCTTTTCGATAACGAACCCATAAATTTTCGATAACAAATCGATAATGGGCTGTTAACAATTCGTAACACTTCGACAACAAATCGATTACTTTTTGCTAAAAATTTATAGCTCTTTGATAGCTTGTCGATACATGTTGGATACATTTTTGAAAATTAATCGATAACTCTCCGATAAGTAGTATTTATTTCAATACTTGTCGACTGCTGAGCGAAATGTCACTCTATCTTGGATGCCGTATCGAAATAGCCCTGTCTCAGAAAACATCAGAATTTGTTTAAAAAGAGTTCTGTAATCAAATTCGGTTGAAGAACACACTTTTTCTGAACTGGTTTCAAAAACGCCCCAGCTTATGTCAAAATATCTTTAAATCAAGCTCAGATGGGGCATTCTTTTAACCAATTCTGAGATACTCCGATAACAAATCGTGTTTGCCTCCATAATGAATTGATATTTTTTTATTACAAGTCGATTACTTTTCGATAACAAATCGATAATTCGCCGATAACAAACTTAAATACTCCAGTAATAGATCAATAACTTTTCCTTAAAAATATATAACTGTTTGACTACATATTGATACCTTTTCGATAAATAGTTAAAAGTATAACGATGCATTTTCGATAACTAGTATTTAATTCATTACATATCGACTGCTGAGTGGAATATCATGGTTGCCGTTTCGAAATTGCCAAATCTCAGAAAACATCCAAATTTGTTTAAAAAACGCCCCAGCTAATGTCAAGATGTATTTAATGGAATTTTGCAAACAATTTTGAGATAGGGCGATTTTGAAACAAATTCTGAAATAGGGCGTTATTCAAATGTTTTCTGAGGTCGGGCGTTTTTGAAACGCCACCTGAAATAGGGCCTTAAAAATGACTTGACATGGTTGATGTAAGCTTACTTGTACGTAACGCACAACATGCTGACTGATGCATGTATACTGAAACGATTTTCCGTTACACCTTGTCAATTTAAGTTCGGAGACCAACCGGTTTCGGTGTTATGCCACCTTCAGTGTCATTTTTCGAAGGAAACCGATCTAATATACAACAAATATCCATCTTGTCGCAAAATCAACAAAGCAAAATGAATGTTGCTCCTACTCAAAATTAATCTTATTTATTATTATATAGTATATTAGATTCAAAAATTGTTCATCCAAGGGCTGCCACTAAGAAAGTTTTTAAAAGGTTGCCAACTCTTTGAAAAACATTGCGTTTCTAACAATATGCTTCTAAAAGCAATTTCCACCTAGGGCAACCGCTTCATTTTTATATAGTGCGTTCATTATAAGTTCGCGATTTTGTGTTAGATCCGAAATTAAAGTTTATAATATAAGCATTGCGCTATATCACAAATCAACTGTTCTAACAAAGGTAGGCCTTACTATTGGTTCGTTGAGCAAACTTACTACTATACTGTACTATGATACTTATACTATGAACTCACTGAGTTTATGTGAGGTCCTCATGGACCGGCCAGTTCAACCTAATATAAATCTGCTGCAGAGTGAAAATAATTAAGTGTAAAAGTCATATTTTTCTCCTCATGGGCCGTTGGCTACATCTCTTACGTTTTCATAGCGTCTTTCTGATGAATGTTGCTCACCCAGCAAAAATACCTGCTCCTTTTACCCTTGAAGTTCTTTTTTTTGTGACTTTTTTCATCACTTTTTGCTGTTTTTGCTAGCATTATTTGCCTTGTCACTAAAACCATACTTTTTCACTTTGTTGTTGTTGAATATTATTAAACATTTACTTTTATTAATAAACCTATACTTCTGGTATGAGACGAGAACAGTAGGTTCTGTAGCTGAATGTGCAGTTCAGTAGCTCTGTCGCATTGTAACTACTGGAGTGGGTGCGGTTACCGTTACGTCCATATACGATCCGGTGTTGGGAAGGTGTCATTGCAATAAAGCCTATGTTGTGAACGTTCTTGCTCCAAATCAGGCGAATCGACAGTTCCTCGTCGTAGACATCATGCAATACAAACTAATAATCTGGTGAACATAAATGGTACTTAAAGGACTAAAGTTCCGTCACAAGCTATCTCATGGTAACAATTCACATTCCAGACACAGACCAAGCCTTAGTTAACCACTTCTTTATTTAGCTGAAAACTGTAATTACCACCATATTTTCTTTCAGTGCCCCAAAGGCTTACCTTCTGCAAATCCACTAAAAAGACATCAATTCAGTTGTTTCTTATCTTTCGCTCAAGCACTGTGATCTCGATACGGACACAATAATGCCGATATGGTTAAATGGGTGAGCAGTTGACTGCAGCAAAGCGCGAGGATGCGATGATAATGGATAATGAGGCAGGAAGGCAAACAACAACAATATTTGTAGAACACATTCAGAACGAGAATCGACGGCAAAAGTAGGTGACGCAGAAGATAGAACGCAACTGGCGTATGATAATAATAATAACAGCGGTATCAATAGCAAAAGGAAAAATGTAACAAAAATTAAATTTACTCAAAAATAAATGGCATGGTTTACTTAACAAGAATGAGTTATCACGAGAAACAGAACCGTAGATTGTCAGCTCCTGCGCCAACAGCCAACGTGGAGTCGCATCGACAGCATCGAAGCAAACGCAAATGCGATGAAAAAGACACATAAAACAACAACAAAAGAACAAAAATAACAGGGTTAGCCAATCAAAGAACCAATTATTTTTTTTTTAAACTTTTAATTTTTTTTTTTTTTTTTCATTTATCACCGCTAAGCTGAACTCCAATAAATGTCAGTACCTTCAATCCAAGATATAATGAGCTTTTTGCGTATTGAATGATTTGCAGTCAGGTGTGTTATTTAATTTTTTTGAATGGAGTCGAATAAAAGGTTGAGGGGTACAGTAAAGGTATGGTAGCACTAACACCATTGATGTTGTCTGGTTATTGTCTAGTAATGAGAGCTTCGTGGTTGTGGTCATGAAGCGAAGGAAATGCAGAGTTCTCTTCTTGGAATCCAGCTATAGGTCTCATATCATGCGAAAGCTCAATATAAAAGTTCAAAAGCGCGGTAGATTAGAAAGGGTGCAAAAGTTGACACATCACATGTGTGAATGCACATCTCACTGTGTTGGTAGGTGGGATACCAACGAAGGAGGGGAGCCCCTTTTCTGTTATATACTTCAAAATAGTCTAGATGGTGTTCCTACTTATGAATATCGGGATTTCATCTGAGACCATGCAAAATTCACCTGAAGCATACTCCTTAAAAGTATAGAAAAGGCCAAGAAAAATATGGATTTGGACAAAGTTCCAGGAATTTGCAGATAGAAATGTTTGGAGGAGTCTAATAAAATCCTATCAAAGATACTATCAAATGTTTACAACAAAGATGACAAATGAAAAGCAAAGTCAATCAACCGCAGGTTGCATGAAAATCGATCGACCGATTCGTCATCTGTACATTGCTAATTCAGCAATCGTATCCATCCACATTCACCAATCTACCTATTTGTCATCTTGGACTCAGCGGGTTGCTATTCCACCGACCATATTTCCACCGCATCCACTGGCAGCCGCACGCTGTCAATCGATTCTAGGCTTTCCACCCCTTACATCGATCAGTGGTTGGTAATATTTCCCCTCCAGCATTACAATTAGATAAAACTCTCCGCCACGGTGCGTGTGTGTGTGCGTCTAAAGCAAATACGACTTCGACGAAACACACCCTACATTTGTTATACGGAATAAACAGAATAGCTTTTTCTGATCTTATATATTATTTCTAATTGCTGTTTATATGTGTTTTCCAAGCGGAAATAGTAGCCGTAACCAAAGCAGTACGAACCCTGGAAGAAATAGCCCTAGCTGCAATCGTGTTAACTTTTATATTTTATACAGTCAAGCAGCAATTAAGGCAATAATCTCGCATAGCACAGCATCTAAATGCATTTCAGAGTGTAAGAAGTCCCTGGAGAGAATCGGGACAGGGAGAAGCATACATCATATTGGGTCCCTGGGCATATGGGAATATATGGGAATGAAAAGCGGATGAACTAGCTAAAAAGGACGCATCCCTTGAAGCTTGCTCCGTAGACGTCCCAATTAGACTGGGTGAAATTAAGCGAATACGAGAGGTGCACATGATCGACCAAGCAGGAAAGGCGTGGGTTCAAGCGCGGGGCTGTAAAGTGTCGAAGATTATGTGTAGGTATTACAACCTTAGATTAACAAAGTTGCTTCTATCATTAAAAATAGAGGAATCTAGACTCATGACGGGTATTCTGACTGGACACTGCCTTCTGGCGTCACATGCCTTTTAATTAAGATTGGTAAGTGATAGCAGATGCAGGAAGTGCGGCCTGGAGGAGGAAACGATCGAGCACGTTCTGTGCTCGTGTCCTGCGCTTACCAGGCTAAGACTCCAGCTATTAGGAGTGATACAGCTGTCAGATCTAGAAGCAGCATGTGGCTTAAGTCCTAGGAAGCTTCTAGTATTTGCCAAGAGGACGGAGTTATTTTAAAACTTAGGTCCTGGTTTTTGATAGGGTTTTTCAGTTTGGTTGTTAACACAAACTTCTAGTAACACTACGAACTTATTCAGTCTATGTGAGGTCCTCCTGGACCAGCCAGTTCAACCTAACCTAACATTTTATTACCGGCAGTTGCTAACATACGCCAGGTGGCAGCGCAAGCGCATGTGCATTTTTATTGATAGGTGATTGATTGCTAGAACAGCAGATTTCTGTTGATATTTGATATGAGACTTGTATTTCGTTGCGCAAGATGCGCACGGGTCCGGATAGAAACAATTAAATGTAATCTCAGGTTATAGGTCAATTGCCTAACCCTGTATATTTAGCGCGGACTGTTAATAAATAGGCTTGCAAATTCAAAGAAGTTTCACTCAATTGCCCTACCACATTATTTGCATCGCGATACGGACACGTACGCACATACACCTAGTGACGGTTCGACAATAATGGGACAGCAAAAGCAAAAAAACAAAAAACATGAACAAGCACAAGTATGACGACAGCACAAAAACAAATGAATAGTTTGTTAAAACGACTCACATTGAGTTGTTGCACATTTTGCGCTGTGTGCATCTTGTCAGTTTTTCAGTTGTTGTTTAATTTTTTTTTGCGCCTTTTTTTGCCACCATTATTGTTGATTTTATTTCGCTTGCTGTTGTTATTTGTATTGTTTATGTTGTTGTTGTTATTGCGCCTACTTAAGCACTGACTGTAATGTCGTCCCGCGCCACTTTAGAGAATGCAATGATTTCCAAGAATGATCAACACTTGGCGCGTTCTTAAGGTCTCTTGTGGCTGACTGTGAATGCATACACTCGCTGCTTGTTGCTGTTGTTGTTCCTTTGGCGGCAAGACTTCTTTAAAATTTATTTACTTCACGCAAACAAAGAAAGAAGAAGCGAATATTAACAAAAATAAAATAATAAAAAAAATTGTGCTGTATAAAAAGGTTGTGATAAAAAACTTTAAAACACCATCTGTGTCTCAGCCTCACACTTCAGAGCTTTGCTATTGCTTTGTGCATTGCGGTTCGCCTTTTTATCACCACAACAAGTGAGCTCAGCTCCCCAGCTCGGTTGTTTCCTTGCAACTTCTGCTTCTTTTGCACTGCTGCTCATTTTTTGCATCTTATTTTGTTTTTGTGTTGCATTAATTCTTTCTTCATTCGCATCTTTCTTCGTTAAAAGGCCTTGGCTCTTGAGCGTAGAGGTCGCAAAAAAAAGGCTGGCAAAATGATGTACTAATTTGAAAATTATTATTTTTTTAGTTTCTGCTTTACAGTCTAGTTTTCTTATAATATTTCTGTATTTGTTAGTGATGATATTGTCGTAACTGTGGTTATTTGCCCCGTGGTTTTAAAAAATTTTCAGTTTGTTTTTAATTAAAATATAACTAGAGCTGACCTAAGAACGCATCCCTTGCATTATTTTGTGGGATCTCTTGTAATTTGGGCTACCAAAATGGCGAAATTCCTTAAACATTCTCTATTGTGATTTCATTTGCTTTTATTTCTTCAATCATAAATGGTTGCAAGTTAAGCAAGCTAGGTAATGCTTGGTTGGCCCTGTTTAAACGTTAAGCCATCAATATTTGGGGAAAAAATTGAAACAAATCGACATCCATTATACCTTGCAAATTCTTTCAAAGCCTTATCTTCGGGCGTGGGATTTGAAGCCGTACGCCTGCAATTATCGGATTGCTTACAAAACCCCTGCGAACATCACCACGACTTGCTGTTTTAAAACTTTTCCCAAAGACTTCTTCATTTATACTTCCATAGTAGAGATATACGCCGCGAATTTTTGTCGTTTTTCGCTCTCCGCCGCCGAATGTCAAAAATATCGGCGCGGCGGCGGCGTCCGGTGCGTTACTATATTTTCTACTCTTTTAAGAATGTTTAGGCCATTTATTTTTCATGTCGAAAATTGGTCGGATATGGTCGAAAGTGGTATCAACGGATGCGCATCACTGCCAGTTATAAGAAACTAATTGCGAAATTTAACTCTTCCTAACTATTCAAAAGTTATTTAAAAAAACAGCCGCTTTCGATGTCAGCTTAATACGGACTTTGCATCACCCAATTCATCAAGTTATTAAAACAAAACACTTAAAGAAAAGTTATATAATAAGTTTATATGCTCCCTTTGCATATTTTTTTCAAAAAATTAATAATGAAGAATTAATTAAAATAAAATGACCCAAGGCGAACATGTTTTCAAATTGTCCTCACGTTGTTAAAAAAAAAAAAAACAAATTACCCAAAAAAGGTGCCGATTTTTTAAAAATTTTATATTTAGATTGGCTGAAAGAATAAGTGAAATCAGTGATGCAAAATCCGTTAGTAGATTCTAGGGGCATAAACGCTCCTTTGAATTGATTCTTACCTCATACTTAAGTTGAGGATGTATGAACATATGAGAAGGGTGTGAAAAATCATTTGCCCTTATAGTCAAACACTACTGTTGTTTATTTGCGAAACTATACAATATCGTCTGAAATGTTAATTTTGATTATCACACTTTATTCTTCAGCACCCTAGTCGCCCGGTTTGACATTTCCTAAAGTTGGCGGCCCTATCCAAAACTAGTCCTTTGAAGTGAATTGCATTGATTATAGCCCATCAACCAAGTTTAAATATTGTGGCGAATGTTGACATCACTAGACTGTTAGTAAATAATCACAACACAAAAACATTAAAGCAAGCCGCACTTGTATACATGAACACATCAATCATAATTTAGACACGTACATGGAAGACGACGAGAAGTACATGCACATACATAACCAGCAGCTCGAAGTGAAGAGATATCTCACACACACACATGTAGTCATCAGCCAAAGTTCTTGCTCACACATAGACACGAATATAACTAAATTACCAAGCAGGAGATACAACAGACGAGGCAACAGAGAGTATAAAAGCATAGCAAGCTGAGTAGATAGATAGATAGATAGATGTTGTGAGGTTAAGCACTGCGACCTATTGGTCTATTGTGCCCTCATTCTCTTTACAACACTTCATCCAAGCCGAGTTCTCTGATAAAATCCAGAATGGTTCTTGGCTTCAGAGAATGTATGTGACTATTTTCTAATTTGGATGATCCTAGGATCCTAAGCCTTCGTCTCGCGACTGCATCACATTCCTTCAGGATGTGTTCTGCAGACTCATCTTCGGCATCACAGAATCGACAGAGGCTACTAGCCGATATACCCAATTTATGCATATGGCTCTTTAGCCTACAGTGACCTGTGAGTATACCTGTTAAAATCCTAAGGCTAATTTTTGGGAGATTAATCATAGCCTTATATCGCTTTGAATTGTACCCTCCTATTAGTGCCTTTGCCTGCCGAAGTCCTGGACTTTCACGCCAGTGTTGTTCTCTGAGGCACGCCTCCTTTTGTCTAAATTCCTCCCTTATTGTATGTGACCCTATTGGGACCATAGGCTCGGGACCTATTGGCTTTCCGGCCGCTGCCAACCTGGCAAGCTCGTCCGCTCGCTCGTTACCATCCACTCCCCTGTGTCCAGGTACCCATGCTAGACTGATGGTGTTATTAACTCCTAGACTGTTTAACCTCTCTACGCACTCAAGGACTGTTGATGATTTAATTTCAACTGATGATAATGCCTTGAGTGCAGCTTGACTGTCGCTGAGTATAGCGATTTTCTCGTTGGTATATCCCCGCTGTAAGTTTATCTCTGCACACCGGCTTATGGCAACAACTTCGGCTTGGAAGATGCTCGGATATTTTCCGAGTGGTAGGGATATTTTGGTTCGGGGGCCGACAATCCCCGCTCCTATGCCCTCCGGTGTCTTCGAGCCATCGGTGTACCATATTATGGTGTGTTCCTGGTGAAGCGCTTCAATCCTGGAAGTGTTCCACGTACATTTGTTCCCCAGCTCTATTTTGAAGCGCTTCTCAAACTTAATTATCTTCCTCGTATCATCTCTGGGAAGTTGAATAAGTGGTATCTGCTCCTGCAGCTTTGCCATGCTCCGTGACTGTATCACTTTGCCTCTTCCATATCCCTCTTTAGCTATGTTTACTAAAGTTCTCCTGGCTGCCTGCTCAATTATTATATGTAGAGGCGTTAACTCAATCAGCACCTCTATTGCTGCCGTCGGGCATGTTCGCATAGCTCCCGTAATGCAGACACACGCTAAGCGTTGAAGCTTCGTGAGTGATTTTTGTACGGTCACCATGGTTGTCCTTGATGCCCACGCAACTGCTCCGTACACTATGATAGGTCTCACTATCATAGTGTACATCCATCTTAGGATCTTTGGGCTGCATCCCCAGGATCTTCCTGCAATACGTCTGCACACCATTATTGCTGAGTAATAACGAATCAGTTTTGATTTAAACATGCTATTGGTTGTGAAGTATATGCCCCTATTACGGTTAACAACTAAACTTAGTTGGGTTGTAATTAAAACAACTCAACTTTAAGACAACTCAACTATTGTTTGGTATTACGAATTACAACTTATTTCAGTTGAAGTTGAATTGATGTTGCCAACCTAAGAAAGTGATGATTTGACAGATAAATGAACAGCTGGTAAATTTTTGGCGGAAATTTAAGCATTTGCAAAAGTGATTTTGTTATTAAAAGCAAAACGGATACTATATGAAATCTATTTTATAATGGCGAAAATGTTGGTGATTAACATGTCGCGAATACGAAAAACATTCCCGTGATCATTCCAAGCCCTTAGAACTACAAAGCACCAAGTAAGAAAATGTTCAAGTGACAAATGATGGGCTTCAAATGAAGTTATTTTGCAGATTTGAAAGGAAGCATTTTGTTCATTGCCAAACACAATTAAGGACCATTTCCGCACACGCGTTCGTGGGATGGCTTTACCCCTATTTTAAAATTATGCGCCACGCTCAGATTCCTTGCTGATGGCAGCTATCAAAAATGCAGTGGAAATTATTTTGGTGTTGAACTGGTTTTAGATATTATTGAGGAGCATATTAGTGTGAATTGGATTAAAACCCAAACAGCAAAAATTGTACTTTACTCTAAAATAGGATTCCCAGGAGTAGTGATTAGCATAAATGGGACTCACGTTCTAATAATTTCACCTATTTTAGCTGCATCCGAACTGTGGAATGTCGGTCCATAAAGTCAAAAAGTTATTCAATGTAATCTTTCGTTTAAACGTTTTTTTTTTATAAATGTGTACGAAATTGTTGATTATTGTTTGATTAAAAGGTTTAACTATCGGCTTTAAATTTTTGTATTTTTTTTTGGTGCCGTTTTGTGAGTCCGTGCACCATCTAATTCTTATCAAAGGTGGTATCAAAAGACGCGTTTCGAACTCCGTTTTTAGGATTCGAAAGTGGAAATTAAAAATTTTATTTCTGTCGAAAAATATTTACAAAAGCCCAAAAAATTGCCCGAGAGATTCCCGAGGCCCGATCCACAGTTTTTTTACACAGAACATCTTTCTGCGTTGGCGGCCTTTGGTCGCGATATGTGATGATAATCCTGGGTGGACCCGACGCCTTTCTGCATTAGTGTGTACAAAAAATATGTCAAAATATAACAACCACATGAATATTTGAATCGAAATGATATGACAGAAATTAAATTTTTAATTTTTGTTTTCGGATTCTTAGATCGGAGGTCGAAACGTGTCTTTTGATACCAACTTTGAAAATTTTTGTTAAAAATTAGGTGGTGAACCGTCTTGTAAAACGTTACATTTTTTCAAAACAACTGCAAAATTGTATGAGATAACTGCTAGTAATCAATTGTAAGTTTTTGACGTCTTTGACAACTACACCAACACAAGGTTGTAAACGGTAATGCCACAAAATGTTTTTAGATTAGATAACTAAACCGACATTTTTTTTGACAAGTTGAGTTGTAATCTGTAATACCAAATGGTGAAATTTCAACCGAACCAGAGTTGAGTTGTAAACGGCAATAGGGGCAATAATTGCGAAGTACTACTACCAAAGTAAGCTAAATAAAGACCAGTTTGCAATACTGAATATTGGAGTGATTTATTCAACAGTTTAGCGATTCGAACGTTAGCAGAAGGTGCATAAATATCATAAATCCCCAAAACTCGTTACAATATGTCCTACACGTTACGACTCCTTTTACAAATGTGAATACATAGGCACATATATTTACAAGGTGAGGGTTTGTTCTTCGCAAGAACACTCAAAGTGGTGAAGCAAAAGCTTCCCCAAGACAGTCGAACTAATGACCGTGTGTGCTACTACCCTAACGTAGTAGACAGTCGAACTAGTCTGACAACTGAAGCTACGCGGTCATCCATAATGAGTTCCTATATCATAAGGCCGGAAAATAGCAGTTAACATCTTTCAACTTAAAATCGGTCGACTTTCATTCGAAAATATCGTTTCGAATTAACGAAGACTAGTCAAATAAATATTGTGAACACAAACGTCTGCAAACTTTGGTCTATATTTTAAAAGTTGTATCCAGGGTCCTTGTAAAATTTTAATTACGTAGATCCGCAGATGATTATACGATTTTCACCCATGGGTTACGCAATGACATCCACTTAGACTGCTTATGATTTCCAGGGCGGCATCCCTGGCAGAATAGTCATTCCCCAACGTTTCAAGGTGCTTCTCTTGTGTAGCTCGACAGCATAGCGCGACAAAAACATCCGTTAGAAAGTTTTCGGAGCTACACCTAGAGCTTCTAGGAAAGTGACGTCAAAGAAGGAATGAGTTCGAAGTCGCAGTCCTATAGCTACTGTGCTGTGATATGGTGTGAGGGTCAGGAGGCGTAGTAGCGACTGGTGCTCGGGATTGCTACTGTTCGCAGATCGGGAATTGTAGCTCTTAAAAACAGCTGAAAAACTGGAGGCGCCCTGTGCCACGAGAGTCATGAGTATTAATAGACCAGGAATAGCAACCGTAAGTCATCCTTGTGGCGTGACCGCCAAGGAGCCACAAATGATTTAATGAAATTGTGTTCGCGGCGATTATTAGGAGTTAAACCCAGGTGAAACTACGCTTTGCACGAGATATACAGACAAAAGTGTGACCATTTAATGCATTTCATTTCTTTTCAGCGGACGCAGCAGTACCAATTCCAAAGACCGGGGTATGGTTCGAAGACTAATAACAACTATCAATAATTTGAAATAATTTTGTTTATGTGTTAAATTTAATTTTTTCATTATAATTTTCCACAAAAGACAATGCAAATAACATGGAAAAGTTATTTCGTGCTCTGGTGGTTCACTTATTTCACGCTAAAGTACATTTTAGTTGTGTATTTATGCACAAAATTCTCGAAGTAAAAACAAAATTTTGATTTCTCAGAAAAAAGTAAGAAGAAACAACCGAATACCAAAAAAACGTAACAAAATACAAACTGGCTCGTTTGGTTTAATTAACTAGGTTGTATTTTCTTTGTTTCTTGGAATATAGCTTACACAATTACACCAGTATTTAAGCCGTGTTAGGAGGGATTGCGACAAGAAATACACCAAAATAAAATAGTGTCATATAAGTATTAAATACATACAAACAAAGCCTTTCATAAATATAATTTATTTTTAATAGAAAAATCAAGCTTTTTAAAGTAAGAACACTGGCGTACGCCATCGCGCCGCCCACGCCGCCGCCGCCGGTATATGATAGAGCCTACGCCGCTGCCGCCGATAAAGTTATCGGCGTAAACTTCTATTCCATAGTCCTCCGTCAGCCACTGGGGGCGGTAGAGCTTCCAGATCTCGAGACAACAAAAACTTCTATAAGACAACATTGAATTTAGTCAACAAAATTTTGTGCATAACTTCACAACATCGCAATATAATGTCGAATTATACAATATCTGACGATCAAATGATGAAAAATCACATGATGTGCCAAATCTTCAGAGACAAAACATATCGGCATCATATGATATCAATCATATGATTCTGCTTTACCAAATCTTCATAACTTACGACGGGCAAATTGACTTCACAACATCATATTATACAAAAAATTATGTAATATCTGTCTTTTGATCTTGGCTTTCCCTTCAAATATTTAAACTCACAATGCATACATATCAACATCTACAAATTACATCTCGTCATATCATAGTTATGAGTAATAATATTTAACATTGTTCATTTACGTGCAATATGACTTTACATCATCACATAAAGTTATGAAATGCTATAATATCAGACGATCAAATAGTGGAAATTCACAGGATGTCTAATTGTGCACACATAATTCGGCATCACATGATACCAATACATGTCACAGTCTTGTTTTATCCAATCACTGTAACGTCTAAGGGGCAACGTGACTTCGGATAGAGTTATTCTATAAGATAAGTCTTTGGGTTTTTCCGTTGGGTCGTCAAACAAATTCTGGTAGCACAATGGATACATTCAGTCTATAAGAGTTCTTTATTGGCCGGCCAGTTCATATTTATCTATCCTAATTTCTCTGGACGAGTAAGAATTATGCTCTTTCGACTTTCTAGCAAGCATGTCGTTATATTTGGCTAAAAATCATGGTCTTTGTCGAGAGGAAATGATACTATGGTTCTTAGAGTATGAGCAAAACCGCCGCTTAGTTGTGAGAGAGACGTGAATGAAGACATAAGCTCCCTTGGTGCTTCAAAAAGCAATCAAATAAATACATTCCTTTGAATTACGTACTGCCCCAGTGTTTTACTCTAACTCCAACTGCTTATCTTCTTTTTCTTCTTCTCCGTCTTCCTCTTCCCTCTCTTGCCTTCGCCACGCACTTGGTACAGTACTCTCATGTTCCCTTTGTATCTTCATTTTCCTTCCCCCATTCCATTCATTATATTTCTTCTCTTCCGATTTTCGTCGTGCTTCTTTTACTTTTTCCTATACATTGGTGGGATGGAAGCTACATGTTTTACGCCGACTCCGAAATGCAGATGAATTTTCTGCTTTTTATGACAGAAATACACTCGTCGTGTTCCACCGACAAGGCGCGAGCCCTGTTTCCTAAATATTTTGATGATGTTTTTCCGAACCTTGAACCTAGGACCTCCGGCATGGTAGGTGTAACATGTTACCACCACAGCATGACGTCTGCCCCTGCATTATTTTCTGGTGCTCTTCTGTCTTTTCTGTCTCTGTCTCTTCTTCTAACGCTTACCATCATTTTCCGACACGTTTTCTCTTTTATTAAATTTTTTTTCTGGATATAAGTTAAGGCAACCGCTTACCAAGTTGACCCTTACCAACGGCCTGCACGCAACTTCATTAATTGCTTCATCATCGATTTATTTGTAACAAACAACAGTCAGCAATAAGCACAGTAAACAACAGTCAGCAACGATCGCAGTAAACAACAATCAGCAATAGTTCGATTTTGGGCAATAACAAGAAATAGGGCACACATGCAAATGCAACGTGACGTATGGCCAATGATAGGTGTAATTTTAAGTTAAGACATTCATTGTAATTATTCTTAAGTTGAATCACAACCAATAAATATGAAAGCGGACGCAAGTCCGCTACCTTTTTAAAAATATAAAACGTACTATAAAACGTTAATTGGCGCCCAACGAAGGGGCCGGTGTTATTGTGTTCGATAAAATAAGTATTCGGTCGAATAGTATTTGGCAAAAAGTGCCAACGCGAAAAACGAGTTTCGTGAATATCGAGGCAAAAGCCAGCCCCAAGGAACCCAGCGTTGGATTCCTGTAGGAAGAACGCACGTCTCCAATAGTGCGATTTGGCGATACCAGAGTAGCGGCAGCAAAAAGGAGCAATATCCCACCGCCAGGAGGCGCTTACCGTAAGATTAGTTTAGGTAATATAAAATTTTTTTTTCTAAAGTGAAATTATATCGAAGTGATTGAAAAAAAATAAAGGAAAGAAATTACATATATCGAAAGTATACTAAAATATTAAAGTGAAAAAAATTATAAATTATTGATGCAAAATAAATCATATCGAAATTATATCAGAATATCTTAGCGAAAAAAAAAATAATAAAAATAAAATATTTATTATTGAGAGAAAAGAAATTAGGACAGACATAAGAATTTTGAAAAAAAAACAAAATCCAAAAGAAAGAATAAGAATCATAAGGATTTACCACAAAATTTTTTTAGGAAACTAAATATTGCTTAGACTAATTTACAATCTAATATACCAATTTATAATAATATCTGGCTTGTACAGCCATAAAATAATATAATTCAAAGCTGCGATTCACCACGTTCGTGGGGACCCTCCAGCTTATAACAGCGAATATTCTCTGCGATTCACCACCAAAGGGACCCTCCAGAAAATAATAACACGAAAAAAAAAAATATATTAATAGTATTAATAATAGCAAACTGAAATAATATAAATTTTTCAAACAATGTCAAACCCTAATGGCATAATCCGACCCCCTGTGTTAAATGCAAATGCGCTTAACCCACCTTCTCAACCAACTACCGCTCCTTCAGGTCAATTTAATATGGACCAATTAACAACCATAGTGACAGGACTTGTCACCAATATCCTTAAGCAGGAAGGACGAAATTTAGTACAGGCAGCCCTTAACCCAAACGCTTGCTTTTCCAACATATCTGACGTAACCATAGACGAAAACCACTTGAACAACATAACGGAACTCGACAAAATACCGGACGTTGTTCGATGCCTCCGCGAATTTTCTGGTAATCCAGGAGAGTTTAACTCTTGGAAAAAAAGCGTAGATCGTATCCTTCAGATCTACGAGCCCCTAAAAGGAACGCCAAAATACTACGGCATCTTTAATGTTATAAGGAACAAAGTTGTGGGCAACGCCGATATTGCTCTCGAATCTTACAATACACCATTAGATTGGAAGGCTATTTCAAGATGCCTTACTCTCCATTACGCCGATAAGCGAGATTTAGGTACTCTCGAGTACCAAATGACCTCTCTAGTGCAGGGCAACCTCACTATTCAAGAATTCTACCAACGCGTCTATTCCCATCTCTCCCTTATCCTCAATAAGCTCGGATGCATGGAAGTCGGTGCAGAATCTATGCATTTACTTACCCACACATACCGTGATAAAGCCCTAGACACTTTCATACGAGGACTGAAAGGTGATCTACCAAGATTGCTTGGAATGAGAGAGCCAGTAGATCTTCCCCAGGCTCTTCACTTGTGCCTAAAATTGGAGAACCAAAGCTTTCGTTCCCATTACGCAATGAATAGCAATAGCGCAAATAGGAAGCCTCATGATTTCCGACCACCTCTACCACCCAAAAAACCAGCCAATGAATTTTACCCCCAGTTGGCATACATGCCAAGACCTCAGATGCAAGCCCAGAATCTTGCGTATCACTATCGCCCTCAACCTACCTTTAACAATTTCCAAAATAATCAACCAAATAGACCATTTGGTCAACAAACCCCTTTCAAGCCTCAACTTCCACGTCCAGAACCAATGGACGTCGACAAATCCCTACATTCAAGAGTGGTAAACTATATGAATAGACCACAAGCCAATAATGGTGTGAAGAGACAATCAAACTCCTCACAACAAGTACCCCTAAAACAGCAGAGGAATTTCCACGTAGAGGCAAGTGAGCAAGATTACCAGCAAGACCACCAACAAAACTACCAACAAGATCCACAATACAACACAGACCAATACTATCAACCAAACTGGACTCCTACTGCACAGGAGTACGAGACAGCATTAACAGCAGAAGAAAATGGACAATCAGTCCAGGAATACGCTGAGGGATGCTCATATCCTGAAAAGCAGGACCATATTGATATCCATTTTTTAGAATGAGAAGTTCTTCGTTACCCTACGTCGAATGTAGAACGAAGAACGGGAAAATTCTTAAAATGTTGATCGATACAGGATCGAGCAAAAACTATATCCAACCCTGTCATGTCCCAAAGAAAATACCCAACGACGAACCCTTCATCGCGAACTCTATTGCCGGACAGGTTGCAATTACCCACCATACCATCATTAATATATTCGGCAAGAATGACACACCTTTGAAATTCTTCTTACTTCCCACATTAAAATCCTTTGACGGAATAATAGGAAATGACAGTCTTAAGGACCTTTGTTCAACAATAAATATACGCGACGATACCCTGACATTAGGTAATGGCCTAAGAATAAAAATTAAACAAAAACTTTCTCCAACCGTTAATAAAATTGACATTAGAACTGACCATATGACAGCTACACAAAAACAACACATACACCATTTGACTAGACGTTATCCACATCTTTTTTCAGAGCCCGATGAAAAATTAACATACACCACTACAGTAGTAGGAGAAATCAGGACCTCCTCTGATACCCCAGTCTATACAAAATACTACCCATACCCCCTTGCTATGAGAGACTTCGTAACAAAAGAAATAGGAAATCTACTAAAAGATGGAATCATCAGACCATCCCGTTCACCATATAACTCACCCGTGTGGGTTGTGCCAAAAAAAATTGATGCATCAGGACAAAGAAAATATAGACTAGTAATAGATTACAGAAAACTTAACACTCAAACAATAGCTGACAGATACCCAATCCCAGAAATCAATGAGGTTATCTCACAGCTGGGAAACAACAAATATTTTTCCGTTCTCGACCTGAAAAGTGGCTTCCATCAGATTCCATTAAAAGAATCAGACATTGAAAAGACAGCATTTTCGATTAACAACGGGAAGTACGAATTCACAAGACTTCCGTTCGGACTAAAGAACGCACCCTCTATTTTCCAGCGCGCACTCGACGATATATTGAAGGAGCACATAGTTATGTCTACATAGACGATATAATAGTGTTTGGCAAAGACGAACAAAGCCATCTTCAAAACGTCGAAACAATTTTTCATACGCTAGAAAAAGCGAACATGAAAGTCCAGCTCGACAAGTGCGAATTTTTTCGTCAAGAGGTCGAATTTTTAGGATTTATCATATCCCCCACAGGTATAAAGACCAATCCCGAAAAAGTAAAAGCCATTCAAGAATTCCCATGTCCACGAACATTGAAAGACCTAAGATCTTTTCTTGGCCTCTCGGGCTATTATCGACGCTTCATCAGAGATTACGCTAAGCTAGCAAAACCTCTGACCTCGCTTTTAAGAGGGGAAGATGGACATGCGTCCAAAAATTCTTCCAACAAAAAGCCGGTTGTGTTCGATAACGACGCTATTGATGCCTTCAATAAAATAAAAT
Organism: Eurosta solidaginis; assembly: GCF_040869045.1. Taxonomy (NCBI): domain Eukaryota; kingdom Metazoa; phylum Arthropoda; class Insecta; order Diptera; family Tephritidae; genus Eurosta; species Eurosta solidaginis. The sequence goes on from NC_090321.1 coordinate 21,473,200, forward strand.
CAGCATTAACATCGCAAGAAGTCATACTATCGTACCCTAATTTCAAAGAAGAATTCCACCCCACCACAGACGCTTCAAACTACGCTTTAGGTGCCGTCCTTGAACAATCGGGGAAACCGATAACTTTCATATCTCGATCACTAAATAAAACTGAGGAGAATTACGCCGCAAATGAAAAAGAAATGCTGGCAATAATTTGGGCCCTCACTTCCTTACGAAACTACTTATATGGATCTGCAAAGGTTGTAATTTTCACCGATCACCAGCCACTCACTTTTGCATTGAGCAATAAAAACCACAATGGAAAAATGAAAAGATGGAAGTGTATCCTGGAAGAATACAACTATGAGATGAAGTACAAGCCCAGAAAACAAACGTTGTTGCAGATGCACTATCAAGACCGCCACAAACTGACATTAACACCCTCACAACTACAGAACATAGCAACGAAAGCTCCTCACACCCTCTCATTCCTGCCACTGAAGCCCCCATAAATGCTTTTAAGAATCAATTGTTTCTAATGTTTGGCAACGAGGATAGCTACTCGTTCCAGTTACCATTCCCTACTTTCCACAGACATACAATTACAAAGCCAAACTTTTCTACACAGGACATCATTGATATATTTAAAAGATATTTAGATCCAGCCCTCGTCAACGGTCTGTACACTACAGAAGGGTTGATGGGTAAAATTCAGGAAATATTTCCTCTCCACTTTAGTAATGTTAAAATCCGTTACACACAGACTCTTCTTCAGGACGTCACATCAGAAACAGAACAGGAGCAAATTATAATCGAAGAACATCAACGAGCTCACAGAAACAGCCGCGAAAATAAAACCCAAATTTTACGTAAATTCTACTTTCCAAGAATGTATGCGAAAATCGAACAATTTGTAAAAAAATGTTCAACTTGTCGCGTCCAAAAATACGATAGGCATCCAGCAAAACCGCAAATTCAGCCGACCCCCATTCCTCAGTCTCCAGGTGAAATAGTTCACGTTGACATATATTCCACTGAGAAAAAATTAATACTTACCGCAATTGATAAATTCTCTAAATACGCCCTGGTTAAAATGATACCTTCTAGAGCAATAGAGCATATTAAAGAACCGATTCGAGAAATAATGATCGCATTTGGAATACCAAGACTCGTAGTAATTGATAACGAAAAATCTCTTAACTCTGCCTCAATCTCATCCTTACTTAAGGATGAAATGTCCATTAACGTCCACACCACACCACCGTACAGTAGCACAAGTAACGGTCAGGTAGAAAGATTCCACAGCACACTTTCAGAAATAATGAGATGTCTCAAAAGCAATCAGCCTACAATAACATTTGAAGAACTTCTATTTAAATCGGTACAGGAATACAATTCGTCGATTCACTCAACCACAAAGAACAAACCCATAGAGATATTTTTCGGAAATAGACTTTACAATGATCCACAACAATTAGAACAGAAAAGGCAAGAAAACATTGCCTTACTCAGGAAAAAACAAGAACAGGATCTCTCGTATCACAACAAAAACAGACCTGAAAATAAAGATTTCCCCATAGGAGAAATAATCTATGTTAAAATTAACAAGAGACTAGGTTCCAAGCTAACTCCAAAGTATAAAAAGGAAGAAGTCTTGGAAAATCACAGGACAACAGTTAAAACAGTATCAGGACGAACAATTCACAAATCTCTAATAAAAACCTAATTAAATTTCCAGGCAAAATGGACCTCTACAAACTTCTTATTCTCCTCATTACTACTACTACCTCTTCCTCAGACGTTCGAATTCTAGACTACAGCAAATCCCAACTAGTAACAATAGACAATGGACAAGCGAAAATACAAGACGGAACATTTAGACTTATTCACCTCATCGACTTAGAAAAATACGAACAATTTTTGACAGAGACATATGAAGAGATAAATAACCAAATCCCTAACGATCACTTCTTATATCCCCTCCTCAAACATGAAACCATTCAAACCCTTGAAATCCTAAATACGCTTAAACCCTCTAACATCAATTATAAAACTAGAAGATCCATTGAGATATTGGGAACGGCATGGAAATACATAGCTGGATCTCCCGACCACGAAGATTTAAACATAATAACCAATAATTTAAATAATCTAAACGAAAATAATAATGAGCAAGTAGTAATTAATAACCTATTTGAAAAAAGAATAAATAACATAACTAATATAGTTAATAGAATGATAAACACTATTAGAAAAGAGGAAAATGTTGTAACGGAAATCATAATAAATTTGCAAAATAGAATTAGGTTAATTAAGGAAGAATTAATAAATATAAAATATGCCATCCAATGGGCAAAAGAAAATATATTGAACTCTGTAATATTAAGCAAAGAAGAAATAGAATTGTCAATCAACAAGATGAAAAAGGAAAAAATACCATTTAAAAGTGCCGAAGAAGCACTAGAAATATCACAAATAAATGTACTAAGTAAAGGAATGAAAATTTTATACATGGTTAAAATACCGCTGACACTGAAAGAAATATTTAGAAGAATTATCATACGACCTGTAAAAAGGACAAAAAATACTATAATAAAAACTGAGTATAATGAAATACTAAAAGGAAAATATTCACTGTACGGAATAAAAAATGATTGTGAAAGTTATAATGATCTAACGATCTGTAAAGAAACAAATGTTATAGATTTAAGTAAAGACTTATGTGTAGCTAGAATAATAAATAGTTTAAATTCGACTTGTTCGACAACGAACGGCCATCACGTCCCTACCTTAGAAGAAATCAAACCCGGAGTAATATTGCTAAACCGGTTCGAAGGCGAAGTGCAAACTGATAAAGTATCTCAACCAATCAATGGAACGCATGTGATAATATTTAACAATGCAACAATAAAAATAAACGGCCAAACATTCGAAAATGTTGAAGCAAGACCAATTGAAACCATTCCCGCAATACTACAGCCAACTCCATTAGAAAAAGACCACATTGAATTACTCTCCCTAGAAGCTTTAAAAGACCTGCACATCAAAAACACGCATCAAATCAATTCTATTAAAAAAGCGACACTCTCTGTCGGAAGTTTCACAACGGCAGCATTCCTAATAATCACAATACTTATTTTTTTCCTAAGGAAACGATCAGTGGAAATACGATATGTAGAAGAAGAAATAGCAAAGCCAGTACAATCTATTACGAATCAAGAAGTTAGCCAATCAAGTCAAGAAAATCATATTCCAACATATGTGAGTTTTAACAATTTGCCATTCTACTAATGATCGAGGACGCTCACACTTAAAGGGGGAAGAGTTAAGGCAACCGCTTACCAAGTTAACCCTTACCAACGGCCTGCACGCGCAACTTCATTAATTGCTTCATCATCGATTTATTTGTAACAAACAACAGTCAGCAATAAGCACAGTAAACAACAGTCAGCAATAGTTCGATTTTGGGCAATAACAAGAAATAGGGCACACATGCAAATGCAACGTGACGTATGGCCAATGATAGGTGTAATTTTAAGTTAAGACATTCATTGTAATTATTCTTAAGTTGAATCACAACCAATAAATATGAAAGCGGACGCAAGTCCGCTACCTTTTTAAAAATATAAAACGTACTATAAAACGTTAATTTATACAAGAAAATTATCTAAGTAGCAATTTTATCTTTCCCTTTACCTCCAGCGCTTTATACTATTCCCACCTTCCATTCTCCTCCCGTATATTTATACCAATCCCTTTCTCTATGACTCCTTCGCTTCATCTGCGACACCTTCCCGCATATATTTTTTTCTTTTTATTACACTTTCCCTTGCCCACCATAAATTACGTTGTTTCCTATTCCTTTCCCTTGTTGTTCACTTTCATCCCTTTTCCCTCTCCCCTTCCTTTCGATTCCTCTGCCCACCGTTTCCGAATTCCATTGGTATTTCTTTTTTTCTTCTCACTCTACGAATTTCAATTACTTTCTCTCTTTCTTCTTCTTGCAATTCCTCTTACTAGTCTATCATCTTCCTTTCCTCACTTTTCCCACCCTATCACCTTCTACTCTTCGTACTTAATCCGCCATTACTTTTGTGCCTTACCCTTTACTTGAAATAGTGTCGAGGATATAACGATATTGTGGTTTCTCCAAAAAGAGCTCCTACATACTACTCTATCTATAGGATCCATATCCCCATTCCTCTTAAAATTTCGATTCTGAGTTTTAACGAGTTGAAGCCACTTTGGTTAATAGTTGATATAAAGAGTATCCTATAGCTTCAGTTGAACCAATTTAAGGCAGTCAAAGGAATTTTATCAAGATAAACTTTTGGATATAAATATTGGCACGAGACATTAAATGTAGGTTTTGTTGGTCGTTATTTTTTCGACGTTCTGAATACAAGATAAATTCGTGATAGGTCCTCAATTCGTTGTGGATCTCCATTTTTCCGTCTATGGGGTCACTATCAAAGGTTTCTTATTGTCCTGACCGCCAACGAACAGTTTTTTGACCACTTGACCTGCGAATGTGTAGTTTTAGCTGCCTATATAGTCTAGATTACACAACATCAGGACACTTAAATTTTAAATATGTGTTTCCTCTATTCTTTGCAGTCAAAGTTGGGTTTCGAAGGGAATGATTGCAATGACGAAGCCGGACTATTTCAACCCATTAGCATAGCACGACGTGTGAGATAGTAAAGACTTTGTTCCCTGTAACAGGTTCATATATGCGCCAAGTCAGTAAATCATTAAGATTGCTTCAAAATATTATCTCTTCACTCTTTACACTCATTCAGTCAGACCGTACAGTTCAACTTAAGCGCCTCGGGAGATAACTGAAAGGACCATAGCTTCTAAAGGTAATTATACCTCTCATTAAAATGAAATGCTATATTAAGTGTTTCACGAATCTCATAATAAGTAAGTCCTTAATGGAAAATAGATAGAACCCCCAATAAGTATACCTAAATGATCAGGATGAAGAGCTGAGTTGATTTAGCCATGTCCGTTTGTATGCAATTTAGAGACTAGAATTTTTGAGATATCTTGATAAAATTTGGTTAGCGGGAACATTGAGGTGTCCGATTAGACATTTGTTGGAATTGGCTGGTTCGGACCACTATTGCACATATACATACAACCGATTTTTCAGAAAAAAGAGAATTTTTGTCATATCTTGCCCAAATTATCAGATTGAAGCTTCAACTTCACAATATGCTTTCGAATCTTGCACATATTATTGTCTGAAAAAATTGATGAAATCGGTAGTATACATAGCATATATCCCCCACAACCGATTGTTCAGATAAGAACCGTTTCGTCATTATGCCCCATTTTAACAGCTAGAGTCTTCAAACCTCAGCGAATGCTTACGTATAGAGCATTCATTGTTGTCTGAAAAATTTGTAAAAATCGGTGGTATATATAGTATATATCCCATACAACCGATTGTTCAGATAAGAAACTTTTCGTAATTTCTGCCCCATTTAACAGATAGAACCTTCAAATTTCAGCAAATGCTTACATATATAGCATATATTGTTGTCTAAAAAAATCATAGAGATCGATGGTACATATAGAAATGATGCTAATGTCTTTATGTGTCAAAGAACTTTTATTAACTGCCCATTATACAAAAATGTGTAACATACATAAACCTTAAACGGAATTAGAAAATACAATTATTGAAAAAGAGAAAGTAAAGGAAGTAATGTAGGTATGAATGTATGTTCTGTGTTACATAGGTATGTATGTACGTGTTGATGTTAAATGTGAGTACGTATGTAAATAGTGGGTGTAAATAAAGAGAGTAGTTTCAAATATAAGTAAGCTTAATAAGTAAAATAATTATGAGAGTAGGACTAAGCTTAAATTAAGAGTAAGATTAAAGTTAGTAAGTATGTATAAGTAAATATAAGTAAGTATAAGCGTACGTAAGATTATAATGTAACTCCTCCACCCGTAAGTTATTTGTGCCCTCACAAATATTTAATTTACTGATTATTTATTGTATTACAAAAATTGAAAAAAATTTCATGGTAAAAACAAAAGAAAATGTTTTAACTACTACTTACATTATTTATTGTTCAAATTGTAGTTTCGCTTGAATTGACTTTTGTAATATTTTATATTTCTATTGTTAGAAGAATCTATAACATAATTACCTTGGCGATCATATTTTACAAGTTTCTTATATTTAGGCTTACTTTTCGCAATTTGTCTATTAACTACAATGTTTTCTAATTGTTTAGGTTCAGCATTTCTATTTTTATTTAATTTATTTATTCTTTGAATTTTTTGTTGTTCATACTCTTTACATAATTTATTTATGTCTTCTTTATCATAGTTTTTTATTATAAAATCAATTGGTCGTATTTTTGTGGTAGAATGAATAGTTCTATTGTAGGCATTAAATATATTAAAAAGTTTGTCATCTAAGTCTATTATTTTATTATTGTTGTCAGCTTCTAATATGCGTAGATGTTCATTAAGTGTGCCGTGGAGGCGTTCAATGTCTGAATTACCTGTCTTAAGGTATGGCGTGGTTACGTGTGACTCAATGCCTTGTTCTTTTAAAAATAACTTTACAGCACTATGTAAAATGCAACGATCGTTATCGAATATGAGTTTATTCATCTTTCCTAAAAATAAAATACGTTCTTTTAAAGCGGCTAGAATCGCAATCCAGTTTCTATCATTTAATTTATGAAATGTAGCATACTTCGAGAATTTGTCTATGGTTGTCAAATACATTTTATTTCGGCAGGGGTACCAAATATCTATATGTACTATATCATTAAAATGTGTAGGGGTTTCTGTTATTTGGAACGGTATTTTTAAAGGGTTTCTGTCATGCTTAGCTATAGCACAAATGGAACAATTATTTATGTAATACGTTATAGTTTTATAAAGTTTCGGGTAAAAATATTTATTTTTTAACTCCAAAAATACTTCTTGAATGCCTCGGTGGTTATTGCGAAGATGTTCATTTTCAATAATAGTCAACATATCATTTTTGTCAGTGATTTCAATTAGCTTAATATTTGATCGATACAGTGTCAAAGATTTATTATCAAAATTACTAAGGTAAATATTTTGAAACTTCATAAAAAGGTCATCATTTTCACAATATATACACATTATACCTTTATCTATTAATATATCTTGCATAATTTTATTGAGATCGGATTCAAAGGTTATTTCTATGTGCTTCTGGCACTTTTTGTTCACAATTTTTAACATACACTTTTCTTTTTCTCCATAGCGTAGGTATATTTGATTCTTGTAGTAATTTATTGCTTTTTCAGTTATAAATATATAGTTCAAATTATCTTCAAGTGCACTGTGCACTGTCGCATCTGTTGATTTAATATCTATTTGATCATCACTTTCTCCATTGAATTGATTTTCTACACTTACTTGGCTATTAAAAATATTTTCTTTTACTGAATTTTTGACTTCGTCATTTACAAAATATCTACTAAGAACGTCAGCAACTGTGTTGTCTTTACCTTTTATATGCGAAATTTCAAAATCATACTCATTTAGTAGAATTTTCCACCTTTGTAGTTTCATGTTTGGCTCCTTAATGTTGTGTAGCCATACTAATGGTTTGTGGTCAGTTTGAATTTGAAACTTGCGACCGTATAAATATGTTCGGAAATGTTTTACTGACCAGACAACAGCAAGTGCTTCTTTTTCTATAGTTGAATAGCGAATTTCATGGTCAGACAATGTTCTTGATGCATAACAAATTGGATGGCCTTGTTGGCTTAAAACTGCACCTATTGCGAATTGTGATGCATCGGTTGTGAGTATAAACTTTTTATTAAAGTCTGGTGGTTGTAACACCGGTTCACTAGTAATAAGTTTTTTAAGAGTTTCAAAGGAATTTAAGAAATCTTGGTTTTTAAAATCTAATACAGCATTTTGCTTTAAAAGTCGAACCATGGGATATGCAACTTTGGCATAATCTCGCATAAATTTTCGGTAATAACCGGTGATTCCTAAAAATCGTTTGATTTCTTTTATATTAGAAGGTGGCTGCATTTTATTTATTGCATCAATTTTTGAGGGATCAGGTTTAATACCTTCACCTGTTACAAGGTGCCCTAAAAACCTTGTAGTCAATGCCGCGAAATGGCATTTATCAATTTGTACTTTTAAATTTGAATCGCGTAAAGTGCTAAATACTTTTTTAATGGACTCTATGTGTTCCTGAAAACTGGTTGAAAAAATCAAAATGTCGTCTAGATAGACAACGCAAATTTTGTTAATATGATCTCTTAATACGTGGTTTATTAACTTTTGAAATGTTGCAGGGGCCGTTTTAAGGCCAAATGGCATACGATTAAATTCATAATGGCCACTTGCAGTAGAAAAAGCCGTTTTAGCCCTATCGTCAGGATGTACCTCAATTTGATGGAATCCCTTAGCGAGGTCTATAGTACTAAAATACGAACATTTGCCCAACTTATCAAATATGTCCTCCATATTTGGAAGTGGGAACTTGTCGTCCACTGTTTGGTCATTTAATTTTCGGTAGTCTATCACAATTCTCCATTTTTGTTTACCACTGTTATCCGGTTTCTTGGGTACAACCCATAATGGGGAATTGTAAGGACTACTACTCGGCGATATAATATTTTGTGCTAGCATATCCTGTATTTGCCTATCCACCTCTGCTCGGTGTATCACAGGATATCTGTACAGTTTGCTATATATAGGACTGCCAGTTTTTGTTATGATTCGATGACGAATTTCACTACTAAAAGGTAAATTTTCGCCATCTTTATAAAAAATATCTTTAAATTTACTTAAAACTCTTTTTAAAATTTCTTCGTCTTTTGAATTTAAATGTGAAGGAAACATTTTAGGTAACGAGTCTTCCATAAATTCTTCTTCATTGGTCAATATTTTCAAAGTTTCAATATTCTGATAATCTTCTACTGCCAATTCTTCTTCTTTGCTAAAATAAATCGGTATTCTTGCATCTTTTGTTATTAAAACTCTATGTTCGTAGTCTATTTTACAACTCAAGCTAAGCAATATATTATTTCCTATCAGACCATCAAAATACCTGTGAAATTCAAATTCTAAAAAATTTACGTAAAAATTTGGCTTATTAAATTCTTTAAACAATGGAAAGCTATATTGAATGTCCGTTGTAACATCTCTATTAATTACTTTTAAGGTGATTGGACGTGATTTTATTTTCCATTTGGGATTGCATATATGTGGATTTATTATAATGAATTCTGCACCAGTATCTATTATAAACTTAAGTTTTCTTACGTTAGTGTTTATTGTTATATAGGGGTAATTTCTTAGACCGTCTAATTGAAAATTTTGTTCATTTTCATTGACTCCTATTTCCATAGGCTCCGCAGGCGGATTTCTATTATTATACAGTCCTTCATTATTGTTGTTATTATATTGATTATAAAAATTACGTGAGCTACGATTCGTTCTATTTGTTTGGTTGCTGTTGTTACTATTAAAACTTGGCTGAACAAAAGAATTCATACTGTTATGGTTATTGTATCGCCCAGAATTATTAACATTACTGTTGCTGTACTGTGGTCTATGTGTTGGCTAACATTACTGCTAATATCGTTTACTCTATCGTTATTACTGAACTGCTGCCTATTCTGTTGATTAACATAATTATTCAGATTGTTTTCTCTGTTATGTTGTCTATGCTGTTGAGTAGCATAAGAACTCATGTTACTAACATTATGTTCAAAGTTATTATTATTTTTGTTAAACTGAGTACTGTTAAAAAAATTTGTTCGTTTGTTTGTATATTTCAAATAACCATTTGATTTTATAATATCATATGCATCTTTTAACGTTTTTGGATCCCTACTCACAATAATGCTTTTTACAGGTTCCGGTAAACCAAATTTAAATGAATTCAAGGCAATTCTGGCATTGCTTTCACTATTTATACTCAATGAACTATTTCCACTAAATTGTGATGCGTTATTTAATCGACATAATAATGTATTGAGTAAATTATAAAAAGCTTCAATTGTAGAATCACATCTACAAACTCTTATTTTATCAATTAATTCATCAACGGATTTTTTTTCGCCATGATTATCGATAAGAACTTTTCTTATTTCCGGCCAAGTGTCTGGATTCCCGTTGATTAAAATTGATCTTCTAGCACTCCCAATAATTTTATCTTTAATTTGGCCAATTAATAAAATTTTATATTCGTCAGCGGTGAAACTATTTAAAATTTGATCCATGGAGTCTATTCGATGTACGAAATTTGACAATGCGTCTCTATTTCCATCATAAGGAGGAATGCTATTTATGTTTGTCGAAATAAGTTTAAATTTAATATTGACATCTAAGTTCTCCATATTGAATATAATGAATTTACACTAAATGAATTTCTACAAAAATGATCAAAATATGGATTTGCTCTCTTTAATGTTAATTACGTACATATATAAATAAATATATACATTTGTACATATGAGTGGAAAAATACCTTTTGACTCAATATTATTTCTTCTTAAGTTGTTATACTTTATTTGTATTTGTTGCAATTGACGAGTTGGATCAAAGATGACTTAACCTACTTGATGAGAAAATGATTGTTGTTGCTATTTGCTCCCCGTTTTTTGTGTACTCAAAATGTGCCCAAGTTAATGATTGATGTTCTCTTGTTTTGTAATTGTTGTTATATTTAATTGCTGATGTATGTTCATATATGCACACGGATATTGAGTTCTTTATGCTTGTTTTGTTGTTTTTAATATTTAATTTTGATTTTTCAGTTAGTTCATTTCTCGTATTTGGTTATTTTTAATATTTTTTTGTTGCATGCTCTCTTCGAGTAGCACAAATAAAAACAAATTGCATGAAATCAATTTATAGTTCTCTCGAAGGTGACCTCCAAATCACTTTTTTCTTTTTACAGTTTCTAAGAATGCAAATTTTTCGTTCTTTCTCTTTTTTTTTATGCTGTTTTTGTATAGCACAAATTAACTAATAAAAAATATGCTTGTAATAAAGTTGTTGTTCCCTCTCCAAGGTGACCTCCAAATTACCGTTTTTTTCTTTCTACAGTTTTTAGAAAAGAAATTTTTTCTTTCACATTTCTTGTTTTCTTGTATTTTTTATTTTCATTTTCGAGTGTTTTAAAACGTCTTTTCTGCACAATTTCACATAAATCACAATAAATTTTGTTTTAAAGTCAAACAAATATCCTTTTCGAACGATTTTGCTGCTTTTTCGTGACTCAAATACTTAGTTATTTATATTTTTTTTTGTGTAGAACTTCACGCTAATCACAATAAAATTTATGTTTAAAACAAATGTTCTTTTCGAACAATTTTGCTCATTTTTCTTAAGTCAAAAAACGTAATTAAGATTTCGGATATTTAAAATTTGAGTGTCAATCACAATAAAATTTGCGTTTAAAACATATGTCCTTTTCGAACAATTTTGCTTTACTCAAAAAAAATTTTTTTTTTTATTTTGCACTGCGTGTTAGGTTCGCGTAAGACTGCGCCAGAAATGATGCTAATGTCTTTATGTGTCAAAGAACTTTTATTAACTGCCCATTATACAAAAATGTGTAACATACATAAACCTTAAACGGAATTAGAAAATACAATTATTGAAAAAGAGAAAGTAAAGGAAGTAATGTAGGTATGAATGTATGTTCTGTGTTACATAGGTATGTATGTACGTGTTGATGTTAAATGTTAGTACGTATGTAAATAGTGGGTGTAAATAAAGAGAGTAGTTTCAAATATAAGTAAGCTTAATAAGTAAAATAATTATGAGAGTAGGACTAAGCTTAAATTAAGAGTAAGATTAAAGTTAGTAAGTATGTATAAGTAAATATAAGTAAGTATAAGCGTACGTAAGATTATAATGTAACTATATATTATATACCCCATATAAACTGCCGTTTCTGCCCACTTCTTAGTGGCTAGAGGCTTAAAATTTTTCAAGAACTATACTCTTCACCCTTATGTCAGCTCTTTTACTCTAAAAATACTTCTCTTTCAAAAGTAGGGGACAATATGCCGCAGCTAGAGCCAGCTCAAGAGTGATTTGCCAAACTAAAGGTAAACACAAAAGATGCATCCGATTCATTATCCTTCATCATTAGCCATATGGCACAAATTTCGCAGACCATTACCGAAACGAAAAGACAGCCAAATGACAGTTAATTGTGTTGAGGCAGCAAAATGAGTGGCTGCGTATTTCTTCGTTTTCAATGGGAATGTATGTGTGTGGTCAATAGTAATAACGGCAGCATCATTACGTCAAAAATCAGTGTCAGTGTCGGTGCAACGAAACGGAAATGGTTGACATTGAAATGAAAACAAAAATGACGCAAACAAAGCCAGAGTAGAGCGAAGCATTGTGTAGCACGATGATGCAGCAGTGTGGCACACAACAACATTAGAACGACAGCAACAGTTGGCTTACAAGCTATGGAAATTAATGGTTTCGCCAACTAATAAGCGGCTTAATATTGCCAAAGATCGAAAGTGATGGGTAGACTACAGTATGAGTGCTCGAAAGAAAGCCGCTAAAGTTAAAAGAAGCAGCCGGAAGTATCTGGCCGCTAACTGCAATAAGAATGAAGCAAAATGTAAGGAAGATTAATATTAATAAATATGCTAGAAATTAATGTTTCAAATGAAAATATGAGGGACTTTTGAGTAGTTGAATAGTTGAACGGTAGCGTGTTGTACCACAAACTTAATCCAATTCAAGCTTTGCTTGTACAGCTGCTTCTTATTATAGTCTGCTGTTGGCTTGATGCACAACTAAACGTTGGCTTGGATTTTGCGGCTACAGCGCACTCGTGTGTTCTGTTATGAATACTGACAATAACCGCTAGCTGACTCCTATCAAAAGATGCTGGAAAAACTGTGATAACGAATGTAATGAACACAAAGTTTTATTTTTAATTAGTCATGCTGTTCCTTTCTAATTTTTCCTGACTCCGATGCAGTAAAGAACCAACCACGGCTGGCGTATAGACGTTACTTAATGCCCCGCTATGTAGAGAAAGATTCTTAGAACGAATTCCGTGAAAGCGATCCCTTTCTCTTTCTTAGTGATGATATCGTGGACTATTGTCTCGAAGGATTTGCACTTTGAGTATGCTTTTTGAGAATTGGAAAAGTTTTTTATGTGTACATCCAGCGGAATTTCCAGGGTTTTGTGCTTAGAGGACAGTAAGGCCCAAGGGCTTGAAATCGGTGGACTTTGAGTGTGTTTAATCGACTTAAATTATGAGTTTTTTTCTTTCGTTTGTTTCATAAGCGCTGAAATTCTCATCCGGCTTATTCTAAAGACATAGTTTTAGTTTTTAATTTAAAATTGAGGTTCTTCGAGTAGAAGATGGGGTGCCAATACCTCAGAGCCCAGTGCTCGCCTCCACATCACATTTTGAAAGGGGTCTTCAAATAGAAGATGAGGTGGCTCATTAGAGCGAAACCTCAGAGTTCCCTATGCTCGCCCCAAATTAAATAAATAGAGGTTTTTCTAGTAGAAAATGGGGTTCCAATAACTCAGAGCCCCCTGCTCGCCTCCATATCACATTTCTAAAGGGGTCTCCAAATAGAAGATGAGGTGACTCATTAGAGCGAAACCTCAAAGTTCCCTATGTTCGCCCCAAATTAAATACATAAAGGTGTACCGATGCTTTGCATCGTCCCGTGTTTTAAATACACCATAAACTAAATGAACATAAAATACAGTCCATTAAACTAATAATTTATAAAATAATAAATTTAAAAAATGTTTGGTTGCAGTGGGCTTTGAACCCGCAACCCCAAACGTTTGAGTCGGGTACGTCATCCACTGTGCCACGACTCATACGTCTGCAAAAACATCAAATTATTCCCTTATAACTCACATTAAACTGCTCGCCCTCAACTGCCCCACGCTTAGCTAGAGTGCGAAGCAGGCCCTTCTTTGGGCATAAATAATTCCCCTCGGTCCAGCTTCTTGGAAATTGGGACATAGAACTTTATTTTCCACTTAAAGTTCAGGGAATTATACCATCAGGTCCAGGCGATTTAAAAGGGTCATTTGATAGTGCATTTGACAGTGTGAAGGGTGATTAAGTGCCAAAGGGAGTGTTAATTGACCGGAGGTCCGGGAGATTTAAATGGGTCTTTGATAGTCCATTTAACATTGTGAGAAGTGATAAAGTGATTAAGTGCCCAATTAAGTGGTACTTGACCGTAAGATTCTTGATTGAAGGTGTTTTTTTCGTGATGCCAGTAAATCGCATGTCCAACTAAACTTCCAACATGGCGTCGCTGAATAACATTTGTCCCCCATTGGGCTTCTCCATGCAACTCGTCTAAATTACGTCATAATATCACAAAGTTATGGAATAAATGTTATAATACCACCAGAGCAAGTGCGGTCGGGTTTAATAAAAGCTGTAAATATCTGGGGCTGTAAGACACTTCGCTACGTGACCGAATCAAAACGGAACACGATTTCATTATTTTTAAAAATCCTGAAGAAATAAGTAGATACATGATTCAACCAAAATTTCAATTGGATATCAGCAGGACTTAAACCCTATACAAGTTAAAAATTATTCCCGTGCCGTTTAAGTTACCGAACCTCATTTAAGCTTTTTTCCTTACAGGGTCTATCGTACACTAAACATTCATTGTTGCCGAATTTACAATTGAAAATGTAATTTTTTCCAATTCGCTAGGTGCTTGAAGTGGCGGTCAGAAAACCGAGCATAACTAAAATTATTTGAGGCGATTGCGTGGCCATGACCGATGTCATGATTTGGATGAGAAAATGATGATTGTGCGGAGTAGGAAAATCGTGAAGTGAAAAATGAATGGTGGCAAGAATGATGTTGAATGTTGCAATGATGACTACTATGAATGCAATCACTCAATGATAATGATAGTACAAATAGACAAAAAGAAAAAAACAAGTAAGGAAGGCTAAGTTGGGGTGTAACCGAACAGTACATACACAGCTGAGTGCTTTGGAGACAAAATAAGGGAAAATCACCATGTACGAAAATGAACCTAGGGTAACCGTGGAATGTGTTTGTATGGCATGGATATCAAATGGAAGATGTTAAAGAGTATTTTAAAAGGGAGCGGGCCATAGTTCTTATAGGTGGACGCCATTTTGGGATATCGCCATAAAGATTGACCAGGGGTGACTCTAGAATGTGTTTTTATGATATGGGTATCAAATGAAAGGTGTTAATGAGTATCTTAAAAAGGAGTGGGCCTTAGTTCCATAGTTGGACGCGTTTTCGAGACAACGCCATAAAGGTGGACCAGGGGTGACTCTAGAATGCGTTTGTACGATATGGGTGTTAATACTTTAAATAGATTACTCGATCTCATATTTATTAGTGATAATATTAATTGTGAAATCAGTGAATGTACAAATCCCATCACTCACAAGGACAGGCATCACCTACCCTTGGTTATTAATTTTAGTTTTTATAGTTTTGCACAGGATACTTCTGAAAGCAGATTTACTTTTAACTTTAATTCGTTTGATTTTCCCAGTTTTAATAGTTTTTTATCTGAAATAGACTGGGGAGTGGTACTTGAAGGACTGGATACTTCTAATAGTTTCCTAACTTTCAAATCTATTCTATTAAATCACTGCCTGCTTAAAATTCCTATGAGAAGAATGAGGCCTTACAAACTTCTGTGGTATACGAAAGAGTTGAAAAAATTGAGGAATCTCAGAAATAAATATATACGTAAGTTTAAACATACGAAAAACCATTTGTTCTTCATTAAATATAAGCAATACTTGAAGAAATTTAATAATTTGGATAAGCTTCTGCACACCAACTATATTCATACAATCGAGTCTAATATTAAATTGAATCCGAAAACATTTTGGAGCTATATCAAGTCCAAAAAAGGTTGCTCCAGTATACCGTCTGGAGTGTTCCTTGATGGCCACTCAGCGCGAACACCGGGTGACATAGCCAACTTATTTGCGGAGTTTTTTAAATCAAATTTTTCTGCCGACGATAGTTATCAATCGTTTGATGCCTCCTCGAATCTTGACACTGCTCTAAACTTTGGTGCCCTCTGTCTCTCTTCTGATGATATTAGTAATGCTATTCTCAAACTTAAATCTTCGTCTCAAACAGACGTTGATGGGTTCTCTTCAGTCCTGTTAAAAAACTGCCCGACTCTAGTTCTTCCTTTAAGAATAATCTTTAATATCTCTATCGTCCGGTACGTTCACTGACGAGTGGAAGCTCACCTCCATTACCCCCGTTTTTAAAAGTGGTAACAAAAATGATCTGCGTAATTACAGACCTATTTCAAAGCTTTCTACCATTTCCAAAATTTTCGAGCATGCTGTTAATGCCAAGTTGAGTTTTGCGGTTAAAGCTTTAATATCTCCCTTGCAGCATGGTTTTGTCGCTGGTAGATCAACAGTTTCAAATCTTGCTGTTTTTAGTGAATATTGTGTTGAATCTTTTTCTGCAGGTTATCAGGTTGATTGCATTTATACGGACTTTTCAAAAGCTTTTGACAAAATCCATCATAGTGTTTTAATTAAAAAATTAGGTTGCCTTGGTTTCCACTCTTCGTTTCTTTTATGGTTTAAGTCTTATTTAAGTAACAGACAGTGTATTGTTTCCATTGATGGACAATCGTCTAGTCCGTTTGTAGCCACTTCTGGGGTTCCCCAAGGGAGTATATTAGGTCCACTTTTATTTATCTTATTTATTAATGACGTAAGTAGTTGTTTTTTATTCGCGAAATGTTTGCTATACGCCGATGACTTAAAGCTATTTTCTGCCATTAAGACGCCAGATGATGCCTTAATGTTGCAGAGTGATATTAATAAATTGCACCAATGGTGCCTGAACTCCGGTATCTCTTTGAATCCGTCCAAATACTTTCAAATGACCTACTCGAAGTCAATTAATCTTCTAACTACAAATTATAGTATCTCTAATTGTGAGCTTCAATGTGTTAATGAGATTGAGATTAAGGACCTTGGTGTTGTCTTTGACAATAAGTTTTCTTTTAGCAAGCACATAAATTTCATAACCTCTAAATCATATTCTATGCTTGGCTTTGTGAGGCGCAATGCTACCAAATTCTCTGATCCCTACACGTTTAAGCTACTTTACACGTCTTTTGTTAGGTCTGGAATATGTCGTATTTATTTGGAGACCAAGTAGTCAAACTGCTATTACCAGAATTGAAAGAATACAAAAAATTTTTCTCAAATATGCCCTTCGACCATTAAACTTCTCTGATCCTATACCCGCCTACTCTGCGCGACTTATGCTTTTAAGCCTTAAGTCTTTAAATAATCGCAGATCAATACTCTGCTTGTCATTTACGTATGATATTATTAATGGGTCCGTTGACTGTCCATATTTATTGGATAGGATTCGATTCAATATTCCTCGAAGGTGTCTTCGCAGTTTTTATACATTTTATTGTTACAATTTTAAAACCCACTATTCCAGTAACGCTCCAATTGCTCGTGCTCTCCGTGAGTTTAACTCTATCAGTACTGTTGTAAATCTAGACTTTTCTGCTCCAAAAGCGAAACTGCTAAATATGTTAAAATTTGCTTTCTAAGTACTATGTATTATTTTTCAAATAACTATCTCTTGACTTTAGTTTGTATCATAGTCTGTAAGGATTTAAGTCCATTGACTAAGTGAAATAAAGAAATAAAGAAATAAAAGGTGTCAATGATTACTTAAAAGGGAAAGGGCCTTAGTTTTATAGGTGGACGACTTTTAGAGATATCACCATAAAGGTGAAGCAGGGCTGACTCTATAATGAGTTGGTACGATGTGGGTATCAAATTAAAGGTATTAATGAAAATTTTGAGAGGGATGGGCCCTTAGTTGCATATGTGAAGGTGTTTTCGAGATATCGACTATAAATGTGGACCAGGGTGACCCAGAACATCATACCGCTAATTTATTTATATATGGGATATTCCATCCCATTTCGACCAATTTTGAACCCGACTCCTTTGGAATTGCCTGAAAGTTTTTCTTCTTTTTCTAGCTTACGAAAGACGTTTTTCAGAGTTTTTTCAAATTTTTTCATCCAACTCAAAAAAAGTTATGAATTAAAAAAAAAAACGCCGTTTTTGTTTTCAAAAATTGACCGTTTGGGATCTTTTTTTTAATTTGTTTTTAAATGTAATTTTCGGAAAAATACAAAAAAATTTTTAAAGTTTTTTTTTGTAATTTTTCATTTTTCGAGATTTTCCGAATTTCGCCATTTTTTTGTTTTTTTTTTTTTTTCAAAAAATTTCAACCAATTCTGCAATCATCCCCACTAATCCCGGAGTGGGCCGATTTTTTTTTGTTAATTAAACTTTAAATTTTTTTTTATTTTTTCCGAAAAGTACATTTAAAAACAAATTAAAAAAAAAAAAAAAAGATCCCAGCCGGTCAATTTTTGAGAAAGTTATAGCATTTTGAAAAAAACACCGTTTTTTTTTTAAATTCTTAACTTATTTTTTAAGTGGGCGTGTACTTTATCCGATTTTGCTAATTTTCATTTAGCACATATGTATATAGTAATAGTATTAACGCGCCTACCAAATTTCTACATGATATCTTCAACGACTGCCAAATTACGGCTTGCAAAACTTTCAAATTATCTTCTTTCAAAAGTATGCGGTGGCACGCCCATTGTGCAAAATTTTACTAATTTTCTATTCTGCGTCATAGGGTTAACCCACTTACAAAGTTTCATCGCTTTATCGGTCTTTGGTAATGAATTATCGCATTTTCGGTTTTTCGAAATTTTTGATATCAAAAAGGTGGGCGTGGTTATAGTCCGATATCGTTCATTTTAAATAGCGATCTGAGAGGAGTGCCCAGGAACCTGCATTCCAAATTTCATACCTCAAAATTTACTTAAGTTATCGTGTTAACGGACAGACGGACGGATATGGCTCAATCAAATTTTTTTTCAATACTGATGATTTTGATATATGGAAGCCTACATATATCTATTTCGATTCCTTTATACCCGTACAACCAACCGTTGTCCAATCAAAGTTAATATACTCTGTGTGCAACGCACGCTGAGTATAAAAACATGTTGCTCCTGTTCTTGATGGTGATTTAGGAGTAAAATGATTGTTACTTTGCAGATATTGGTGGTGATGGCAAGCTTTACTTGTCTGCGTAGTTGTTGGTAAGTTTTCTAGCTGCAGCTGAAATTGTCGGTTGATGTTGATGTAAAGTTGTTGATTATAATAGCAGTTTGTGGGGTTGAAGTGAAGTTTTGTTGTGGCTTCACACACATTTAACACATTAGATATGTATGTGCATGTATCTATGTAGTAGATATATATGTATGCATTTCTTTACAATCATCATATGAAAAGCGTGGCGAATTTCATGCCATACCACGCAAGCTGCTTTCAATGAATTCGCTCAACCGCTGGAATTTGTGTGTGCGTGTGCAGTGTGCTTGGCATAACAAAAATTTGAGTGACAGTTGAATGATATAATGAGCACCAAGCAAAGATAAACGATGCTCGTCAAACGGTGATGTGCGCGTGATGAACAACAACAGTGGCATATACAGCAACAACAATAGCGACAACAAAAGCTGTGCAACATTAGTAAGCAATAAAAACAATGAAATATCTCAAAAACAAAAAATATTTTTTTATTCTTATTAGATATTCAGTTTTCTTAATCTTAAAGTGAAAAGTAATTTACACATACATAATTAGACTTTCTTTGAATTCATGCTCATTAAATACTAGGGATGTCACTTATGTTGCATCAATGTTCTTACCAAAGCTAAGCAACTTTCTGCATAAAGCACCAAACAATAGAAATGCTTTTAATACGATGGTGCATGTTAAAGTAACGGTTAATAGTAACCGATTCGTTCAGCATCATTCTTGCGGTTTCCCCTTCCAAATATGCGCGAAATGTTGGGAGTGATATGTGCATGCCCTGAGAAACATGGTCAATCGAGGACCATCCAGTCATACCATTTTAAATAACACTCAGAACACTCAGAATGTGATATCAAGCATACTAACGGATGTTGGACCAACGTAGTAAACGGGTCCCCACACTGTGATCTTAGAAATCCTCCATTCAGTCAAGCAAAGTAGGAGGGGCTTCATTCCCGCTACTGCAGTGTGCTCAAGTTTTATTTTATGGATTCTCATCATCGTTATTAGTCCGCCTACAACACCTACGTAGTAACGTATACGTCTTTCTTTTGCGAGGTTCTATTCTATCTCGCCCACTTCTAGCGTGCTAACTTCTAGGCCGAGATATCAGGAACTTTGAAATCCTGTGTCGGTATTTTAGGATTTTACCGCAGTAAAGCTGTGTACTGCAGCCTCCAACTCATTCGATATCTTGGCCTTCCAAGATATGCGCTCTTGCAAACAGAGCGCTCATTTCCTGCGTTTGGAGGTCAGCAACATCTAGCTCCAGCCAACTCAAGGCGTTGTATAACTGCGTTATATCAACTAAACGTCTCGCCGAATCGAAAGATTAAAGCGCTTCACTCGGTTTGTTCTGCAATATCGTGCTCATGAAGCTGAGAGTATCCCTTTATACTGATCCTTACCATTAGGTAGACAACTACCCAAAGGTGCTACCAGAATCAATTAGCGCAACTTCGTCACGTTGTTCGTCTTCCGAAGGTGGTCGAATTTACAGCATTAGAGTCCATTGGCCTCTCCTTGCTGCCCTGGAAATGGTACCTTTCTCTACCTTAAAATCAGATTAGTCGCTTAAGTGGATGCTGCATTTTTAGTCCGAACCTCTCAGGGCTGAAAAACTGAAGGACTAAACGCAGCAAACCTCTTGTTCACGAACTGTCGTTTACCCTTCTTTACTTCTTGGCTCATGCGAAGTATTCGCTTATCTGGTCAATTATATCGACCACGGCTCGCAAGCGCTGAACAGTTCTTAATGCTGTCCTGTCCGGATTAACTTACTCTCTCTACTTTGTACCCTCCTACACCCTTCTGCTCTGTTCGCACCGGCGTGTTACGTTCTTATCGCGCTCATCGACTTTTCGTTACCTTAACTCTCTACTTTTGATCCATCGTTTGGTCACATGGGAAACAGGTCGCGATCATATACAAGGATTAAGAATCATCTGCTACAGTAGCGTCGCTACCACTGAAAATTCCACCATTAATTCTGCGTGAAAAACAGCCACTTAGGCTCCTAACAGCAGATCTTCTAACAGAAACGGTTGGCATATCACCATGGATTACAGAGTTGGCAGTTCTTGGCCTTTCTATGTCGCGAAAAAGTGAAGGCACAAGCAATAAATCCATCACACACGCAGGCAAAATTCACTTCGGCCCACATTAACGACAAGATGCCTGCGCACGACGACTTCAAAACCATTCGTGGTTGGTAATTTTTTGTTTTCAACCTTAAGAGTCAATTTAGAGGCTGATAGATGTGTATATAAAGTCCATCGTGGATGAAAAGCTGCTCTCCGCAACACAACATGCGTACAACAAAGGCAAGTCGGTGGACACCGCATTGCATAGGGTGGTAATAAGCATTGAGAAATCTCTGGAATATAAGGAGTATACACTAGGAGTTTTCTTGGACATTGCCGGGGCTTTCAATAATGTTTCCAAATGGCGATTATGGATAGTCTTAATTACATTAAAGTACATCCAGCCTTAAACTGATGGATCGGCTGCATGTTAAATTGCAGGAAGATTACGATTGTACGAGGCCACGAAATCAGTGGACAATGGCACGCCGCAGGAATGGGGTGCTATCACCTCTGCTAGGGGCGCTGGTCAACAACCAACTGCTCTGGCGTTTCGATGAGGGACCCGTAAAACTTACGGCTTACGCAGATGACGTTGCAATTGTCATAAGTGGAAAGTGCCTTCCAATGATTAGTTCTTTGATGGATCGGGCGCTTCGGGATATTCGTACCTGGGCATCTAATGTCCTGTTGAAAGTCAATGCCTGGAAGAAGGATATGGTCTTGTTTACAAAGAGATACAAGGTCCCAGATTGGACCAGGCGTAAGTTAGGAGGGGTGAACTTACCGGGAAAACCTTGCACAAAATATCTAGGAATCATCCTAGACAGCAAACTGTTATGGAAGCTAAACGTGGAGGAGAGGGTGAATAAGGCTTCAACGGCACTTTATGCATGTGAAAGAATGCTGGGGTGTACGTGGGGCTTATCGCCCTCTCTTTCTCATTGGTTTATTACAGCGATTGTAAGCCCTATTCTATACTATGGAGTTCTTGTTTAGTGGAAACCCACACAAAAAACAACATACCTCAAAAAATTAGAGGGGGTATGCAGACTATCGATGCTTAGCATTTCGGGAGCCCTGAAAACAACCCCGACGGTTGCACTTTATGCCATTCTGCACATTGGTGTAAGGGTGCTTTTTGTTACAAGTAACACAGTTTTTTTTTTTTTTTATTTTGCACACCTTAATGATCGCCCAAATTCGTATGACATTGCATTTGTTTGTCCTTTTGAAGAGGTATACAACAAAAGATTTCTATCGAAACTGCTTGAAAGACAGTAGTCACACTTTTCATACGAATGTTCGAATGTAGTTTTTTTGTTGTTTTCTTCTATGGCACATTGTTGCGTGGTCATGTTGCCAGCAACCAACCACGCATTCATTGTCAAATATTCATTACTTTTCCACTTGGAATGTTGCTTTTCAAAATTTTTTATTTTTTTTAGCAGATGACCACGACATCACGGCAATAACAACTAATACACACGTTCCACTAAGTGATAAATTTTAATAAACAATCCACCCAGAAATGTTTAGCATGTGTGTGGGGTGTATTATGAATTGAAAAAAAAAAATAAAAATTTGGTGGATATTTAAAGTTAAAATCTGTAAATTGTATTTGGAAAGTTAGTAAGCTTGGTAATGGTTGATGACCTTACATCTATTTAATTTTAAATGAAAGAGCTCTAGGCTATGAAATCACATTTAAAATCAAATTTTGTCTCTTTAAATAGAGGAGAGCTGAAGATTTTCCTGGTAACTACAGCAGCGATGTATTTCAAAGTGTTTAATTATTTCCTAAGGCTTCCTAGTCCTTCTACTAAACTAGGAGTCAGGCCACCTAGAGAGGAGAGTTTAAGCCCGACCATCTCGGAAACGGTTAAATATGACCACATTGAATCTTGTCCGCCACCCCGCCTCCATTCTCTACTTTCATGAGGAACTTGGAGTCACCAGAGTTTCGTCTGCTAAAGAAACAGAATTCGCTGCGCGTAGATGAGGTTGCCAATGGCATTGAAGACGCTATAAGAACCCTTAAAGGGTCACCGTACACAACCTATTAAATTATTTGGCTGTTTTAGTCGCCCCTTAAGACAGGCATATTTGCCGCGGGTATATTCTTAGGCTCCTAACCCGCTGCGGGTTGCCAATTGAGATCGCAAACTACAGTGTCCCCTAGAGTATCGCTGCTTAAATTGAGTTTGGGTGACTCTCTTCTTGATATCTATTGTACCTCGATACTAGCTGTAAGTGGATCTTTGAAAATTCGTAAGGGAATGCCGCTTAAATTTCATATTTGAGCTGCAATACAAACTTCAAATGTCGTTAGAAACACAAACGCTAGAAGCGAGACTCTAGCATGCTCACGCTGCTTCACTGCTCATCTCACGCGCAGCTTGACTTAAAGTTCTACTCAGCAAATATGGTGGTTGGTTGACTTCTGTACTGCACGGCTTGTGAGACCGGGCTCAAGTGGCATGGCTCCTTTTCTTTTTCCTTTCCTTTCACTTGTGTTCCTTTGTTTTTTAGACTTCCTCAATTTCCAATAACTAATTTGCTGTTTGATTTTCCTCATACCAAGTACATTGTTCCCGCTTTACCCTACAACGTAGTGACTTCAATTACGATTAAATTTTGTACTCCCTCATATGACACACCACTTGCAAATACTACACTTAATTTTACCTCACGCTTACATCCTTGATCCCCAAACATCAATACCGTGAGCAAAAATTTCATTTTTTGAAAAGTAAAAACTTGAAGTTTGGAAGCCCATTAGGGTCGTTATCAATTTTCTTTTTTTGAAAAACCTAAAGTTGATACAAAAATCTTCACACACTAAAGTTTTTTTCAGGCTCCCGTCTATTGAAATTCGCTATGCTTACTTAACCGCTGCCACAAAGCTAAAGTCCAAATTATACAGACAAAGAAAGAGTGGGTGGGGTGCGGTGTGCAGTCAGGGGCATGCAATCGAAAAGAAGTAAGCACAACTCATCGTATGCATGTTGCACATATGTTAAACAATTTTTGATGAATGCTTTTCGAGTGTCGGCATGTAGAAAAAAAAAACAACAATGTAAACGGCAGCATTATTTATATCAGCACTTGTTGGTTGCGCATGCGCGCCCGCGCACTAACTCGAACACTTCATGCACACAAATAAGTAAAAGCATTTATCATTTCACAGAACGAATGACTGTAACGCATGCCAACGCTTTTACTATTGTATTTGTTGTTATTATTATTTTTGTCTATTTCTTTTATTTAATTTATTTTTTTTGTGAAAACTTTTGAACGTCCCACTCAGCGCATGATTTAACACAAATCACTCTCAAACATTTTGTGCTAAATGTTAAAATAAATAAATGAAACGATAGCAATGACTACTTATACGCACACACACACAAATGAGCAAATACAACCTTGTAGATAACAGTACAGTGGGGAAAATAAATTAATCAAAAGCGCTTAAGAGTAGCTTTTAGTAAAAAAAAAAACACGTAGTAGGTTTGCTAGCGGCATTTTTTTGTAAGCGAGCTGCAAAGTAGCACCCAGTAGCGGCAAAGACAATATTAACATAGAGGCAGTGCACGGACGAAAAATAGCGTGAAGCAAGCTTCACAAAACCTCTAGTAGGTCACATTCACCACTTACCACAGCAGAATTTGTTAAACTTCCACCGTCTGTATTTATTATTTAACAATTATTTGTGCCCATTTTATTCAGCTAATGTGTTCAGAATTCACATTTTTACACTCCAAAACTACAATCGGTGTATTTTGTGTGCTTAAATTATGTTAAGAATCGTGTTAAAACTTGTGGTGTGGTGGAAATGACCTACTAGAATTTTGTGAAGCTCCGATGCTTTCCACTGAAGTTCGCGCATGCAACATCTTTATCTTCAAACATTTTTGGTAGAGGTTATAAAAACTTTTTCTCAGAAAATTCCAGCTGACACACATTGTATGTCTGTCCTAGAAGTAAAACTGTCAGGCGCTTTCCTTTATAAAGTATTACAGTACGAATTCTAAAGAACGGAAATTACTGTGCTGCCCATATAGCACTTCAAAGAGAATGGTGCTTGTTCTCCGTCTGCATAAGCGAGTTGGCAAGGTATAAAGCAAATGAGTTCCCTTGGAAGCAAAAAGCCTATGTTTCACAACGAGGCATTTGTGGCTCGTTGGAAGTAAACTTCACCGAAAAGCAATTTAGTGAATTTTTTCCATAAAAGAATTAACGAAATTCTTGGAAGCACTAGAGACGCTCACCTCCTTCTGATGAGACCTTCCGGTGCAAGCTCATTAGTCATCTGATATCTTTCGATTAGCCTGTGTCCTGGAACACAGATAATAAATATTTCCACATAGAAAGAAATGGTGCTAGCAAAATCTACAAATCGGTTCTGTTGTTCTTGACTTAACGGAGATTCGATGAAATTGATCGAATTATGGTTAATTCGACCGAGTTCTTTGTCAAGCTAACAAATTAGTTTAGTCATTTCAACAGAAAAGAAATTGTTGCTCTTAATTTAACAAAATTCTGTAAAATTGACAGATTCCTAATAAATCTAACTGATTTTTTGTTAAAACAACTGATCTCAAGAGTCATTTCAACAGCGATCAACAGTCAATACATGAGCAAATTTCAAAGAGAATTTGACGCTCACTACGCTCTCTACTTTTTCTTATGTATGCTGTGTACTATATATACATATATACAACTGACCTCAATGGTCATTTCAACAGCGATCAACAATCAATACATGAGCAAATTTCAAAGAGAATTTTACGCTCACTACGCTCTCTACTTTTTCTTATGTATGCTGTGTACTATATGTATGCACATATTTACGTATGTATATGTCGGCCGCCGTGGTGTGATGGTAGCGTGCTCCGCCTACCACACCGAAGACCCTAGGTTCACACCCCGGGCAAAGCAACATAAAAATTTTAGAAATAAGGTTTTTCAATTAGAAGAAAATTTTCCTAAGTTCATTTGACTACTAAAACGGTCAATTACGAATCAACGATTTGTGCGCAGTTGATTCAACATTTTGTTGGAGTGGATAAAAATTGACAGAAATTTCGGTTGAATTGACTCGTATTTCGGTTGATTTTGCCAGTCTTTTTCTTTCAGTGCAATGTTTGAGAAATGCAGCTATGATTAGCTAGCATGCATCTCCTAGCTTTGTGCTAGTTTATGGTGCTACTAGCGCTTTTATTATCTGAATTTAAGTGCGGCTTATGCCGGTGTAGGTAAAATGTTCATTTCTTTCGGAAGCAGGTTTAAAATGGGTGTCTAAAGCCGCCGTTGGATAGACTTCAGTAGCACCAACGCACGCAGTGTGCTAAGCCTTCTATAAGCTGGTGAGATTCTAGTTCTTCCTCAAAGTTTCACGCCACATTAAAAAGCCACATATGCGCACTAGTCACACCAATGTCTCCAGCAGCCTTAACATTATCTTTCGCCTGATAACTTACGGAATATCGCCTTGCAGGCCTGAAAGCGATGTAGGCCTTCCGTACCCGTTCCTCGATGCACGATTTCTAGTTGAGTCTAAAATCGGTTTATTCACTTTACTTTATGGCTTATTCATTCCTTTCTCTACTGGGATGATTCTGTTTTACTAATAATTTTATGTCTAACAAATAGGTTCTTGTTTTTTTTTTTAACTCTCTGAGGAAAGATTGCGCATACTCTCAAACTCAATTACAATTCAGCGCATTGTAAGGGACACAGCCAAAAAGGTATTATAAAATAAATTAACAAATAAATGCGACTCAAATTAATAAATAGATGCTTTTAGTAAAATATTAAGATAAAATTAATTTTTAAATGTCACTTTGACACTTTAAATTTTTGTGGTACCCTTTACGCTATTATTGTTTTCTTTTATTACTTCTGTTGTATAACACCAATGTATTGCTTACGCTACGACCAACTTAATAATAGATACAAAGATAGCATTATGTCAAAATAAATAAACAATAATTTTTATTTTCTTCGATTTCGAAAATGTATATGTATATCTTTTTGAAGTCGTTACTGCAAATTATGTGGGCTGTTCGGGCTTCGTTGACATTCAAGCTTCCGAAAAATTTATAAATATTACATATAAATAAGTAGATACATTATTTACTAGAAAAAATCAAGATTTATCAAATTTCTATATCGGCGCTAAAATATTTCGTCCTCATGAAAATTGTGAGTTCGGTGTCATTGCAATTTAAGGTTGAAGGATTTGGTTTGGGTGATTGAAATGAGTTCAATACCTTAGATTGATGAGGAGTGTGATGACTGACGCGAGTGAAGCAAGCAGAAGTAAAAACGACGATAATTAAATTTTGTGACTTCTTTATTTGCTTGTTCAAGTACAACTATGATTCTTACAATTTAACATTTCATGACATGATACTGCTAGATTGCTCTATAACTGTATGAAAATTGTACTCTCTTACTTGAGATGTGTGAAAAGGTAAATGTACATAGGTATAGTTAGTATGCAAAAATATGATGTGTACATAGGTATAACCAGTATGCAAAGTATGATTGTGGTTACAATTATTGACTATTAGTATTAAATACATGATTTCGCTTAATGTACCACGCCCAACATACTCCCTCCGTTGAAAGGGCTCCCTTTCAAGCGTCTTCGGTTTCCGGTAGTGGGGCTAGTCGATGGATAGTGCGTCGAATTGTACCTTTAGTCGTGCGTACGTCAGCTACCCGCACCTTGCCGTCGTTCCCTGGAATTACGCTGATAACTCGAGCTAATAGCCATTGCTGTGGGGGAAGGTTATCTTCCTGCACGAGCACCAATTGCCCGATCTTTATATTTGGCTCAGCTTTGGTCCATTTCCCTTTTTGTTGTAGTGTATGGAAATAATCACGGGCCCACTGCTTCCAAATTGATTTTTTATATAAGTAATTTGTTGAAAATATGTCAAGTATGAAATATTTTTATCAACATCGAACTGCATATCAGGCAAGGCCTTTAGTGACGTTCCAATCAGGAAATGAGCAGGCGTAATCGCCTCGGTATCCTTTGGATCATTTGAGACCGGAGTAAGCGGGCGAGAATTCAGCACAGCTTCGATTTCGATGAAAAGAGTTTGAAGTTCTTCATACGTAAGATTAGCCTGAACGAAATTCTTAAGCAACAATGTTTTAGCTGACTTCACAGCGGCTTCCCAAAGTCCTCCAAAGTGGGGTGCCCGTGGGGGTATGAATCGAAAGTCAATCCCAATTTCGTTACTGTAGCTGATCACTTCGTTCAACGCCGTGTCATTTAAGTATTTTTCAGTAAACTCCTTAAGTCGCGAGCTAGCGCCAACGAAATTAGTTGCATTGTCACAAAACAAACGTGAAGGGATCCCGCGTCGACCAATGAAGCGCTTAAGACAAAGCAAGAAGGAATTGGTTGACAAATCTGAAACCAATTCGATGTGAACAGCTGGGAGCGTAAGTTTTATAGGGTGGCTTGCCTCGTAAGCGATAAGATGTGAGAAATGGGACGCAAAAATCCACTCCTGATACAAAAAATGGTCGTTGAGCCTTAACACGATCTGCAGGAAGGTCACCCATTATTTGACCGATAACCTTGGGCTTGTAATGAAAGCAGTGCGTACACTTGCGCACAACCTTGCGAACGATTTCGCGTCCATTCACGATCCAAATTCGTTGACGCAGTAACGAAAGCAATACTTTTGGTCCGGCATGAAGATTGCTACGGGCAAATATTCAATATAAAGATGAGTAAATCTATGTGATTTGGGTAAGAGTGCGGGATGCTTACAATCATAGGGAACTTCAGCATTTTTCAGTCGTCCGCCGACTTATAGAATAAATCTGACGTTGCCGTTTGTGCTTATTGGTTGTAGAAACGGTGAAAGACGTTGGAGATCCGATTTGAGAATACCGCCAGATTTAAGGCAATTTATCTCAGTGCTAAAATGAATTCGTTGTATATCAGATACTATTATCCAAAAGAAATAATCAAATTCGGTGGCTGGAATGTGTATCACGGTTTTCGGGTTAATTTGACGATTTGGAGGAAATTTGTTGAAGGTGCGATATACAAAAGAAACAATTCTTAAAATTTTGAAGAACGAAGAAGTTTTTTCAATTATGTTTTGAATAATGTCCACAGTACTACTACTTGTGTTGCATGTGAATGCGATTTTTCGCCTGCGCTCGAGATCTGTTTGTGTTTCAGTTTGATTTTCGACTGGAGGCCAGTTCTCCGCTTCCTTTTGCAAAAAACTTGGACCTGTAAACCATATAGTACTGGCAAGTTCTGATGCGCTGTGGCCGCGAGAAACAATGTCTGCTGGTTTGTCTTTTGTAGGGACATGTCTCCATTCAACTCCTGCGGTATTGTCTTGTAACTCAGAAATACGATTGGCTACAAAGCAAGTCAAAGTGGAAGAATGCATTTTCAACCACTGTAAACGATTTTGGAATCTGTCCAAAAATAAATGTTTTTTACGTATTTCAAAACCTTACATTTTATTTTTGTCCATGTCCTACTGAGGAGCGCAGCTGCACATAACTCCAATCGAGGTATGGATATAGCCTTAATTGGTGCCACCTTTGACTTGGCGATGAGAAGAGTGGTTTTAAAAGTTCCGGCGAATGATTGGCGAATGTAAATGGCGCACCCATATGCGCGGGATGAGGCATCTGCGAACCCATGTATTTGACCACTGTCCTGAAGACACGTGAATACATAACGCGGAACTCGTATACCATTTATGTAATTTAAATCATTTTTTATTTGCAACCACATTGAGTACAGATCCTGTGTGAGTGGTTCATCCCAATCCATGTGTTGTATCCATAGCTCCTGAAGTGAAATCTTGCAACGAATTGTAATAGGACTTAGCAAACCCAAAACATCGTAAATTTTTGCTACAGTTGACAAGATTGTTCGTTTGGTTGCAATAGAGCATTCATTGGATTCAAAGTTAAAGCAGATTTCGTCCCTCATAGGTTTCCATACCATACCCAACGCTTTGGTAACATTGTCATCACTTACTTTTATCTGAATTTCTTCTGCTGATTTTTCGATTAGTTGTGGGCAACTTGAATTCCATTTCGCAAGCTGTAGACCAGCATGTGCCAGTAAAGTAGTAATTTCGTCTTGTATCTCTAGCAAATCCTTTACACTCCAGTCAATAGGTCGTCAACGTAAAGATCCTCTCTCAACACTCTTGCTCCGACTGGATAGCGATTCCCATACATGTCAGCAAGGTGGGCTAAACAGCGTATGGCTAAAAATGGTGCAGATGACATACTGTAGGTCACGGTGTTTAGTTGAAATAATTGCAAGGGAGCACTTGCAGTTTCTCTCCATAAGATTAGTTGAAAGTTTCGATCATTTTCTTCAACAAGAAACTGTCGATACATTTTTACTATATCGGCTGTGAGTGCGTACCGATGCAGACGAAATGTTAATAAGGTTAAAATCAGTTCTGCTGAACCATTAAAATTTCATTTAATGCTTTATTCGACGAAGTACGCATTGAAGCGTCGAATACCACCCTTAGCTTTGTTGTGGTACTTTCGGGGCGTAGCACGCAATGGTGAGGTATAACGTAATGTAGACTATCAAGCTGGGTATCTGAAACCGCTGTCATGTGACCTAAAGTTTGATACTCTGCCATGAATTCGAAGTACGACTGATGAAGCCTAGGATTGAGATAGAGGCGGCGTTCAAGTGCAAAAAATCTTTTACGCGCACCGTCAATTGAATTTCCAAGGGCTGCTGGAGATTCCCTAAATGGTAGGCGCACTTGCAATCGGCCGTCGGAGTGTACGAAAATATTAGATTGAAAATGTTCTTCACATGCTTTCTCTTCTTCGGATAGTTGCGGTGGCAGCGAAGTAATCTCTTCTACTTCCCAGAATTTGCGCAGTAATGACTCGACAGATTCCAATTCTCTCACCACATTGCACGTTAATGGCTGAGTTATTGGTTGTTCACATTGTCCGCCTACAACCCATCCTAGAGAATTGTTGACTAAAAAAGGCAAACCGTTGCCTAGAGTTACCTTTTCTCCGCGTAAAATATCAAAGAAGACCTCACTGCTAATCAGTACATCGATTTTTTGAGGTTTGTAAAACAATGGATCAGCAAGATTAATTCCTTCGGGAATAGTCCAATTTTTTGAAAAAATATATTCGCTAGGCTGCATTGACGATATTTTCTTAGTTACCGCAAACTGTGTAGAACGTTCAAAAGTTGAAAAACGAGAGCGAAATGTAGCATATACTGCATGCTTTAACGTTGTTTGAACGTCACCGATTCCGGATATTTCCTGATTCGATGTTTGTCGCTTCAGCTGCAAGCGTTTAGCGGTTTCTTCAGTAATAAAGTTTACTTCGGAACAAGAGTCTAACAGAGCCCGAACGGGTTGGAAAATCCCAAAACTGTCTTTCATTAGAATTATGGCTGTTGGGATAATATCTCTTTTTTGTGATCGTATCACCATAGCGACTGGTGGATTTGACTCAGAAGACTGCTAAGCAGTGCTAGGCTTTGCATCGGAACTCGGTGAAAATATATGTAAGTGTGTATGATGCATGCCTTTAAAAACTCGACATTTAAATTTGGAAGGGCATTTTGCTACAGAGTGGCCTTTTCGCAAACAATTTATGCAAAAACCTGAACGCTTCACAAATTCAAATCTACTTGACACAGGAAGAGCTAAAAACGAGGTACAATTTCCCAATGTGTGTTCTGCTGTTTGACAATAAGCACACGTTGAATGAGAATTCACAAATGTATGTGAAGCCTTTTTTGAATGCAACCTTTGTTTCACGTCACGATTATGCTCAGTAGATTCCGTTGGTTTTGCATGACTCTCTAAAAATTGGCATCTCCTATTTAAAATTTTATAACATGCTTCCCAAGTTGGAAGCGAGTCATAGTCTTGTTTTTCCTCATAGGATGCTTGAGAACCCTTGTCTACTTTTGAAAGAACGATGTGAATGAGAATAGAACTCAGAATTTCAGTTTCTGAACCCAACGATAATAGTGATGCACGTATAGCTGAAACCTTATCAATGATGAGACGTAACGAGTTAGAATCTGCATTCTGCATGGGTGAAATATTAAACAAAGTGGAAATGTAGTCGCGAAAGATTAAAGTGTTATTATCAAAGCGATCCTTCAAACGTTTTAGGGCTTTAGTGTAGTTGTCTTCAGTGATTTGAAACTGCTCCACAACTGACAATGCCTGACCTGAGAGGCAACCTAACAAATAATCGAATTTGTCAATTGTTGGAATTGTAGAGTCTTTGTCGACGAGGTTAGAAAACGTAAGCGAAAATCTTTTATACTCGGCATATTTGCCGTCAAATTTAGGCAATTTTTGAGCAGGGAGACGGGTATGATGTAATGTACTGAGTGTAGCCGATGTATTTAAAAAACTTGTTTCTGCTGCACTCGCACGACGAATGCTATTTAGCAATTGCATAATCTTTGCATTTGCGGTAATATAACTCTCCTCGATATCACTCCTGGCACTGTCTGTTGGACTAAGTTTTTCAATTTGTCCCTGAATATGGCATTGTTGCTTAAAATAGGACTCAAGGATTTGAAGGTGACATTCTAAAATTGTGGGGTCCGTTGTTTCCTCTAACTTGTCTATTTTGGCCTTCATATTCCTAATATTCCGTTTCATAGTGGATCGTTGCTGTTTGAGCGACGATAATTGTTCTTCGTCTTCTCCCGCCATCGTATTACAAGTTAAAGTGGACGCGCAAAGGCTTAATAATTGAATTGACCAGCAAAAACCAACAAGTGCAACTACAGTATAAGAAACTAACGGCGATTGAGATTCACTGCCAGATTTTTACCTTGTAAGCGACAGAAATGCTAAATAAGGGTACGAAAACACTATAGCTGCGGTTGACCTTCGATTGACTTTCCACGCTGATGCAGAAAACGTTACCAAACGAAGTTTTGCAAAAAATTATTACGAGAGTATTGTATGTTGGGTGGGTGCTAACAATTGAACTATACCGTCTATTTTACTTTAAGCACAGTAATAAGCAAATAAATAATAATAATATGATTACTAATACATATGTTTGTATATTGGAAATATCTTACAATTTATATGTGCTTAATCTTACGCCCTTTGATTTGCTTAACACCAGACTTGATGAACGGTGTAAATGTTGCTTGTTGTTAGCTGCTCGCCCATGTACATAAGTACGTTTGTTGATTTTACCGCTTCAGTGAAATGTTTGGTCAAATTACAATTTGTTTAAAAATTCGATTTAATGACGTTGATCGTATGTTAAATCACGAAAACTATAAATTTTGACTTTTTTGGACACTTAATAAAAGTCCTGTCACGGTCGCCAATGACGCGAGTGAAGCAAGCAGAAGTAAAAACGACGATAATTAAATTTTGTGATTTCTTTATTTGCTTGTTCAAGTACAACTATGATTCTTACAATTTAGCATTTCATGACATGATACTGCTAGATTGCTCTCTAACTGTATGAAAATTGTACTCTCTTACTTGAGATGTATGAAAAGGTAAATGTACATAGGTATAGTTAGGATGCAAAAATATGATGTGTACATAGGTATAACCAGTATGCAAAGTATGATGTGTACTTAGGTATAACTAGTATGCAAAAGTATGATTGTGGTTACAATTATTGACCATGAGTATTAAATACATGATTTCGCTTAATGTACCACGCCCAACAATGACTATTACCTAGGACCTACCTAATTATTTTCTAGATTTTATTATTATTATTATTTCATGTAAGTATTGTTTTCAATAAAACCGTTTAACAAAAAATTTTTTTTTATTATTTTATTTTCAAATTTATATTAGTCTTTATTTATTTGCCTATTATTTCTCATTCTGTTTAGTTCATTATTACAAGGAATCTTTCCTAACAATTTGTTACAACCTAAGTCCTCAATACATAATCCTTCCAAAGACTATACTCAACTCTGCGTATGCTTGTCCCTCCTCGAACTCCAAAATATTTTGATGTCACTTCTACCGGACTATATGTAACATTTGTTCCAAATATGAGCCAAATCGGACATCATAGGTCGCCTTCTCTTCATGTATGCATTATGTTTTCCAAATATGAACCAAATCGGACCACAAATACGATTTTTTGCATATCTCGATCATTGCGCCACGTAGACGGGATTTTTTTTCATATGTCTCTTTCTATTCGTATATGTATTATGTGTTCCAAATATGAGCCAAATCGGACCACAAATACGATTTTTGAATATCTCGATCATTGCGCCACCTGGCGGCAATTTTTTTCATAGGTCGCCTTCTATTCATGTATGTATTATGTGTTCCAAATATAAACCAAATCGGTCCACAACTACAACTTTTTGAAATATTTTGATCCATGCGCCACCTATCGGATTTTTTTCTCATTATTGCATTGTCATCGGGTTCTGAACTATATTCCAAGTTTCAAGCTTGTAGCTTATCGGGAAGTTACTTATACTATTTTCACACACACGGCTTATTGAATAATAAAGGCAGTTTTCTACATTAAGGCGCTTATTGAGCTCAATCTTCCCTACAAAATTCGAATCCATAATTATTTCATTAGTAACTAATCGAATGCCTAATGAAATCAAAAGCCCAATGCAACTCTGTTGTCAGAGTTCAGTTTCTTAGTTTTTGGTGTGTTCAGTGCTTAAAAATGTCATATGTAAAAGTAAATGTCATTGTCTGTCATATAGCATTGTCATTTTATTCGCTTAACATTTCATCCTTCGTACCAATCGAGCAACTACTTCTGTATGAAAGCAAAAAATTTACGATTTCATTAGAAGGTGAAATGAGATCATTAAGTTTTTGTGTGAAAACAGTATTAAATTTCATTACCAAATTCGTGCCGGCCAGCCAGCCAGCCAGCCTGTTAAGTCAAGCCGTTTAAAAACAACACACCGTGCACAGAGGTTCGTGTCTCCGCTATTTAGCACAACTCGTTTTGTAGTGAGTTATTTAACCACTGCCTTTTTCAATAATTGCCGCTTGATGGGTGTCTTTGCGCGCATAGCCTAGACAGTTACAAACATTCAAGTGAAGCTAATATAAGCGAGTTAAAAATTACAGAGTCTCAACCAATCTTACTAATTTTTCTGTTAAAAGAACGGATCTCATTGGTCATTTAAATAGTCAATATCATGTAAATGTTTCATGTAATTTTAAAGACAAACTTACACCCACGGCGCTCAATACTTTGTTCTTATCACTATCGTTCCACAGAAGTTTGTGTCATCAACAGCCACAGTTATTCTAATGTTGAGGGAAATATGTTATTTTAACAGCATTGATTGGTGTTGTTAGAGTAACGCTAATAATTGGTAGTTAACAGAGCAGAGCTAAGCGGACCCCAGGTATAATGGAAGAGTGGCTACGATTACCACACGGAAGATCCTGATTCAAGGTTTGGAAGCACCAACATTAATACTGTTTTTACACAGACGGCTTATTGAATAATAAAGGCAGTTTTCTACATTAAGACGCATATTGACCTCAATCTTCCCTACATAAGTCGAATCTATAATTATTCCATTAGTAGCTAATCGAATGCTTAATGAAGTCAAAAGCACAATGCAACTCTATTGGTCGCGTTCAGTTTCTTAGTTTTTGGTGTGTTCAGTGCTTAAAAATGTCATTTGTCAAAGTAAATGTCATTGTCTGCATGGCGGAACGATACAAGGTGGCCGCATCGAAAAGCTGATTATAACCTTTTTTTATTTGATTTGATACATCAACTTCCGGCACAGTACGATTTTGACATTTTTCCATCGAATTTACAAAAACAAAGTACATGGAATCCTAATTTATGTATGTAGGTATGTCACCATGCTTCCACCTTGTATCGTTCCGCCATGATTGTCTGTCATATAGCATTGTCATTTTATTCGCTTGACATTTCATCCTTCATACTAATCGAGCAGTTACTTCTGTGTGAAAGCAAAAAATTTACGATTTCATTAGAAGGTGAAATGAGATCATTAAGTGTGAAAACAGTATTATACTGTTTAGACAGGATATTAAAAATTAAAAAAAAAGTTTTAAGCGCATCTACTTTTTTATAACAACGCTTTGGCCTAGGTTTGATGAAAAATTCTTAAATAATAACTTGGTCAAAAAAGCACATCTGTATCTCTTCACCGTCGAATACCATACGACTTACCTGTTCTTATATGAGCACCGTCTGTGATCTTCAGTCATACAACACACTTATATGTACAATGAAAGCCTTATTAAGAGTGATTTTCATGTATGGATGCTTTTAGATCTCAACAAACAACTTTTATGTGGCCAAAGATGTAATAGCATATCATCCAGTATGTACAGCTGGGTATAATAACTATTAAATGATTCTTAGAATTTTCTTTCGCGTAATTGCCGTCATATCGAGAACTACCCTAATTAAACGTGTTCCCAACACGTGCTCACAACGTAACACCAACCAAAAGTTTTCGCTATGTTTTTGACAGCAACCTTTTTTATAGCAGCAAAATAAAACTGCATTGAGACCCTTTAATTGTTCTTGTTAAAATATACTATCTACACAAACTAATGGTCTACTCGCAATACTTGCTATGATAGGATTTTTATACCTTTCGTGAAAATTAAATGGTATATTAAGAAACTCAAAATCGTAAGCCTTAAAAGAGTAGAGATAGGCCAACCAATAAGTATACTGAAATTATCAGGTTTACAATCTGGTTTGATTAAGCCAAGGTCATCCGTTCGTTTGTCCGTTTGAAAGCAAGCTAATGCCTCAATATTTGAGATATCTTGCTAAATTTGGGGAGCGAATACATTTTGGTGCCCAATTAGACATTTGTCGTAACAACTATAGCATATATCCCCCATATAACCGATTTTTTAGAAAATATATTTTTTTAATTTATTCCTTAATTTCCTATTAAAATTTCACCAAATAATTTCGTTTATGGCCCATATTGTTGTCTAAAAAATTGTTTAGATGGGTCGTATATATAGCATATATCCTATACAACCGATTGTTCAGATAAGCAGCTTAAAATTTCACCAACTGCTTTCGTATATGGCACATATTGCAGTTGGAAAAAATCAAATTGATCTGTCGTACATATAAAGTATATATCCCATACAAACCGATTGTTCAGATTTTCAGCTTATCGTCCTTTCTGCACCATTTTTACAGCCGATATATATTTTATTTTATTTTATTTTAATTTATTTTATTTTATACAGCCAATTATTCAAATATAACAAATGGTATAAAACTATTGCTCAACTCCATTCATGAATGGTATGAAGTCTTCGACACAGCGAAAGACAGTCCCGTACTTACTTGTTTTGTTTCCTTTTCTCATTTGCCGAACAACTCGAAATTAATTAAAAACGCCCACCTCTCATCGATAAATCAAAAGCAACAGAGTTAAAGCGAATAAAATTTGAAAAACAGAGCCAAAAGGGTATTGCCAAATTTTTATGATTTCAATCTGTAAAACAGCAAGAGAAAAGTAAAAGGAAGCTAAAATTAAAACACAAGTTTCCAAATGTTGCGTATGGCACATGTCGCATGTTAAAAACGCAAACGAGTAGAATGAGTAAACTTTGGGCGGAAGGCGAAACGGCAGCAAAAGGACCAACTGGCGCTTGCTGCTGCATTTAAGTTGACTTGACAGCCTACATGCCAAATGGTGGTGGCTGCCGACCTTAAAGATATGCCAGACTATTTGCGAATATAAAAATTAAGTTTGGTAAAAAGATTTAAGACATTTTTAAACCACAAAATATAACGAAAATTTCGTCAGTTTGCCATTTTTTTTTTGGCGCAAGTGCGTGTGAAATTTTTTTATCGCACTTTGAAACAGTGACGTGCTGGAGTGTAGTGGTAAAGAACAAATAGCGTAGTGACAGTCAAACGGAGCGCATTAATATCATTTATGTCAATGTCAAAGACGTTGTGGCTTAACCACTGAATTGATGTGCTGTCGGTGACTAAAGTCACTCTGCGCCCTTTCAGACTGGCTTTATTAAATTTTTGTTTTTACTCGAATAACCAAACAGTGACTCAAAAGTTTAAATGTGCAACAGATTTTTAAGTATCCTAGAAATCTGATAGTGAATCTGAAATGTAAGTTACTTACTGAGACAACATATATAACATGAAACTTGTTTGAAGGTGAGAGGATATTATCTAATCTATGAAAAAAATAAGAGAGTAGTATATTAGAATAACATCAAGTAAGGAAGGATAAGTTCGGGTGTAACCGAACATTACCTACTCAGCTGAGAGCTTTGGAGACAAAATAAGGGAAAATTACCATGTAGGAAAATGACCCTAGGGTAACCCTGGAATGTATTTGTATGACATGGATATCACATGGAAGGCATTAAAGAGTATTTAAAAAAGGGAGTGGGCCATAGCTCTATAGGTGGACGCCATTTCGGGATATCGTTATAAAGGTGGACCAGGGGTGACTCTAGAATGCGCTTGTACGAAATGAATAAAAAAAAAAAATAAATGTAAGGCGCGATAACCTCCGAAGAGATCTAAGGCCGAGCTTCTCTTCCAATTTGCGTCGTGCTCATCTTGATTTTCCCTACAAATTGGCCGGACGGGACCTACATGTTTCATGCCGACTCCGAACGGCATCTGCAAGGCAGATGAGTTTTCACTGAGAGCTTTTCATGGCAGAAATACACTCGGAGCGCTTGCCAGACACTGCCGAGGGGTGACACCGCTTAGAAAAATTTTCTTCGAATTGAAAAACCTTATTTCTAAAATTTTGATGTTGCTTTGCCAGGGGTTTGAACCCAGGGCGTACGGTGTGGTAGGCGGAGCACGCTACCATCACACCACGGTGGCCGATATGGGTATCAAATAAAAGGTGTTAATGAGTATTTTAAAATGGAGTAGGCCTTAGTTCTATAT
This sequence comes from Eurosta solidaginis, assembly GCF_040869045.1. Classification (NCBI taxonomy): domain Eukaryota; kingdom Metazoa; phylum Arthropoda; class Insecta; order Diptera; family Tephritidae; genus Eurosta; species Eurosta solidaginis. The sequence goes on from NC_090321.1 coordinate 21,512,433, forward strand.
GTGGACGCCTTTTCGAGATATCACCATAAAGGTGGACCAGGGGTGACTCTAAAATGTGTTTGTACGATATGGGTATAAAATTAAAGGTATAAATTAGGGTTTTGAAAAATAGTGGCCCTTACTTGTATATGTGAAAGCGTTTTCGAGATATCGAACAAAATGTGGACCAGGGTGACCCAGAACATCATCTATCGGGTACCGGTAATTTATCTATATATGTTATACCACGAACAGTATTCCTGACATGATTGCAAGGGCTTTTGATTTGGCCCTGCATAACTTTTCATTTTCTTCTACTTAATATGGTAGGTGTCACACCCATTTTACAAAGTTTTTTCCAAAGTTATATTTTTCGTCAAAAAACCAATCCAATCACCATATTTTATCCCTTTTTTCGTATTTGGTATAGAATTAAGGCAATTTTTTTTTTCATTTTTCTAAATTTTCGATATCGAAAGAGTGGACGTAGTCATAGTCGGATTTTGTCCATTTTTAATACTAAGATAAAGCGAGTTCAGATAAGTACGTGAACTAAGTTTAGCAAAGATATATCGATTTTTGCTCAAGATATCGTATTTACGGCCGAGCAGAAGGAAAGACGATCGACTGTGTATAAAAACTGGGCGTGGCTTCAACCGATTTCGCCCAGTTTCACAGAAAACAGTTACCAAATATCACAAGGATTGGTCAATTTTTGTTCGAATTATGGCATTAAAAGTATTCTAGACAAATTGAATGAAAAAGGGCGGAGGCACACCATTTTGAAATTTTCTTTTATTTTTGTATTTTCTTGCACCATATCATTACTGCAGTTGAATGTTGAAATAATTTACTTATATACTGAAAAGATATAAAATTTTTTTTTTAATTTCACTTAAAATTTTTTTTTTAAAGTGGGCGTGTTCTTCATCCGATTTTGCTAATCTTTATTTAAAACACATATATTAATAGGAGTAACGTTCCTGCTAAATTTCATCATGATATCTTCAACGATTACCAAATTACAGCTTGAAAAACTTTTAAATTACCTTCTTTTAAAAGTGGGCGGTACCACGCCCATTGTCCAAAATTTTACTAATTTTTCCATTCTGCGTCATAAGGTCAACCCATCAACCAAGTTTCATCGCTTTGTCCGTCTTTGGTAATGAATTATCGCACTTTTTCGGTTTTTTGAAATTTTCGATATCGAAAAAGTGGGCGTGATTATAGTCCGATTTCGTTCATTTTAAATAGCGATCTGAGATGAGTTTCCAGAAGCCTACATACCAAATTTCATCAAGATACCTCAAAATTTACTCAAGTTACGGACGGACATGGTTAAATGAATTTCTGTTTTCGCCCAGATCATTTTGATATATAGAAGTCTATATCTATCTCGATTAGTTTATGCAGTTAAGGATTGCCGTTATGCGAACAAAAGTAATATATTATGTGAGCTTTGCTCAGCTGAGTATAAAAAAAGCTTATTGAAAACAAGATTAAGAAAATACTTAAAGCTCGAAAAAGGACCTAACCATGTCTGATAGGGGTTTGGAAATAGATGTAAGTTGTAATCAAAGTAATGAAAAAAGCCTCAGGGAAAATCAAATAAAGCTTTGCTCGTTACTAAGATTTTAAGTTGATTTAGAAGAAAACATTATCTGTAATCAATTAATTGATAATCTAGTGGGAAATTGAGGTTCTTGTTTTGGATATCATACTTAGTTCAAAGGACTCAATCAGGAGCTGTCATATCCTTAGAACAATCATACGTGATGCATTATTGCATTCTACATGAGGAATCTATGTGCAGTCAAGATAGGAGCAACCTGGTATATGTTAGCGCAAGCTATTCTGGCTGCATGGAGTTAAAAGTCTTCAGTATAGACAATACCTCGTTTCGTGACAGTCACAATAAATTGGTGGTGTAAGTACGGTTGAAAGTATTCGCATTTTTGAACCCATTCTGGTTATGCAATCTATCTCATACCATTAACCATTTAAACACGACTACATATCCCGATCTGAATAGAGAACCATACTGCAACTCTATTTAACTTGGACAATAGAACTCTGAGTTTGAGAAAGCGAAAAGGGAAAAGTTAAGGAAAAACGTGCAGAGCAGCAGATAGGACGGATACGAGTGGGCGAATGAGTTACGTCTAGGCGAGTATTCGCACGGAGCTAAATAATTAATATCACATATTCCAGGAACCATTCGTCTTTGCTCACGGCCAGTGTTCGCACCAAGCTAAATTTTTTGTAACACATATTTTAGGAACCATGGGGCATATGTCTATCGACGGGTAAATGGCATGTTGTCCACATCATACCAACGAGCTACTTACGTATTTCTTAAAGAATTGTAATAAAATTTCTATTGATTACAAGTATTATCATGGTGTTATAAATTTTTAATTGTTACCGATTTTATTCTGAAAAGCTATCGCTTACATACCGAAAAGTTATTATTTATCGATATGTTATCAAAAATTTATCGATTTGTTACCTAAAATCTATCGATGTGATATCGAAAATTTAGCAAAATATTAGCAAAAAAAGTTATTATTTATCGATATGTTATCAAAAATTTATCGATTTGTTACCTAAAATCTATCGATGTGATATCGAAAATTTAGCAAAATATTAGCAAAAATTTTTCGAAAATGTATCGATAATTTATCGAAAAAGTATCAATAAGTTATAAAAATTATCGATATATTATCGAAAATTTACTGCAATTTAGCGATTTGCTATCGATTTTATAAAGAAAAATTTTATATTTTTTATCGGAGTTTCATCATTTTGGGATCGGCGTGTTTTCGATTTGTTGAAATCGAATGCACTTCTGTGTTCTTAAATTGGCCGGAAAGAACCCCATAAAAATTCGATGACTCGGCGATAAAAAGCGTCAACAGACTGATAATTCAACTATAATTATTCGCTATCGATAATAAAACAATAACTTTTCGGTCTCGATTTTTACCGATAAGAAACCGATTAAATACTTCGCGATAAGCTCGAATTTATTTGATTCTGTTAAGGGCAGCGTTTTTATGGCGCAAAATCTTCTTCTCAGGAATTTTTTTTGAGTACAGACGTCCATATATATGTCTAAAAATCGAACTGCCTCTCATTTGGAATCAAGACCTGTAATGTACCATGTCGGATCGCCAGATGTTACAGCGGCAGTGCAATGTTATACGGGCGTGCATGCTAGTTGGACCTGGTCTAAGCTCTTCGGCTGGGGTGGATACTTGTATAAACTATTCACACTGCATACATACATAAACATAATTTTCATGCACTTGATTTTCTTTTAATATAAAATCCTAATATAAACAACAGCAAATTACACATCGGACAATAATCCCAGACAACACAAAATACCAGATAAGCGGACGGACGCATGGAAAATTGTTTCCTACGGGGAACGTAAATTGTAGCGAAACAAGACGACAACAGAACGACAAGAATGGAACTGCATCATGGAGACTCAGATGTTATTCAGTCTCCGCTCTCTCCCTTCCCAACCATTCTACGAGAGTACACCATCTCTCCCGTCCCAACCTAATATAAGAATCAGCGCCTGAGATCACATAGTTTTATACCACTTACACTTTATTCATTTTAATTAAAATTCATTATCGTTACATAACAAAGTATATTGTTTGCAGTGAGAGGAATCGTTTAATATTCTCTCTCAATGCACTAACACTTAAGCAAAACGAATTCAAACATTTAACGAACTCGAACACATATGTGTAAACGAACTTACACATGCAAATTAAATACAGGAAAATTACCGAAGAGCAAGCGAGAATAAAACCGTTTATAACACTTTCGAACAATTTTATTGAAGTATATGTATGGATGTGCAAAATGTCAGTTCACTTACCAAAAGGAACAAACGACAACAAAAACAAACACGCCAAATATACAGCGATACGATAGAAGCAATGAAAACTCAGCAAAGAGATTTTGTATTTTGCACAACACACATACACCACAACCAGTCTTATAACCCTTATGTACGTACCTTTATTAACCCTTGATGATCCCACGTTGTTTGCGCAAACAGCAGGTCCTCACTGGAAATTTGGTGGAATTTTGTTATGTATACGCTATATTCCCGCTTTACACCATGACAATTGTGTTTATACTTATGTACTTTTTTTTTTTTGGCAAAAATATTCAAGAATTTAAAACAAAAAAAACTAAAGAGCCGAACTCGAAATTTGAGCTTATTCCAAAAAAAAAATTACGCAAAGGCGTTTTTACATTACGAACATAAAAAAAATTATTTTAGAAAGATTAATTCTTACAGAAATAGATACATGTACATATACATATGTATCTACGTTGATACTATGTATGTACGTAATTTTATAAAAATGAAGAAATATAGAAATATAAGTATGATGAAATGCCGGAGATTTATGTTGTATGTCTGGTTGTAAATTGGTAGTCAATATAGCTGTAAACAAATACGTGAATAATTTCGGAAATCCTTATTGTAAGTTAGGTATTGCTATGGTTTAAACTGATGCAGATGTGTATAGTTGTAAAGCTAAGTATTCAGCTGAGGCAACTTGTAGATAATCCTATAGAGAAAATAGGTCGCAATTTAGAACTTTGCACAGGGAGTTCCTTATATAGTAATATATAGATATACGTACCAAGAAGGTATTGTACAATACACGAGTTATTGTGAGGAAAAAGTACATATATGGTAGGTGAAGCCACTAAATTTGGCTGAATTGGAGCACCTTCTTCAGCGAACCACCCTCATAAGGGAGTTGGCCATATTCGGCTGAAAATTACTTAACGCCAACTTATTTGTACTTCCTTTTTGGAATATATATAGCGTTTGTTTGCTTGCAAACAATTTAAAAAAATTTTACTTGTGCACTTTAAAAACTTTCCACTTTAGAATATATTATTCATTGAAACTTCTTACACTGAGATGTGTTCTTTGGCACGACTTCGAACAAAATGGACGAGTCTAAGCAAACGTTAATCAGGCGTCACTTTTAAAATTGTATGCAATTCGTTCTTATTTTGCTGTAATGCTCTAAATGTGTTCGCCTTCCATGACATATAACTAATTATATGACAGGAATGCCTTTTATGTACAGTGGAGGTAAAAATTATTAAACCTGCATAGGATTCAAACATAGCACACATCACAAACACAAATTCTAACCAAAAGCTTGTCTACCGTTTGGAATTTGAAAATATGAGTGCTATATATGTAAAAAAAACTGTAATAGTACGAACTAACCCAACGAACTTCTAGGTTAAGATTTATTCTGTGGTTTCACAGTGGTTGTATATCTTTACAGTGAAATGTTCCGAGTAACTTTCCGTCTTCGCCTTCCAATACATAGTACGCCGTACCTTGTTTACTTCGAACCCGCGCCTTGAGAAACGTAGGAGCTAACTTGCTATTGAAGTTCTTGCTTTGGTTACTCTGTGAGAAGTTTCTACGCAAAACCATCTGACCCTCCTTGAAAGAAATTGGTCTTGCCCGTAAATTGTAAATTCTCTCGTTTGTCTTGTAAGATTTTTGTATATTGGTACGCACGGTATCCCGAATTAATGAAAGGGTATTATGTCTTTGTTCAATACTTTGTACGCGGCCTTCTTCCAACATACCAAGATTACGAAGTAACTCATAATTGTTACCGTGTGTCATCATGTGTTGACCAAAGACAGCAAAATATGGGTTTGTTAATGTCGACTGATGAATGGAATTCCGCAAAGAGCAGTTGATGCTACTCAAGTGCTGGTCCCATTCACGCTGATCACCTTTGATGTAGGCGCGAAGTGCTGCATTTATGGAGCGATTGACGCGCTCCGAACTGTTACTTTGCGGAGAGTACGCAGCGGTACACACATGCTTAATGCCACATTTTGTCAAAAAGGTTTCAAATTCACCAGATTTGAACTGGCTGCCATTATCGCTTACCAGAACTTCCGGTACGCCAAATACGTCAAACACATGTTCCTTAAGAAAGTTGACAATAGGTGTCGTTGTGAACTTTTTCAAGGGGCAAAGGAAAGTAAATTTGGATAATTGGTCAAGAACTATCAAAATCCCTATATTTCCGTTCTTGGACCTCGGAAAAGGGCCGATCAAATCTATAAAAAGTCTTTGGAAAATGCGTTCCGTCGATACAAATTTTCCCATCAGAGGTCTCAGTGTTTTTGTCGGATGCTTTGTAGTCTTACACGTGACACATTTTCCTACGTAATCACGCACAGAGCGCAAAAGCCCTGGCCAAAAGAAAAATCGTCTAACACGCTCAACGGTCTTCGCTATGCCACCATGTGAGCTCGTGGGGTGGTCGTGTGCACCTCGTAAAATATCATCTCTCAAGCTTTCAGGTACAACGAGCTTCCAAGACGACTCTTGCTGTTCTACATCTCCTGTGTAGTATTCCGTACGGTGATATATGAAGTTTTCCCGAACTTCAAAATCAGGGTACTTATCTTTATTTACCAAGATCTTGTTCCGAAGATCTGCGTAGTTCGACTCACTAAAAGCTGTGGAAGAAAGGTCAATGATAGGTACATAGTCTGCATTTAAATCGGCTATGTTGACTTCGAACGCTCGCGAAAGAGCATCTGGTACTACATTGTTAGTACCTTTACGGTGTTCAATCCTAAACTTGAACGCTTGCAGCTTGAGAGCCCATCGTGCTAAACGACCGCTTAGATCTGATTGATTCATCAGCCATCGTAAACTCGCATGATCTGTTATTATTTTGAACTCTTGTCCTTCCACGTAAGACCGAAATTTCTTCACAGCTAAAACTGCTGCCAAACATTCTTGCTCAGTGACAGAATAGTTCCGCTGGGCGTTGTTCAATTTTTGAGACATATAAGCGATGGGAACTTCGTCTTCATTCTCATTTAACTGTGCGAGTACTGCTCCTACTCCGTTTTGGCTTGCGTCGCACTGTATAATAAACGGTTTTGTAAAATCAGGGTTAGCTAGAAACGGTGCTGACGTTAGTCGCTGTTTCAGTATGTCAAAAGATTCTTGTGCTTGTACGGTCCAATCAAAGGATTTATTCTTTTTGAGCAGTTCAGTCAGCGGTTGAGTCACGTCTGCAAAGTTTGCTATAAAGCGTCGATACCAGCCTGCCATTCCTAAGAAGCGGCGTAGCTGTCGCACTGATTGAGGTTGTGGAAAATCTACTATAGCCGAAACTTTTGATGGGTCTACTTTAAGTGTTCCATTACCCACAAGGTATCCCAGATATTTTACTTCTTTTAAACAAAATTTACTCTTGCCGACATTTATAGTAAGCCCTGCCTTACGTATCAATAATGCAACTTCTTGTAGTAACTCAACATGCGATGCAAAATCTTCTGAGACTATTAGAAGATCGTCCAAATACACAAATACCCGTTCTTTCAGGTTGTATGGAATTACCTTATCCATCAAGCGACACATCGTTTGAGGAGCGTTGCACAACCCAAACGGCATCACTTTAAATTGATAAAGAGGACGATTGGGAACTGTAAAAGCTGTCATTTCGCGCGACTTGGCCTCTAGTGGAATCTGCCAGAATGCGTCTTTTAGATCCAAGCTAGTAATAAATTCCGCACGAGGTAACCGGCTCAAAATACCGTCTATATGAGGTAATGGATACGCGTCTTTACGTGTTATTTCGTTAACTTTACGACTGTCCAAGCATAATCTAACCTTTCCTGGTTTTCTCACAAGCACTACCGGCGATGACCAAGCACTGCTTGACTCTTCAATTACTCCTAGTTTTAACATGCGCTCAATTTCTACTCCCATCAATTTTTCAATGGCTGGTGAGACAGGAAAATGTCTTTGCTTGATTGGCTTAGCAGTTCCTACGTCTATCTCATGTTCAAGCAATGTAGTCTTACCTAAACCATTCTCCTCGTAGGATGGAAAGCAACTAATGGCCGCATTGAGTTTACGTTGTTGTTCAACTGTCAGATCGTGATGGTTTTCATTAACAGTTGGTAATAAAGTTTCGCTTATTATATGAGGAGCTAGCTGGAACGTTTGCCAAAAATTTACTCCTAAGTATACGTCTTGTGACAAACTGGATATGATATAGAATTCTACGGGTTTTGTATCTTGCTTGTAAGTAGTCATTAACTCAACAACACCTTCTACATTTTGCCTTGTACCGTCTGCGGTTCGTGCAAAAGTTTTCAGTGGTTTAAATGCCAATTCATATTTCTTATTTATTATTTCCTCAGCTAATTTTCCCCCTATACAACTTATTGAAGCCCCCGAGTCTAATAACCCAAGCATGTCGAAGTTCATAATACGAATAGCTGCATATGGTCTAACATCTCCTGGCTTACAAATGATGCTCGATAATAATTGGTTACGTTTAACACCTATCTCTTTCCAAAATTCTTTAGCTCTAACTGCTGAACGCGTATGCTTAAAAATATGTTCGCGCCTAGTTTTATATTCCTTAAGACGTTCATGAAAAGGTTTGATAGGATGTACTCGTGGTAAATCCAATAAATCCTTTGTCACATTTGGTGGTCTTAAAACTTGTACTAATTCTGGCTCTGCGCTTGCAGAGGTTTCGGATGTTTGCGGTTGTCGTTGCAAACATCCCGTAGCGCGTTTCCCGACTTGTTACAATTTGGACAAGTTGGTAAAAAGAATGCTATTAACCCGCACCCATAACAAAACACACGCCGCGGCTTAATGCATTGTTTGTAATTGTGTCCCGCCTCGTCACAATTCCAACACTTCCTATTGGCTAAATCTGATACTGCTGATATTTCATCGGAAGCGTTGTTAACTTCCTCATTAATATCCACGTGTTTGACTTCCGAAATTTGTCTGCCTGGAACTCGAAATTGCTTAAAAGGAACTTTTTGTGCACCTTGCACAGTGTCAAAGAAATTTTCGCGTCTTAGGCAAGCACGACGTAAATCGTTGAGAGATGTAATGTCGAAATGTAATAATTCTAATCGCACATCAGGTTTGAGATTTTGTATTAAAGTTTCCACGAGCTCTCTTTCAGACAACGGAGTGCTTAGTGAATCACACAGACATAATACACCTTCTAGAAATTTTTCAAAAGGCTCATTCGGTTTTTGTTTCCTGTTGCGAATAGTTTCTTTAATGTCAAAATCTGTACGAATATCCCTAAAGTTTCTTTTCAGAGCATCACAGAATGAAAACCATTCAAATACTCCATTAGCGCGATGGTATCGCCAAAACCAATTTTTGGCCTTACCCTCAAACAAAATATGTGCGTTTTGGCAAAGGGCATCAAAGTCGCCACGTAATGATGACGTTGTTAATGCGTTCACCCTATAAATAAATTCGCTAACAGATATGCCCTGAGAAGAACCATCAAAAACTAATTTCCAATTTGAAATTATCTTAGCGATTCCACCTGCTGATAAAAACGTTTCTGCGCTTTGCGATCGAGCAGAACGCGTACGCGTAGCTTCTGTGTAGTAAGGTGTCGGATCAGCGGAAGATTGTCCTACCCTACTATTTTGTAAATTAACAGCTGTCCTGCCCTGACTGGGTAAATCATCGCGAGGTCGTGACTGATTTAGGTTCATCGCTGAAAAATTACCTTCTAAAGAATTTGTTAATAACCTTTCAATGGTATTTTGAATATCGCGTGTTACTAATTCTTGTTGTCGACGCACTACAGTTTCTACTACTTCTTCTATACGGTCAAGATCATTCTGTTGGGTCAGTCTATTTTGGTTCAATCGGTTAATGCGAGAATTACGATTTTGTCGACGCGATATGCTCGAATCCCCTGTGTTATTTACTTCACCATGTTCTAGTGAAGCCGTGTCTGACACTGCTAAACGTCTATGAGTGATTCGTCCCCCCATAGAAATGGGTTCTGATATGGGTTCTAGAGATATATTTTGTCCACCGTGATTGGTCATAAAATTACTATCAATTTGTCTGCGACAAAGTGGACAAGAATTGCTACTATATACCCACCTTGCTATACATTCTCCATGAAATCTGTGCTGACAAGGAGTAATTACCATGTCAGAATCCAACAAAGTTTCATTGCAAATGGTACACAATGAATCTTGTGCATCCTCTACTTCTAAATTTTCATCACTGCGATGAACAGGCATTTTGTTACAATCGCAAAAAAAATTGTTAATCAAACTAAAGATAAAAAAAAATACCGAAGATTCTTCGACAAAGCTCACATTCACCGAAAATTATTTCCTTGTTAAATCTTTGAAGTATTATTGTTACTACAATCCGATTAAATTATGAATATCTTTATTATTTTCGATTTATAAAGTATTTGTTAAAATTTGTAGTTAAAATTATATATAAGTGCTTTTACTGCTAAATATGAATTCTTTCAGCAAAAATTTAATCCAAATAAAAAAATCTCGGTAATTTCTATGTGATCCCACGCTGACTTCCAGTGGCCGCCGTGTTCCCTTCTTCTCGTCTGCTTCGCGAATGAAAATAAAACAATTGTGTGCCAGATCTTTGCTAACTGCTATTATTTGCAAACACTCAACTTATCCAAAGCCGACCATATGTTTACAAAAGTATAACAGTTTGAGGAGATTGAAATTCAGAAGCAATTCAATGGTAGAGTGTAACAACCATATTACTTTAACTCTATTCCAAAAGAAAAGCAAATGAGGTCAATCACCCCAGTGAGAAATTGTTCGTCAAAATATGACTGAATGTGGTTAAGAAAACGGCCTCCGCATTTTAACCTAATTCCAACACTCTGTCACCCCTGACACTGATAAACAGATAAAATTTTATTCGGGTACCCGCGAAAGCGAGGGCCCCTAGTTGGGCGCCATTTTTATGTAATGTACCATGTCGGATCGCCAGATGTTACAGCGGCAGTGCAATGTTATACGGGCGTGCATGCTAGTTGGACCTGGTCTAAGCTCTTCGGCTGGGGTGGATACTTGTATAAACTATTCACACTGCATACATACATAAACATAATTTTCATGCACTTGATTTTCTTTTAATATAAAATCCTAATATAAACAACAGCAAATTACACATCGGACAATAATCCCAGACAACACAAAATACCAGATAAGCGGACGGACGCATGGAAAATTGTTTCCTACGGGGAACGTAAATTGTAGCGAAACAAGACGACAACAGAACGACAAGAATGGAACTGCATCATGGAGACTCAGATGTTATTCAGTCTCCGCTCTCTCCCTTCCCAACCATTCTACGAGAGTACACCATCTCTCCCGTCCCAACCTAATATAAGAATCAGCGCCTGAGATCACATAGTTTTATACCACTTACACTTTATTCATTTTAATTAAAATTCATTATCGTTACATAACAAAGTATATTGTTTGCAGTGAGAGGAATCGTTTAATATTCTCTCTCAATGCACTAACACTTAAGCAAAACGAATTCAAACATTTAACGAACTCGAACACATATGTGTAAACGAACTTACACATGCAAATTAAATACAGGAAAATTACCGAAGAGCAAGCGAGAATAAAACCGTTTATAACACTTTCGAACAATTTTATTGAAGTATATGTATGGATGTGCAAAATGTCAGTTCACTTACCAAAAGGAACAAACGACAACAAAAACAAACACGCCAAATATACAGCGATACGATAGAAGCAATGAAAACTCAGCAAAGAGATTTTGTATTTTGCACAACACACATACACCACAACCAGTCTTATAACCCTTATGTACGTACCTTTATTAACCCTTGATGATCCCACGTTGTTTGCGCAAACAGCAGGTCCTCACTGGAAATTTGGTGGAATTTTGTTATGTATACGCTATATTCCCGCTTTACACCATGACAATTGTGTTTATACTTATGTACTTTTTTTTTTTTGGCAAAAATATTCAAGAATTTAAAACAAAAAAAACTAAAGAGCCGAACTCGAAATTTGAGCTTATTCCAAAAAAAAAATTACGCAAAGGCGTTTTTACATTACGAACATAAAAAAAATTATTTTAGAAAGATTAATTCTTACAGAAATAGATACATGTACATATACATATGTATCTACGTTGATACTATGTATGTACGTAATTTTATAAAAATGAAGAAATATAGAAATATAAGTATGATGAAATGCCGGAGATTTATGTTGTATGTCTGGTTGTAAATTGGTAGTCAATATAGCTGTAAACAAATACGTGAATAATTTCGGAAATCCTTATTGTAAGTTAGGTATTGCTATGGTTTAAACTGATGCAGATGTGTATAGTTGTAAAGCTAAGTATTCAGCTGAGGCAACTTGTAGATAATCCTATAGAGAAAATAGGTCGCAATTTAGAACTTTGCACAGGGAGTTCCTTATATAGTAATATATAGATATACGTACCAAGAAGGTATTGTACAATACACGAGTTATTGTGAGGAAAAAGTACATATATGGTAGGTGAAGCCACTAAATTTGGCTGAATTGGAGCACCTTCTTCAGCGAACCACCCTCATAAGGGAGTTGGCCATATTCGGCTGAAAATTACTTAACGCCAACTTATTTGTACTTCCTTTTTGGAATATATATAGCGTTTGTTTGCTTGCAAACAATTTAAAAAAATTTTACTTGTGCACTTTAAAAACTTTCCACTTTAGAATATATTATTCATTGAAACTTCTTACACTGAGATGTGTTCTTTGGCACGACTTCGAACAAAATGGACGAGTCTAAGCAAACGTTAATCAGGCGTCACTTTTAAAATTGTATGCAATTCGTTCTTATTTTGCTGTAATGCTCTAAATGTGTTCGCCTTCCATGACATATAACTAATTATATGACAGGAATGCCTTTTATGTACAGTGGAGGTAAAAATTATTAAACCTGCATAGGATTCAAACATAGCACACATCACAGACCATAAGCAAATATATGAAAAAAGAAATGCTTTAAAAGTTCGAAAAGAAGAGTGACTCGAAAAAGGCAGAAAGAACGGAACCGAAAGGAATAAGGGGGTAACAACGGAGAGGTATACTGACAAAATGATCGTGGAAAAAGTATAAAGGAGGGGCGCAAAATATATAAGAGAAGAAATGAAAGCAAAGGGGGTTTGAAGAGGAAGAGCGAGAGTGAGAGACATAAACTTCTCCAAGTTCTTTAAACATAACTAGTTAAAGTAAATGCTGGACAACAGCAAGCAGCTGAAATACAGCCACACATACAAGTACAAAGCAATAAAGGGCGCACATAAGTATACAAAAAGGGCAACAGTGAAGAATGAGATAGAGGTCTATTAGGGAAGTAAATAAACAACTAATTGAAAAGGCTGTTCGCAAAAAATCTAGATCCTGCGGGACATAGCCGAACGATGCAACTAAGGAAATAAAAGCAGCGCAGTGCAAGTGGTGCAAAATCAATTTGATTTTAACACGCTATAAGCGAAGTACGCGAATAAATTAAATTGTGAAGATCTACTACCATAGTAGTGCTGCTAATAAAAAACATTTAAATACAGAATATTAACGCTTATTTATTTGTGATAGTTCATTCATTTGGACGATAAAAGGAGAGCAGAATTATCCAAAATTCTTGAGATTCGTTATAATATCGACCGCTGATAATATCTCGGCTGTCGTTTCGAAAATGCCCTATCTCCTCAAGTGTTTAAATAACGCCCTTTTCGGAACTCGTTTCAAAAACGCCCTATTGCCGGAAACGGGTGAATAACGGCCCATTTCGGAATTTGTTTAAAAAATGCTCTATTTCAGAATTTGGATGAATAACGCGCTATCTCCTAGTTTGTTCCAAAACGCCCTATCTGAGCTCAAATTCAATACATTTTGACATAAGCTGGAGTGTTTTATTCAAACGTTTTCGAAACTGCAGCCGAGATATGATGATTCTCAACTCAGCAGTCGATACATTTGAGGTCACTGTGCGTTAACATTTATTATCTGCCAATATTTTGCATTAATTTCAGCATATTCTAGAAACTAAATATTTTTTGAATTTTATGTGCGATTTTTGGTTATTAACTTTCAACTTGCCAATTTCATTTTAGATTTTTAAATGAATGGAAATATATAGCTGTGTGTTTGCATATGTGCACCTTTATGATGTTGCTGACATTTTGAACTCCCTACGGCTATGGTGGCGCCAGTGTTGATGTCATTTGGCGCATTTTATAATATTTTATTGCGCTTTAAAGTTGATGCTACACACGCATACATATATGAATATAAATGTGAATGTGCGTGTGTGTATGCGTGTTTGGCAATTTGACAGCAAATAAATGAATTTCATGGATTATTGCCATATGCGGCGCTTCACATTTTGTCGCACAGTATTTTTAAGGATCTGCTTGCTGTTATGGCTTTGCTGCATTCACTTTTTATAATTTTTGTTAAAAAGTCAGTTTTTATTTTAATTTAACATTATTTCATTGTTGCGACAGGTAAATGCTCTTGTGGTCTTACTTTTAAGTGCGTGCGCTGAACTCAGCTGCTCCTACACTGACAGTTCGTAAGTGATAAGCGGTAAGTTACATTTGTATCAAAGTAGCAAAGATTTTTTAAAGATAATAATTCTTTTTATACTCAGCGTGCTTTGCACACAGAGTATATTAACTTTGATTGGATAACGGTTGGTTGTACAGGTATAAAGGAATCGAGATAGATATAGACTTCCATATATCAAAATCATTAGCATCGAAAGAAAAATTTGATTGAACCATGCCCGTCCGTCCGTCCGTCTGCCCGTTAACACGATATCTTGAGTAAATATTGATTTATTTTCACCAAATTTGGTACACGAGCTTACCTGGACCCAGAATGGATTGGCATTGAAAATGTGCGAAATCGGATGATAACCAAGCCCACTTTTTATATATATAACATTTTGGAAAACAAAAAAAAACGTGATTATTTAGTAAATAATACACCTAGAATGTTGAAATTTGACGTGTGGACTGATATTCAGACTCTTGATAAAAATTTGAAAAAAATTTTAAAATGGGCGTGGCACCGCCCACTTGTGACAAAATAAATTTTACAAATATTATTAATCATAAATCGTTAAACCTATCGTAACAAAATTCTGCAGAAAGTTTTCCTTTACTATAAGGAATGCTTTGAAGAAAAATTAACGAAATCGGTAAAGGACCACGCCCAATTTTATATAAAAGATTTCTAAAAGGGTCGTGGACGAATAAAATAAGCTATATCTTTGCAAAAAAACAGCTCTATAAGAATGGTATTTCACTTCTCAAGTGGATGTATAACAATAAATAGGAAAAACTTCAAATTTAAAAAAATGGGCGTGGCACCGCCCCTTTTATGACTAAGCAATTTTCTATGTTTCCGGAGCCATAACTCGAAGAAAAATTAACGGATCGTAATAAAATTTGATACACAACTTTTCTCTATAGCAGGAAATATTTCTAGAAAAAATGGACGAGATCAGTTAAAGACCACGCCCACTTTTATATAAAAGATTTTTAAAAATGTCATAGACGAAAATAATAAGCTATATCTTAGCGAAAAAAGCTTTGTATGAATGGAATTTTAATTGGAAAACGCTAAAATTTTTGAAAATGGGTGTGGCGCCGCCCCTTTTATGACTAAGCAATTTTCTATGTTTCGGGATCCATAACTCGAAGAAAAATTAACATATCGCTCATTTACTTCAATAGTGTCACAACTCAAAAAACATGACTTTTGAGTTAATAACATATAAACGTACCCAATAACATGTTCTATGTTGTATAAAAAAATCTTTTATGATCCGTTACAAATTTACCACGTGCTATACAAATGAAAATATGCCTTTATATGCGCAACATATAGCAGTTAAAATCTTTGAATGACTCTGCTGGAAAATTATGTTTGTTTAGTTATGACACTATTGAAGTAAATGAGCGATATCGTGATGAAATTTTGTCACATATTTTCCTTATAACAGAAAATATTTCTAGTAAAAATGGACGGGATCGCTTAAAGACTACGAAAACTTAGATAGAAGTTTAAAAGGTTCGTATAATAAGCTTGAATTAGCAAAAAATAGTTTTGAATCAATGATATTTCACTTACCAAGTTTTACCGTAAGATGAAATGGGGAAACATTTTTCTTTTAAGCGGGCGATGCCACGTGTTATGTATGAAAGTAATTTATCTGAAATGAAATGTACAATTGAAGCTCACGCTGAGTATATAATGTTCGGTTACACACGAACTTAGACACCTTTAATTGTTTAAAGATAATAATTCTTTTTTTCCTACAGTTTCGTTACCAAATAATACCAGTACTTTGAGATGGATTTGCAGTAAAGCCACTTTGCGAAATGAAAAAGTTTCTGAAGTTTTTGGTTGCGCACAGAATTAAGTTTAGCTACGCATATATCACTTAAAAGCCGCTTTACAAACTCACGTTCAAACAATTTTTGCATGTATCTTCATACTATATAAGTTGCCTTACATACACATATGCATGAACATATTTCATTTGGTTTGCGATATGGCAAAAAAATCCATTAAATATGCTTTGCTTAAATACCTGTCCTCGGTTTTGATGGACAAATTTAATGCTCTGCTTGAATCGCATTAAGTAGATAAATAGGAAGTAAACTTGATGAAAGCATAAATATAACGTAAAATCTAAGCGTCTACATACTTTGCATGAAATTTTTGCTTGACAAGATGGATATCATTTTATGTACGAATAAATAAATCTTTCTTGTGGGTGGAGTCTACAACTTTTCTTAGGCTTACTGCTGTTACAATAGGCTTTCTAAAGTTGCAGTTGTGTGTGTATTTGCTTCCCTGCACACGTTAAACTTCTTAATTTTATAATGAATTATTCATCTATTTATATGAGGGTTTGACGAACAGTGACTATAAATTAAAACCATCATCAGTGCCTAAATGAGACGGATTTTTTTATCAAAATACTAATAATAACCAAACGTTTTAATTAGATTCACAATTCAATTAAACTCTGTGACGATTCAGGCCGAGCTTCTTTTGCAATTTGTGTCGTGCTTCTTTTTTCAACAAATGGCGGAACGGGACTTACATTTTTTATGCCGACTCCCAACGGCAGCTGCAAAGCAGATTAACTTTTCCTGAGAAACATTTTTATGGCAGATATACACTCGGAAGATTTGCTTAATCACTGCATAGGGGCGACCCTGCTTAGAAAAACTTTTTCCTGATTGAAATAACTTGTGTCTCAACCTCTGACGTTGCTTTGACGGGCACTTGAATCCACGGTATTCGGCGTGATAGTTGGATCAGGCTAACACTACACCACGGCAGCCGCTGAGATGCGTACAGGATTCGTCAACCTTATTCTTAAACCACTCCTCCACATTTTTTCTGGTTTACATCAAGAAGATGGCACGTGCTGATGCAACACATTTGGTTAAAGATACCGATAGAGATTATGACACTCATAAGCAGTGAGATAGTCCCAAGTGAACGACTTGAGACTATGTCACCGAAGTGGGGATGAAATAATCACAAGTAAACCTGGTCATGAAACAAACATCAGACGATTACTCCACTCGACTTTCAAACCTGCTCACTCAGAGGAATTTTCGACCGAACGATGTTACATAACGATTTTGCCGCTGCTGAAACCAAAGGTTTCCAGCAAAGCCCGCAAAAAAAAGCTGATATGATAAGGAATGTTGCGATACCTGGGAAAAGAAGGAAGCTGCCAAACGAGCCACGATAAGAGAGACGCATATTTAGAAGTAAAAAATGTGAGCCAGAACGGCCTAAGTGAAAGGAACTGCAGATGCTGGCAGATGACGAATGGTTTGAAGACTGGTTCAGATTCTTGCTGGAATTATAGTAGCAAACTTGTAGCTGACGTACAGAGTGTGCTTAAGTTATGCAAAACAAGTAAGGGCGGGACTGTCTTCGGCTGTGCCGAAGACTTCATACCTTTCATGAATAGGGCTGAACAACAATCTTATCCCATTCGAAATCTCCAAATAATGCGCTTTATAAGATAAGAAATATATAGTGAGCAGATGTACATACCTAAACTAAATATAAAAAAATGGCAAAAACCCCCTTATCTGAACGATCGGTTGCATGGGATATATATGTATTATATATAGCCCCGATCAAAATAATTTTTACAGGAAATCTTCTATGATATATTAAAATATATATGACCGAGTTTCACGTTTATACTTTCTTAATTTAGGGAGAAATGACCAAAATCGTCTTATCTGAACGATCGCTTGTATGGGAGATATATGTTATAGTGGTCCGATCCTACCGGATCCAACAAATGGCGGACAGACGGACATGGCTATATCAACTCAGTTCGTCGCCCTGATCAATTCGGCATACTTAATGGTGAGTCTATCTTCTATATTTCTCAACGCTACAAACATCGGACCAAAGTTAATATACCATTTCATGTTCATGAAAGGTATAAAAATATTTCTCCTCATTGCTAGCTGGGGAAGGAAATACAGAACGGTATACCCCATGGTCAAAGTCAGTAATCCAGTATCTTACAGAGTTTGCTTTGCTCTTAAGGAATGGAAAAAAATCTGAAATTAAAAATTTAAAAAAGATGATAGCTATTTCTTAACGGAGTTTATTTATTATACGCCAGCAAAACGCTTACTCGAAAAAAGGAAAGATATGTATCGAAATTAGGAGCTTATTATTGAGAGTGCCTTTAAGAAAGTGCCAACGAATTGACTCTATGATCACGAGTAGAGTCGTCATCGCAACTTTAGGAGAGTGCTCAGTACGTTAAATGGATACTATAGCGGTGTGCAATCGTCTCTTCTTTACTTGCTAGTGACATTCTAGAAATCTCTGGGGTAGATGGAGTGAGGGTAGTCGCTCGCTGTCAACGATGAGCAGAACGGGGTGGGTTAAAAATGGAACTTGTCATATTAACAAGAAAACCAAAGATGTCCTCCTTTAATTTACCGAAGCTAAACTACACAACGACAACTTTCTCTCTTATGAAGCCAAAGTTATGCTAACCATTGATACTCTGCATACCCCCTCAAGTTTTTTGGTCTACGTACTTTTTTGTGTGGCTGTCCACTAAATAAGAATCTCCTAATAAGGTATGGGTTTGACAATTGCCGTAAATAACCAATGAGAGAGTTTGGGTGATAGGCCACACGTGCATCCTAACATTTTCTTGCTTGCATAGAGTGCCACGGAGGCTTTTTTGCTCTCTCTTTCACATGGAATTTCCATGACAACTTACTATCTAGTATAACTCCTACCTACTTTGTGCTATATTTTTCTTGCACGGTTACGCCTCCAATATTGGGCTGAGTCCAGTTAGGGACCTTATACTTCCTAGTAAATAATACTAGATCGGTTTCTACCGCTTTGGCGGTTAACGCGACTCCAGATGCCCACGCATGTACATACCGAAATGCCTGCTCCATCAGAGAGTTGATTGTTGTTAGGCATCTGCCGCTTATAATGACAGAAACGTCATCTACATATGGCGTACGTTTGACTAGTCGTCCGTCGAACCGCCTAAGCTATTGGTTTATAACCAACGCCCACAGTATTGTTGATAGAACCCCACTATGTGGTGTTCCTCTGTTTACAGATTTCGTTGCCTTCTGCAGCTTAACATGTATCCGATCCAATTAGCTTAAGCTGGATGAACCTCAATCGAGTTGAGTCTGGCCATGATTGCTCTTTTCGAGACATTGTTGAAAGCTCCGGTAATGTCCAGAAAAACACCCAGGACACATTCCTGGTTTTCTACGGCCTCCTCTTTATTCATAACCACCCTATGCAATGCAGTATAGTCTGACTTGCCTTTGGTGTAAACATGTTGTGCTGAAGAGAATAATTCCTCGTTCATTATACCTTTCGTGAACATGAAATGGTATATTAACTTTGATCCGATGTTTATTACGTTTAGAAATATAGGAGACAGACTCACCATTAAGTATACCTTCTGCCCGTCCGTCCGTCTGTCTGTCTGAACGCAAACTAGTTCCTCAAATTTTGAGATATCTCAATGAAATTTGGCACAAGGATGTATTTTTGTAATATATTAGACATTTGTGGAATCCGGTAGGATCGGACCACTATAACATATATATCCCATACAACCGATCGTTCAGATGGAAAGATTTTTAGCCAATTCTCCCTTAATTTCCAATATAAAAACGTTAAAATTGGTGAAATTTATTCTAATATATCATAGAAGATTTCATGAAAAAATCATTTCGATCGGAGCTATATATAATATATATCCCATACAATCGATCGTTCAAATAGAAAGATTTTTAGCCATTTCTGTCTTAATTTCCAATATAAAAACGCGAAACTTGGTGATATATATTCATAGAAGATATCCTGAAAAAATCACTGTGATAGGAGCTATATATATAGGTATATCCTATACAACTGATCGTTCAGATAAAAAGATTTTTGGCCATTTCTCCCTTAATTTAGAAAGTATAAACGTGAAACTCGGTGAAACTCGGTGATATATATTTTAATATATCATCATATATCATAGAAGATTTTCGGCACAGCCGAAGACAGTCCCGTCCTTACTTGTTTTTGATTTTATATACACATATATTAATCTCTCTAGGGTTTTAAGTAGAAAAGATGTCAAGCTAAAAGATCTGTAGTCTTTCGGGTACAGATGACTAGCTTTTCTCCACTTTCGGTATGAAGACTACTCGAGCCGTTCTCCAAGATTACGGTACGTGGTTCAATGGTTCTTCCGTTTGGTCATTAAACAAATTCTGTTAACACTATGGACACGTTCAGTCTATGTGAGGTCTTTATTGATCGGCCAGTTCAATCTAACCCATATATATCTATCAATCGTAAAAACAACCATTACTCTAAAACTTTACTTTTTATCCTTTTGCACTTTTGGTTATTAACAAAGAGCTTAAAGCAACAGGAATAATTGTTCAGGAACTTAAAAAAATTGCATATTCCATAACATATGGGAGGACCTAATTAGGAAGCTTTATTTGTTTGCATTAATTAATATCAGCATTTGTTCACACCAAACAAACATAACCGCGTAAACATACATATGTACATATGAACATAATCCACGCGCAAATGAAATGTAATCCCACCAGGCTCACTGCCGCTAATACCTTTCGGCGCGCTTCTCATTTTTTACTCATATTTCGCATAATTTACATAAAAATGTTAAATATGAGAGCATTAAATTTTCTTTCAACAATTGCTATGTCGACTTTTATTACATTTACAACGCTCTAGCCATCATTAATTGACATAATTGCATAATTAAGAGGAGCAGCAAAAACAATAAAAATGGTTTAATTTACGCATACAGATAATAAAATGTGCATGTGTGTGGTTTTGGACCTACCCTACAGTCAAAAGCCAAAGTAGTCAGAAAGCATTCTAGTTCATTGACTAGAATTTCGTGGGGTTATGCATTCTGGTCAACTTTTGAATAGTTAATTGACTTGCATTTTTTCTCTTTCTGACGCCAATTCGCAATGTATACTTCAGTTAGCAAGGCTAGATGTCGAACAAATTAACGGATACACAAACCCGACCATGACGCGTCACATTTGACCGTTACTTTAGCAGATTACAGACGCCATTAAAAAGGCCAAGCCTTCTAAATCAATAGGCCCAGGCGGAATAGCTATGCCGATGATAAAACACTTTGGGCATAAGGGCATCAGTTACTTAAAGCATCAGCTAACATCAGCTAAATAAAGAATGGCAAGGATAATCCCACTACCAAAGACTGGATAGCCAGCATACGATGGTGAGTCGTATATGCCGATATCATTCCTTTAGCCAGTAGCGAGTACGTTGACAATCGTTCGGCTTCCTTTATTATAACGCATATCTTCGACTAGCCAGCCATCAGCGTGGCTTCCGTAAGGTGCATATCACTAGCACCGCGCTAAATGCCTTTAACATCTAGATAAATTGCGTAGTGAGCCACATAAAATCCCTTGAAATGATGGCGTTGATGGCACTTGACATTCCAAAAGCTTTTGACACCTCACATTGCTCCAAGGTATAAATGGTTCAGCCTTGAATAAAAAGACAGATCACAAATTATATGAATTTTCGGCAAAAAAGTCTGTTCAATTTGGGGTCGAAACGTGAAAGCCTAGAGCGAAACACGACTGCGCGATAATGGCAACAGGCCCTGCCCCCCTCAAAACAGAAACTGGTTTTCAAAAGAAATAATTATGTACCCCGTATTTCTGTTTTTTTCACCTCGCGCGATCTGAAACTATAGTCGATCAAGTCCACTCTGTTTAATACGTGGAAGGAACAGATGACGGAAGTATTGTACTATGTCGTATAGATGATGTTACGCTGTTGACAGTCAGTCACTCAACGGTCTTTAGGAAGCTCACTTAGATAGCATGAAGGTGCGTTGTGATACCACATAAAATACCGGTGACGTAGCAATTGCTACTTGGAGAATCGTTGCGTAGAAAATATTATATAATGAGACCGACCTCAAGCTTGGATAAATACTCCGGAGGTTCAAGTGAGTCGCGACCGAAATACATTCGCCTTGTTCTGGCAAAGGCTGGGCAATGAAGCACAAAGTGACTCTATGATTCCACCTCATTATCCTCTAAACAGCTGCAGCAGTATGGATTCCCATTGGACAGTGTCCTGTCAAAACCCCAATGACCATTTATAGATGAGCCTTAATGAACCCAATCATTTGGCGAACCTACTGCCATCCACTTCTGACCAGAACAATCTTGTTACCCTGCAATAGGTGGTGTGTGAACAACGATTGCTGAGTTGACTCCACGCCGATTTATGCAGGAACAGACCATAGATGGCTAGCGGAAATCCCTATAGCCATCTTCTACCGATTCAACTGTACCTCTGACCTCTGTTCCGAAATGTTTCTCAATATTCGTACAACCTTTTATTACCTTAAGTGTGATTAAACTATTCTAAGGCCTTTTGTTGAACTAGTAGGGATCAAAATTTGGCGTTATTTGTACATGCTTATATTGCTTGGAAGGTGATGTATTTTCCAATAAAATTTGACTAGTTTTGAAGTTGGAAGTTCTGTAATCGATATGCACTACTGGTCTACATGCATACATTCATAAAATTTGCATGACATCTGCTTGCTGACATAACAGTATTATAGCATTTACACGTGTAAGTCATCAACAGATAGATCAGCCATGACGCGATGAACGGAATGCTGGTCTGTCAATTGTGCGGGTGTTGGCATTTACGTATATTAAATTATGTGTAGATTACAACAAAAATGAAATAACTGTACATACATTTATATGTAAATACATATGTGTTATAAACAAAGTACACAAGAAGGTGGCATAAATTTATTTACTTATGATTGCCGATTTAAAAATTCGAATTCGTTCAACTAAGTCAGACAAACACTTTGTTTGAAGGCAAGAGTAATTGACTCAAATAAAACCAAATCAACTCAATTTGAAAGTTAGAAATCTAAAAAAATATTCTGAAAATGAGAATTTCGGTTTCTCTGCTTGGCCATAGAAGCTAATGATTTCATTACCAAAACGGAAAAATTACATTGGGTTGGCAAATGATAGGCTCGTTTTTCTTGGATTTCTAGCTGTGCCTAAAAATGCATGTTCCTACAGAAAATTAGTATACAAATTTCTAAATTTTTTTGTTTTATTTTTTACTAGCAGACCCGTCAGACGTTGTGCTGCCCTAAATTTGTTCTATCTGTATACATTTTAATAAGCTGTTTCCGTCTAACTCTGCCCTCCCCCCAACCCGTATCTTAAATTTTTCTTAGTCCTTTTATTCACTCCTCCCTCCGTATTTTTCGCTTCATCTATCTCTATCTTCGTCTCACTCTATCTCTTTCTCAGTCCCTTTCTCCTTCCCTCATTTATCTTCTCTCAAGTTCTTCTCGGCCTTCTTCATCCCTTATTCCCAGTCCCCGAGGGTGGGGGATTATTTTGTTTTAGTCCCATTCCGAGTCCTAATCCCACACCAAGTCCCAGTCCTAGTCCTAGTCGCAATCCCCGTCCCAGTCCGTCTCTGGCCTACTTCCTGGAAAAAAGGATCGTAAATACTATAAAGGCAAATTTATATACCAAATTTCGGGCAAATCGAATAGGACGTAAGTAAATAGGTATATGGGTATTATTAATTCATGTCTTTATTTCGGCTTCGCATGCATATTTATCAGTTTTGCCAGGTTGGTGCGACTAAATCAAATATCACAATGAAAATTACTTTAAAGCTCTCAGCAACAGCTTTCATTTGATACACATATTACACATACATTCTAGGGGTATCCGGGTCCACGTTTTGGCCTATATCTCGAGACCCTAATCACCCAGCAGTATAAAAGTTACTCCGCACTGAAGTAGACATCAACAATTTCAATTTGATACCCATAATGTAAAAACACATCCTAGTGTTACCCTGTTCCACGTGTTGGCCTATATCTAGAGACCCTAGTCACAAACAGATATGAAAATTACCTGTATTAAAGCACTCATTAAAAGCTTTCGTTTGTTATCCATATTGTATAAACACATTCTAGGGGTACCCGAGTCCATGTTTTGGCCTATATCTCGAGACTCTAGTCACCCAGGGGTAAATACCCCATATCAAAGAACTCATAAACAGCCTCCATTTGATACTCATATTGTACAAACACATCCCAAGATTACCCAGGTACACGTTTTGATCTCAAGAGCCTAGTCAGAACAGGATAAATAGTACTCTATGTCCGTCTCCTGATTCTAGGCTACCTCTTCACCAATTTTCAGCCAAATCGGTTCATCCGTTCTTGAGTTATAAATAGTGTAACTAACACCACTTTCTTTTATATATATACATCACATTAGAAACTTCAAAATAACAGTATTTCTCCACTATTTAATGGATGTTATTATCCACACAAACCTTTTTCTCCAAAGAATCTATCTACTAAAAAAAACCGCATCAAAATCCGTTGTGTAGTTTTAAAGGTTTAAGATTTAAAGGGCGTTTTCACATTGACCTTCACATTGACCGACACCGACTCCGACACCGACACGATTTTTTCAAAGTATTTACACATTATAAACGACGCGACGCGATACCGGCAGGCAGTGGTCATAAAATAACAAACAATGTAACAAATAAAAACAAGTTATCGATGACGACACGAATGGAACTCTTGCTTCCCGCCGGCATGTCGTTGCCGACAACGGTATAAAGCTGTCGTGTCGGCAAGTGTGAAAGCGTACCCATATATTTATATGAATTTGTGTTCCCACTGTTGTCATTGTCGGTGTCGTGTCGCTGTGGTGTCGGCTAGTATGAAAACGCCCAAAGGGACATAGGGACAGAAAAAGTGACTTTGTTTTATACTACGTAATTATTTATGTATTTATTTTTTGCAATAATAGTAGGTACAATAAAGAAATACTTCTTTCTAACTAGAATTTTTTTCCGGATGAATAGCCAATTTAAAAATATTAAATACCAGTTTTCGCCTTTGATGAGGCAGATAGAGCAGTTTCAGCTAACTCAGTTTTCTAAGATGCAACACAGTACTCTTCGATATCCCTCACTCTCACTGCGAATGAATTCTGTCAGGTTGAGTTGCACTCTCAGAAATCATGTGCGGCTAGATCGTGCTCCGATATGATCCCATGATCTCTCACAGTGATTTATTTAAAAAGACGCAAAGACCAATAAAGGAGTATCCTAATACGAATGTCAATATTTACATACACATATTTTGTATACGACGCTCTGGTTCTGTTCTTAATGGGGGACGAGATGACCTTGATTAAGGTGCTAGTTCCCTAGCATACTAAATCCATGCCAGACAAAGCATAATCTACTTCTATAACGCTTCATTATACCTGTGAGGAGTCTCCTCATCGTTATCACAACAACATTCCAACTCGGTAGTATTTATAAACTTAACCCATCGATAACTGATCAACCGAGTTCACCTCGCAATTTAGTGATTATATTTATTTTAATAAAATTTATTTTATTTTCATGGCTTCTAAGGTAACGAGGCATTTGCTGTTTTGAATGGGTTGTCCCATTATAATTTAAACAGATTTTGTTGTTGTTTACTCTTACAAAAAATCTTTGAAGAATGTCGCGCTTTGGTAGAAAATAAAAGCAAATACACAATTTTATGCAATCATAACGTAAAATAAAAAACCTTCAACAAATAGCTTGAGGTTACATAAGGTAACCATATTAAAGTTCATTGAAAATTAAAATTGATGCTGTGGTTATGCATATTTTTCTTAATTTTTTTTCTTTACACAAACTCTTTTTGTGGTGATCTATGACTAAAATAAATGACATTGTTGTTGCTCTCGTAATATACGTTGCTGGTTTTAGGCCGTCATTTTTGGCCTAAATTTATTACATCATAAGCACCAAGTTGTGTCAATAGCGATAACAAGTAGAGGAAGAAAAGAAAAAATGTGGACAATACCAATAAAAAAGAAGAAGAATAAGAAATTTTTATGAAAAGTAAATGTAACAAATAACAACAAGCCTATTATAGTGGGGCCGTATTATCTACAATAATTTGGTTATGGGCAGCTCTTAGCACGTTTTAATTTATCACCACGACGTTATAGGTAGCCTTCCCATATTGCCTAAAAGGCCATAACAGCAAATAAAAGATTAGGTTAAACTGGCCGGTCAATAAAAACCTCGCATAGACTAAATGTTTCCATAGTGTTACTAGAATTTGTTTGACGACCGAACGGAAGAACCCCTTATGTTATAGAAAAACTTCGTCGTATTGGCAAATATTAGAAGTTTCCTAGGACCAAACTTAATTGCTGCCTCTATATATGGCAACTCTCCCGCCCCTAAAAGCTGAAATATTGCCCTGGCAAGTTCAGGATACGAACACAGAACGTGTTCAAGAGTTACTGACGAAGCTTAACTTATAAACAAGTGACGCCAAAAGGCAATGTTCCCTTAATATGCCCATCGTAAGCCTCAAGTCAGCATAGCATTTTATATCATAAACAAATTTTGTATTTCAGGTTGGAATGGATATTGACTAATGCTCCATAATTGCTGCGGTCGCAGCCACCTTACGTCCGGGGACTAAAACCACCCCATTAGAAACTTTCGCACATTCAGGACCATAATTTCAATGTGGATTTGCATATTTGTAATTTTTTAAGTCTTGAGTTCTTCCGGCATCCAGGCCCCGCTTTGTGTTTCCAAGTGTGTTTTCTACGAAGTTACTGATTGTTGCCATTATTCTGGGCTGCTCAGCGTAACAAACACACGTATCATATCTGAATCAAAATTGTATGTATTTGGCTTATCTGCCATGATTAAAGTGTGGTGTAAAGCACATACAGAGGTTAAAAGGCAATTTCAGAGCTCAAAAACAAAAATTTGTAGGCAACTGTATGGTATGGCGGTGGAAGTGGGCCTACTTGGCTGCCTCTGGAGTTGGCAAGCTATCTTTTTTTGATGGCACAATGGACAAAAATTTGCATTTACCCTTATCAAAAGACAATTTGTTGCAAATTGCCCCTAATTTAGGTGTACGTGATCGATTTCCCAATAAGCAAGACAAATACCCTTAAGAAAAATCCGGCATTGGGCAGGCATGTGTAATATGGATCTGTCCACACCTCAAGAATCAACTTTCGCAATATCTCGCCTTGAATGTCTTTGTAAATTTTTGGTAAATTTTGGAATCGGCTACACGGCAAAGGCAGACTAGTAAGATTAGCGATTTAAAAACTGCTCTTGTCGAAGAAAGGCATAAGATACCACGCGAAGCCGCTCAAAAACTAATTGGATCTATGGAAAATCATCTTAGAGATGTTATTTAACAAAAAGGTGGCCACACGAGGTATTAAACCAAATAACAAAGTAATTTTTTCTAAGGCAGGGCGCAGTGCACGAAATAAGCTGTGGCCTTAGTTTTTGAGATAATTTTAGTTTTTATTAAATAATTAGCACAAACATGTAAACATATGAAAATTAAGTATTTGTTGAAATAAAAGCATATTTTTATTAAAAATGCGCATTTGAAATTTTTTGACAACGTCACTAGTTTCCTTTCTATATAGCTTCACAGTTTTGTTCTGTAGCTGCACGAAATAAGTTGGGAGCCACTGTATGTACGTCTTTGATTGCACCTAAAATACATTTTCCGGGCATTAACCCATGCTGTCTGATTTACGGTCCTCTTGCTTGTTCAATATCATACATTAGGGTCAGCTTGTTTGATCTATCATGCTTTAATTATTCTCCTCGCTTCCTACCAGCTTTCCTAATTAACTAAATTTTGCATTCATAAACATTTATTTAAAATTCTTAGTTCAGGTAAACTAAATTATGAATTTCGGAATTCCATGCTCTGCCTTTTAGGCACTGGCGATCATATTTCGCACAAATGAAACAAACGACGCGACGTGCTTGGAATTTCATTTATTTGTCGGAAGCTGGTTGAGTTGAGCGTACTCAGAAAAGCCTCAAAAATCTGCTGGTATTCATGACAGCATCTACTTGTGAGCGACGTATCTTAGGTGTGAGTAACATGAGACTTTAATGCTCATTGTTTGGGCAACTGTCTGCTTGCTTGGCAGACAAGCGGTGAGTTCATTGTGTTTTTAATGAGGCAGGTGATGATTTTTTGATGAGTTGCTTTTCTAATTTAATGTTCCTTAATTTTGTTTGAAAGAATTTTAAGTGCCAAGTTTGAATTTTGAGTAGTTATTTGAGTAAGAAGCAAAAAATATAGGTCCTGCGGTAAACGGAGACAAAACGAAGTATTAACTGTCATCTAAGAAAGAATCGGTGCATTCGCGGCCATTTGGGAACCAGCATTAACAGCAGAAACAATGTCAGCCTAGAAATAAAACGGAGAATAACTCTTGCCAAATAGTGCTTCCTTGGACTGAGTAGGCAATTGAAAAGTAAAGCCCTCTATCGACGAACAAAAATCACGCATCACAAGTCGCTCATGATACCTATCATGATGTATGGCTTCGAATCATAGACGATGTCGAGGAAAGATAAGATGGCTCTTGTAGTGTTCGAGAGAAAAGTTCTCCGGAAGAGTAATGGTCCGTGATGATGATGGTGAATATCGAAGGAGGTATAATAATGGCATGTATGAGCTTGACCCAGCGAACAAGAACCCAAAGCATCGTTGGCTAGGTCATGTTATGCGAAAGGACGAAGGCGTTCCGGCAAGAAAGTAATTCAGTCGATATCACAGTTTGGAATCAGAGGAAGGGGGATACCTCCATTGAGTGGGGGAAGGCAAGCGGATGTCCCACCGCACATGGGTTGGTACAACTGAAGCAGATTGAAATGGCTGTAGGAATATCCGAGTTCCCTTACCACCTGTAGTATTTTGCTCTATAGATGAGCATTAAGTCAGCTAAGAAAACACTAGGCGGTAAGGTAGTGGGATCTTCCTGTCCGTGTGTGAATAGCAGGGGGTATTATGAATTTATTCGTTTTACAAAGGTTCATTTATAAATGGCGATAGGGTTTGACGGGAAATGGCTGTGTATGAGGTGCATGTCAACATAGTTCATGCTTGACTGTCCACCTTTTGCCAGAACTAGACGAATGTATTTCGGTCTCGGCTTACTAAGAAATCTGGAGGACTTATCTGGGGACGGGATTGTACGCATTGGAAATATATTGTTACTGTGCAACGATTTTCTAAGTAGCTATAGCTTACGGCCCAATTATCTAATGTGGTGTCAGAAGGAATCTTCAAGCTGTCCCTGTAAGCTTCCCTTGCAGGGTTAGCTATTAAAAAAAAAAATAAATGTAAGGCGCGATAACCTCCGAAGAGATCTAAGGCCGAGCTTCTCTTCCAATTTGCGTCGTGCTCCTCTTCATTTTCCCTACAAATTGGCCGGACGGGACCTACATGTTTTATGCCGACTCCGAACGGCATCTGCAAGGCAGATGAGTTTTCACTGAGAGCTTTTCATGGCAGAAATACACCCGGAGCGCTTGCCAAACACTGCCGAGGGGCGACCCCGCTTAGAAAAATTTTCTTCTAATTTAAAAACCTTATTTCTAAAATTTTGATGTTGCTTTGCTCGGGGTGCGAACCCAGAGCATACGGTGTGATAGGCGGAGCACGCTACCATCACACCACGGTGGCCGCCAAGGGTTAGCTATTATTCAACCTAATATATATTGTTGAAAGCACCGCCTATGTATATTAAAGCAGCTAAGCTATATTGTTTGTAGCGGAGTAAACTTTTTACAGAGCCAATGAGCTTATGGAGGACAATATCGGTTAATCCGCCCTTCATCTACACTTGTGACGCTATAGAAAGGTTTGGCGCCATTATTTTTGACTAATTATATGAGAATTAGCCTTTCATGTGAAACTTATTGGTCTGCAGTCTTTGAGTAGAAAAAATAT
Organism: Eurosta solidaginis; assembly: GCF_040869045.1. NCBI lineage: Eukaryota > Metazoa > Arthropoda > Insecta > Diptera > Tephritidae > Eurosta > Eurosta solidaginis. The sequence goes on from NC_090321.1 coordinate 21,542,796, forward strand.
TGCAATTCGCTTCCTGCCTTGCATATATTCTGTGAAAAAAGGTACCAGTTTAAATATTACGCTTAGATCAGAATTATTTTAAATCCTTTGCAACCACTGGAGCCACTGAACTGAAAGAAAATCTTATTGGAAACAATTTGTAGAATTTCGGTCAGGTTTGGAACCCACAAAATAGTACAAACAAGAGAGTTAAGCCTAAACTGTAAATTTGTAGACTAGTCCGGAACTATTGAAAAAGTGTCGATAAGAGAACTACTTCTAAAGTGGAAATTTTTATCTAGTTCATAACTACAGCAAAAGATAAGCAGCGTGGACAATTTCACCGCCTAGGACATCGCCATGTGAAATTCGCCAGTTGAAAGCATGGAAAAGAGTTAGAGGGCGAACTAGTAGTGGTTCCGAATGCACTATACTTTTCCAGTTTAAGTTCAGAAATTTACAATTCAAGTTCACAAAAGGCGGAAAGGTGAACTTGAATTGTAATTTTCTGTACTTGAATCGTAATTTTCTGAACTTGAATTTTATTTTTCTGAACTTGAATTTTAATTTTCTGAATTTGAATTGGAAACTGTAAACTTGAAATGTAATTTTCTAAATTTGAATTGTAATTTTCCGAACTCAGGCTGGAAAACGTGTAGAAGCTCACCAGTTTCAAGCCAGAGATTTTCCCAACAGGTTAGGTAACAGTTTAGGCAAATTCGCCCCCAGATGTTTTCTGCGTACTCTCCTTGATTATGTTTAATTTTTTGCATTATGTTTTCTATAAAGTTTTTAAGTGAAATCCTGCGAATAAATTTATAATTCTTTTATCTTACTCGCTGCTATTAAAAGCTGTCAACAACGACCATTACCGCAAACTACTTTCATATATGTGTTGCCATCAGTGTAATGCGGTGAAATAAAAATTAACCACAAAATATTTTTTTAGAAATAAATCAAGCACATGGATGCATAATTTATTTGTAGCAACATAAGCACCAACACTGAGCATACACCGGTTGATGCGTTTAAAAATATGAAAATAAATTTTCAGTTAAAATTTGTATGCGCTTGAAAAATGTTGCTGACATTAATTGACCACAACAATTTGGCGCGACAACTTTATTATAAAATTTTGAAATGTATAAGCCACATATAAAGTGAATATGCATAGGTGTGTGTCTGTGTATTTACATATGTATGTGTGATCGATGATAGCATGGTGAAAGGCTTAAAAGGCGATATATCAAATATATTTACGTTTAGCATTTTTTAGTTTTTATGCAACGTTCATGCTTTAATAACATTCAATAGATGATATAGTAAATTTATTTATTTTCGTAAAAACTGTGTTTTTTTTTTTTAATTTCAGCTTACGTACGATACTTTTATTAAAAATGTGTCGGTTGTCAACACGTTGCGCGTTCGCGAATTGACAGTGGCAATGGTGCGTTGATGTCGTTGACGCCATTATGTTCGCCCTTTTGCGAAATCCGGCAGTGCAACAACAAGAACATGAACAACTTTTGTGTGGCAACTATCTTATTTCATATTTTCAGCTTTGCCTGCGTTTAACTTTGTTATTTCATTTAGATTTATGTATGTGAATTTTATAATTAAGTTTGAAATTACTAAGTTGCACTATGGGTTAGCATGTCTGATTTGCTGGAAAAAATTTCTGATAGAACATTTATTCAGTGCTGTTCAAACATTTTTATATGATAGTGCAAATCACAATCATATACAAATTTATTTAACTTTTTTAAATTATAAAAAAATGAAAAAATATTTTAAATGTTTAAAGAATTTTGATGGTCCCCTTAAAGAATAAATTTTGAATTAAAAATTTTCTCAGTACTACAATATTTTTGAAAGATTTTTTGGTGTCAACTTGTTAGTGTAAATTTGAATATCATACCGAGCTGCCTTGGTCATATGGAAGTGCGTTTTCTTTGCATTTTCATATGAAATTCATGAAATGAAAGTGCATGTGAATCGATCTTATATGAGAGGGCATATGAATTTTTTTTATATTCAAAGTGTGAATTTGTATCTTTGCCTATTCTTCAGGGCAAAACAAAAACAAAAGTGCTATGAGTGTATAGGGGTTGAGCAGCACTGATTTATTTGATGCTTTTTGAATTTTAATGTTTCTCTTATAAAAAGCTTAGTTTGTAGCATGAAGCAATAAAACCAGAAAAGTGAAGTCATGGGTACAACCACAAAAATTGTATGGCCCTCATAATACGGACATATCGCACACTAACTACAAAAGAGTCACAACTTAAAATTTTTCAAAATCGGTTTTTTTCCATAAACCAATTCATAGTACACATCTCTAACTGCCTCTTAAATTTCGTTGTCATTATTTTCTTCTTTAACTGGAAAATTACCGTTATGCCAGTTTTGGTGTTGATTGCATCGCTTGCGCTCTATCAACTAAAGAGTACTATTTGTAGTTGTGTCAATGTGCTTAAGAACAAGTGAACAGTTTTTTTTAGGCATAAAGTGTATTATTTTAAATTCTGACTATCTTGTTGCACAAAATTTTTAACTTTGTTGTGTATTAATTAAAATTTTGTCTTTTTATACGTAAATAGTGAGTAAAGTTTCTTGTATTATTGTGAAATATGCCTTTTTTGATGAAATAATTGTGAATGTACGAGTAGTAAGTTTTCTTAGAAATAGTCATAATTCAAAATTGCTATATATTTTGTCCGTAAACAAATAATTACAACAAAATTTCATCAAATCATTTTATAATGAAAGTATCCTTCTTTGTAAAACTGGATTTCAGTATAACATTACAGACGTTTTCACATAAACCGTTTTTCTTCTCTCCTGAGCATTTACATTTTTTCAAGTTGTCACTCTTCAGTTAGTGTGCGATATATTTTAAAGTAGTAGGGAGAAAACATTTTTGGTACTATTTTGCTACTTTTAAACGAGCTTTGTACGGTTATATGTGGAAAATAGCGTAACTCGATATAACTTCACATTGAAAATGGGGACTAGAAATAAAAGAGAGAAGAAATGGGAAGAAAAAATATAAAAAGCTAGAAGGAAGTCGGAAAAAGTGAAGAGAACAAAAGGAGAGTGTCTAAGCTTTGGTGATTCGACGGGTGAATAGTTTTTTTTATTTGTTATATTTATATTATTTATTTAAGTGGAATGTATGTTATTTCCGAGAGAGGTCGCTATGCGCCTGTTACACCTTGTATATATTCATTTGGGGCGAGCACTGGTGGCTCCAAGGTATTTGCTGCGGGTTGAGCTACCTTGTTTTGCTTTGAAAAACCCCGCTTTGGGATAAAAAATTTAAACTATGTCTTTAAAATATTTCACTAACCAGTTGAGAATTACAAGCACACTCAATGGCTAATGAAACAAACGAACGGCAAATGTTCATAGTTTAAGTCACTCAAACATATAGTGAGAGTAAAAGTAAGAATAAGGTTAATGATTTGAGTAAACAGAAGTTAACATTAAGATTTAGCTAAATGATAAGATTAAGAGCAATAGTAAGAGTTTGGCTTGGATAAGGGTAAGATCGGGAAGTGTAAGAGGAAAATCGGAGAGATTTACGGAAGAATTAAAGGACTAAAAAATCGGCCCTTAATATTTCTTTGAATACAGCTGGTTCCAAATCTTCTTTTATGATCAGGGTGTAATTTCGTTCGTGCGCAATATAAAATTGTTGGTAAACACTTCTGCAAAGGTTTCCGTTTCTGGGTTCGAAATTGGGAAATCTCCACGTGTAGGAAAATAACTCCTACGGTCTGTATTTCCTTTTGTGGGAGGGTGATATTTCCTTTTCTTGAGTGGAAATGCAAAAGTTCAACTCAAAGGAACTGAATGGATGGATCTTCAAGGTATCACACTGCCCATAACTAAGGAATATGGAAACATATTGCTGAAGTCAATTAGAGGATTGGCGATCTGAAAAAATATAATGAAGTTGTGTATGAGTCTGGGAGGCTTGTAATACGAAATTCCTGGATTGACGATATACGGTCCCAAGATCCAATTTTTATCTATGTGAGGTAAGCGTTGAGGTGGGCTCATTGAGCAAAAAGATATTTGCAGGACTGGAGTTGACTTATGATTTAGAGTACTTGTTCCATAAAGAAGTAGAAGGCCTGTGGCACATAGTTGCTATATTTTGATTGCATAAGCTTTCATTGTGTATAACATTCAACGCCATGATACAGTTTTTATTTTTATGGAATCCTTTCTGGTAATCGGCTAGAGGCAGACTGTGACTTTGGTGTATATGATAATAACGATAAGTGTAGTATGGAAAGGTCTTCACTGACTTCGATCGATATGGCTCCCTTTTATAAGCTGGTAACTAAGAAGGGAACGTCCAATGTTTATGCTAGGTTAAACTTGCCGGTCCGTGAGAAACTCCATAGACTGACTGAGTCCATGATGTTATCAGAAGTTGGTTTAACCGCCAAACTGATAAAAACTATCAAGAACCAGGACTTATGTTATGAAATAACTCCGTGCTCTTGTCAAGTACTAGAAGCTTTCTAGGACCTGTGCCTCATGCTGATTCTAGATCTGAAATCTGGATCATTCCTAAAGCTGGAGTTTTGAACATGCAAGAGCAGGGCACGAACAAAATCCCGAACCCCATCGTTTCCTCCTCCACCTCGCACTTTTTATATCCACTTTCACAAAGCAAGCCTAGTTTAAAAACAGCAGACGCCAGGCAGCAGTGTACAGTCAGAATGCCCATCATATGTCTACAGTATAATCTTTTTAATGATAGGAGTAAATTTGTTAGTCTAACGTTTTAAGACCTACGCGTGATCTTTCGCTCTTGGTCGATCATGTACCACTCTCGCCTTAACTTAATTCCGCCCAATCTAATTGGGACGTCTACGGAGCAAGCTTTGAGGAATGCGCTATTTTTAGCTAGCTTATTCGCTTTTTCATGGCACTTTATTTCCATATGCCCTGGGACTAGATGTATGCCCCCCCCCCCCCCCCCCCCCCCTATCTCTATTCCTTTCTGGGATTGCTTAGAGTAGAACATATTTTTAGATGCGAGATTAGTGTTGTAATAGCAGCTTGGCTACCAATATAATAGGTGGCGCAGGTGCAGTCTAAGCTACTTTCTTTCAGTGTTTCTACTGCTTTGGTTACGGCTACTCCTACTTCCACTTGAAAAACGTTACAGTGGTCTGTCAGCTTGTAGGATCTGTTTGTTTCCGGATCAGCACAGTATAAATATAAAATAAATAAATGTAGGGCGCAACAACCTCCGAATAGATTTTAGGCCGAGCTTCTCTTTCAATTTGCGTCGTGCTCGTCTTTATTTTTTCCTAAAAATTGGCGGGAGGGGAACTACTTGTTTTATGCCGACTCAGAACGGCAGCTGCCAGGCAGATGAGTTTTCACTGAGAGCTTTTCATGGCAGAAATACACTCCGAGTGCTTGCCAAACACTACCGAGGGGCGACCCCGCTTTGAAAAAAATTGTTCTAATTGAGAAACTTGTTTCTAAAATTTTGATGTTGCTTTGCCCGGGGCGTGAACCCAGGCTCTTTGGTGTGAATGGCGGAGCACGCTACCATCACACCACGGCGGCCGCGGCACAGTATACCGCAGACCTTACTCCTTCCGCTACTTTGGAGCTATCTGTGTACACGTGTATCGCCTATTCCGCCATTTGCGCACCCTTGCACAAACTATTCACTACTATTGTGGATCCAAAAGTCCCTTGAAGGGATAGATACGGAATCAGATAGTCTTTTTGTCCTTTAATTGATGACCCTATACTACTATAGCCGTATGGCCTGTATTAAAGCAGCCCCAAGGCACAGAGCCTCTTTGCAGTTCTAAACGCTATGTTCTTTGGCACCAGATTTCCAGGTGGAATGTGCAGAATGACTTAAAATGCAGCCGTCGGGGTTGTTTTCAGCTCTGATAGCCTGCATACGCCCTCTAATTTTTAGAGGAAGGTTCCACTAAAACAGTTACTTTTTTTTTCGTCAAAACTTCGTCTAAACCACACCCTTTTGACAACGCCCATTTTCTTGGTACTTCCTTAGCTTAATTTTCTCCCGATTCAGAAAGTTCGCACCTAAAACAATGATACACATGAACGTGTTTTCCTAACAGACCTACAACTTACTTGTACTACTAACGATGAAAATATTATATTTTTTTACCGATTTCTAGAAACGACTTTTGCCATCGAACTTAGTCACTTATTCCATAGTGCGCTGCGTTCGTTTGGGCCTCGCGTGTTTATTGCATAGTTTGAACGTTCATTCACTCATTGACGCATTGCGTGCAACGGCCGCATAGGACCCAATTCCAGCATTTAAATTGGCTACTTTATTTGCTTAAAAGCCGGTTGAGGACTTTCAATGCAAATTTCTCTCAATACTTAATATATGCATGCTTCTTTTTTTTTTTTTTTGGAGCCCCCTTTCATTCAAAACCACACATTTATTTGAATTTATTTCTACTCTTTCATGCCATAAAAATGTCGGCAGCTTGACAAAAAAAATTGCATGATTTACGTCTTCAACGCCATCATCATGATCGGCTGCTGCGTCTTTGCCAAAAATCGGCGATGATTTGGAATTTATTTTAAAATGCTTGTTGGCGCATTGTCATGAAACGCATCGCTACTACGTGTTGCTGCATGGATGAAATATTTTTATATTCTTTTTATATTCAGTTGAGCAGAGCTCACAGAGTATATTAAGTTTGATTGGATAACGGTTGGTTGTACATATATAAAGGAATCGAGATAGATATAGACTTCCATATATCAAAATAATCAGGATCGAAAAAAAATTTGATTGAGCCATGTCCGTCCGTCCGTCCGTCCGTTAACACGATAACTTGAGTAAATTTTGAGGTATCTTGATGAAATTTGGTATGTAGATTCCTGAGCACTCATCTCAGATCGCTATTTAAAATAAACGATATCGGACTATAACCACGCCCACTTTTTCGATATCGAAAAATTCGAAAAACCGAAAATGTGCGATAATTCATTACAAAAGACAGATAAAGCGACGAAACTTGGTAGATGAGTTGAACTTATGACGCAGAATAGAAAATTAGTAAAATTTTGGACAATGGGCGTTACACCGCCCACTTTTAAAAGAAGGTAATTTAAAATTTTGCAAGCTGTAATTTGGCAGGATGCAATTTGGCAGGAACGTTACCCCTATTACTATATGTGTGCTTAATAAAAATTAGCAAAATCGGAGAAGGAACACGCCCACTTTTAAAAAAAAAAAATTTTTTTAAGTAAAATTTTAACAAAAAATTTAATATCTTTACAGTATATAAGTAAATTATGTCAACATTGATTATTTTATTTTATTTTTATGTCAACATTCAACTCCAGTAATGACGTGGTGCAACAAAATACAAAAATTAAAGAAAATTTCAAAATGGGCGTGGCTCCGCCCTTTTTCATTTAATTTGTCTAGGATACTTTTAACGCCATAAGTCGAACAAAAATTAACCAATCCTTTTGAAATTTGGTAGGGGCATAGATTTTATGACGTTAACTGTCTTCTGTGAAAATGGGCGGAATCGGTTGATGCCACGCCCAATTTTTATACACAGTCGTCCGTCTGTCCTTCCGCATGGCCCTTAACACGATAACTTCAGCAAAAATCGACATATCTTTACTGAACTTAGTTCACGTACTTATCTGGACTCTCTTTATCTTGGTATAAAAAATGAACGAAATCCGACTATGACCACGACCACTTTTTCGATATCGAAAATTACGAAAAATGAAAAAAATGCCATAATTCTATACCAAATACGAAAAAAGGGATGAAACATGGTAAGGTAATTGGATATTTTTATTGACGCGAAATATAACTTTAGAAAAAACTTTATAAAATGGTTGTGACACCTACCATATTATGTAGAAGAAAATGAAAAAGCTCTGCAGGGCGAAATAAAAAACCCTTAAAATCTTGGCAGGTATTACATATATAAATAAATTAGCGGTATCCAACAGATAATGTTCTGGGTCACCCTGGTCCACATTTTGGTCGATATCTGGAAAACGCCTTCACATATACAACTACCACCACTCCCTTTTAAAACTCTCATTAATGCCTTTAATTTGATACCCATATCGTACAAACAAATTCTAGGGTCACCCTTGGTCCACCTTTATGGCGATATCTCGAAAATGCTACCACCTATACAACAACCACCACTCCCATTTAAAACCCTCATTAATACCTTTTATTTGATACCCATATCGTACAAACACATTCTAGAGTCACCCCTGGTCCACCTTTGTGGCGATATTTCGAAACGGCGTCCACCTATAGAACTAAGGTCCACTCCCTTTTAAAATACTTATTAACACCTTTCGTTTGATGCCCATATTGTACAAACATATTCTAGGGTCACCCCTGGTCCACCTTTATGGCGATATCTCGAAACGGCGTCCACCTATGGAACTAAGGATTACTCCCTTTTAAAATACTCATTAACACCTTTCTTTTGATACCCATATTGTACAAACAAATTCTAGGGTCACCCCTGGTCCACCTTTATGGCGATATCTCGAAACGGCGTTCACCTATGGAACTAAGGATTACTCCCTTTTAAAATACTCATTAACACCTTTCATTTGATACCCATATCGTACAAACGCATTCTAGAGTCACCCCTGGTCCACCTTTATGGCGACATCTCGAAAAGGCGACCACCTATACAACAACCACCACTCCCTTTTAAAACCCTCATTAATACCTTTAATTTTATACCCATATCGTACAAACACATTCTAGAGTCACCCCTGGTCCACTTTTATGGCGATATCTCGAAACGGCGTCCACCTATGGAACTAAGGATTACTCCCTTTTAAAATACTCATTAACACCTTTCTTTTGATACCCATATTGTACAAACAAATTCTAGGGTCACCCCTGGTCCACCTTTATGGCGATATCTCGAAACGGCGTCCACCTATGGAACTAAGGATTACTCCCTTTTAAAATACTCATTAACACCTTTCATTTGATACCCATATCGTACACACGCATTCTAGAGTCACCCCTGGTCCACCTTTATGGCGATATCTCGAAAAGGCGACCACCTATACAACAACCACCACTCCCTTTTAAAACCCTCATTAATACCTTTTATTTGATACCCATATCGTACAAACACATTCTAGAGTCACCCCTGGTCCACCTTTGTGGCGATATTTCGAAACGGCGTCCACCTATAGAACTAAGGTCTACTCCCTTTTAAAATACTTATTAACACCTTTCGTTTGATGCCCATATTGTACAAACATATTCTAGGGTCACCCCTGGTCCACCTTTATGCGATATCTCGAAAAGGCGACCACCTATACAACAACCACCACTCCCTTTTAAAACCCTCATTAATACCTTTAATTTGATACCCATATCGTACAAACGCATTCTAGAGTCAACCCTGATCCAACTTTATGGCTATATCCCTAAATGGCGTCCACCTATAGAACTATGGCCCACTTCCTCATAAAATACTCTTTAATGCCTTTCATTTGATACACATGTCATACAAACACATTCCAGGGTTTCCCTCCGTTCATTTTCCTACATGGTTATTTTCCCTTATGTTGTCACCATAGCTCTCAACTGAGTATGTAATGTTCGGTTACACCCGAACTTAACCTTCCTTACTTGTTTTATTTGCACATTCTTGCCAAATTTTATGCATTTTTTTATTTAGGTAAGTTCGCTATAAAAATGCAATATGAAGGATAAATTTGGTATTGTCACACCTGCGTGCCGAAATGCGCATAAATTTTGGATAACTCAGGTAAAGCGCGCTTTTAAACTAACACACACGCACACGCACTCGCACATGCTTCTGCGAAGAGCTATCCCTTGGTAAGTCAATATGTAACACCCGCTGAGTAAAGGAGAGTACTTCATATGCCTCTTCATTGCTGTCCCTTCCCGAAGCATTACCACGACGCATATGTTGTTTAAGAAGTGAACTCCTTCTATAAGCTATTCCATTCGATTTGAAAATGCAAGGTTATTCCATTTGACGGTAAGATCCTCTAGTTACTGTGAAAGCCTCTTAGTCCTTCCTTTTTCTACTGGGCTGTAACTCACGCGCATATGTATTAAGTCGTGTACGTGTTTCGCAAAACTTTAATTTCACGTCAGAGCATTTTCGGTCACCGAACTGAATTCCTTTTCATACTTTGAGTATGCAGTGAGCGTTGAACCCCTTTGACGCTGTTGAATATTCTTTTTTAGAATTTTTTGTGCATAATAAATAATACTCTCTTAGCGCTGAAAGCGGTACGCAGCGCTTCTAGAACAGCACATTTTGAGATTTTGGAATAAGATGTCAAAGTAGCTCTGGCACAAAAAAATATTCACAAGTGCTAAAACACAAACTTATTATTTATATGTCAAAGCATATGCTTTCATAGTTGAGTACTTATTTTGCTACATGAGCACATACGCACAATGTAAATAAGTGCTTACACTGAGAATCACAAAGGCCAAAAACTCCACCGAGAAAAAAAATTGTTTGGCTTACTTTTGTGGTATATGCAGCAAATATGTTCTCTTGTTCCAGCTTTAGGATCGATAACTACCCAGAATAGTAGAGCAAGGAGCTGCATGAAGTCGCGGTATAAGAAAAGCTAAACTTGCGTGATGTTTTTTGAATCAAGCCATTTAGCAGGGCTCCTCATTTGTTTAGACATCTGGTGATGATAGCCGAGTCGACGTTGATAAATGTGTCTGAAAAAAATCCGTATAAAATGAAACATCGGCTTTCTCTTTCTTTGATCGCCGACTCCGCTGCTGCTATGGGTAACAGCGAAGGTGCTAATATTTGTATCAGTGGCAGGATCATCTATAATTTTTGGAGAGGTCTATGATTGCTTTATGCAACTTGTGTTATAACCACAAAACAGAAAGTTGGACTGTGTTAAGCCTGCTATGTTTCGTCAGTAGCGAAGGGGGGGAACTTTTTGGGGGTTTAAACCCCCCCCCCCTTGCCTCAGGATCATTTGATTTTTTAGGTCGTTACAATTCAAATTTTTGATGTTTTTATGTCTATGATAATAAATTTCATTATAATTATGATACGTATGTACTTTGTTGGTGATATTATATTTTTAATATGCAAGCATATGTATGTACGCAGTGAACACTTATCTTTTAATCATATTCTGTTTCATAATAATTCTGCAAATTATTAAATATACCAATATACATGTTACTTTTACTATAATTTCATAAAGAAGTTTCGTTGTAAATTTGCCTAACGACCATCTACATACATATCAGAGAACAGCAAAAATCGAACACAACAACGTTCGATTACATTCGGCAACATGATCGTGTTCAATGATCCAACTTGCTTAAACGAACATAATCGACATTGATTTAAAATCAACCAACTTATTGCATGCGTGAATATAATCAATTCAGGCGTTTGCTCGTTTGCCTCAAGCGCGATTAAATTCATCGGAATGAAAAGGAAAATATGAAAACTCCATGCGTCTGCGGCGACAACCTACATATAAACATTGCTTACGGTTCTGTTTGTTTGCCGAAATAAACGATACTAATTCTCGTGCTTTGATTTTATTCTCCACATTTAAATAATGTTAAATTTACAGCATTTTTCGAAGTACACATTTCCTATTTTGAAATATAATGTAAATTTGACATTATTTTCCATGTGGAAAACACATTATTATAACGTAATATCTACATTTTTATACTCAGTTGAGCAGAGCTCACAGAGTATATTAAGTTTGATTGGATAACGGTTGGTTGTACATATATAAAGGAATCGAGATAGATATAGACTTCCATATATCAAAATAATCAGGATCGAAAAAAAATTTGATTGAGCCATGTCCGTCCGTCCGTCCGTCCGTCCGTCCGTTCGTCCGTCCGTCCGTTAACACGATAACTTGAGTAAATTTTGAGGTATCTTGATGAAATTTGGTATGTAGGTTCCTGAGCACTCATCTCAGACCGTTATTTAAAATGAACGATATCGGACTATAACCACGCCCACTTTTTCGATATCGAAAATTTCGAAAAACCGAAAAAGTGCGATAATTCATTACAAAAGACCGATAAAGCGATGAAACTTGGTAGATGAGTTGAACTTATGACGCAGAATAGAAAATTAGTAAAATTTTGGACAATGGGCGTGGCACCGCCCACTTTTAAAAGAAGGTAATTTAAAACTTTTGCAAGGTGTAATTTGGCAGTCGTTGAAGATATCATGATGAAATTTGTCAGGAACGTTACTACTATTACTATATGTACGCTTAATAAAAATTAGCAAAATCGGGGAAGGACCACGCCCACTTTAAAAAAAAATTTTTTTTTAAAGTAAAATTTTTACAAAAAATTTAATATCTTTACAGTATATAAGTAAATTCTGTCAACATTCAACTCCAGTAATGATATGGTGCAACAAAATACAAAAATAAAAGAAAATTTCAAAATGGGCGTGGCTCCGCCCTTTTTCATTTAATTTGTCTAGGATACTTTTAACGCCATAAGTCGAACAAAAATTAACCAATCCTTTTGAAATTTGGTAGGGGAGTAGATTTTACGACGTTAACTGTTTTCTGTGAAAAAGGGCGAAATCGGTTGAAGCCACGCCCAGTTTTTATACACAGTCCACCGTCTGTCCTTCCGCTCGGCCGTTAACACAATAACTTGAGCAAAAATCGATATATCTTTACTAAACTTAGCACACGTACTTATCTGAACTCACTTTATCACGATATAAAAAACGGCCGAAATCCGACCATAACCACGCCCACTTTATCGATATCGAAAATTACGAAAAATAAAAAAATGCCATAATTCTATACCAAATACGAAAAAAGGGATGAAACATTGTAACTGGATTGGACGCAAAATATAACTTTGGAAAAAACTTTGTAAAATGGGTGTGACGCCTACCATATTAAGTAGAAGAAAATGAAAAAGTTCTACAAGGCGAAATCAACAGCCCTTGGAATCTTGGCAGGAATACTGTTAGTGGTATTCCATATATAAATAAATTAGCAGTACCCGACAGATGATTTTCTGGATCACCTGGTCCACATTTTGGTCGATATCCCGAGAACGCCTTCACATATACATCTAAGGGGCACTCGCTTTTAAAACCCTCATTAATACCTTTAATTTGATATCCATATCGTACAAACACATTCTAGAGTCACCCCTGGCCCACCCTAATGGCGATATCTCGAAAAGGCGTCCACCTATAGACCTAATGCCCACTCCCTATTAAAATGCTCAGTAACACCTTTCGTTTGATACCCATATCGTACAAACATTCTAGAGTCACCCCTGGCCCACCCTAATAGCGATATCTCGAAAAGGCGTCCACCTATAGACCTAATGCCCACTCCCTATTAAAATGCTCAGTAACACCTTTCGTTTGATACCCATATCGTACAAACATTCTAGAGTTACCCCTGGCCCACCCTAATGGCGGTATCTCGAAAAGCCGTCCACCTATAGACCTAATGTCCACTCCCTCTTAAAATGCTCAGTAACACCTTTCGTTTGATACCCATATCGTACAAACATTCTAGAGTCACCCCTGGCCCACCCTAATGGCGATATCTCGAAAAGGCGTCCACCTATAGACCTAATGTCCACTCCCTCTTAAAATGCTCAGTAACACCTTTCGTTTCATACCCATATCGTACAAACATTCTAGAGTCACCCCTGGCCCACCTTAATGGCGATATCTCGAAAAGGCGTCCACCTATAGACCTAATGCCCACTCTCTCTTGAAATGCTCAGTAACACCTTTCGTTTGATACCCATATCGTACAAACATTCTAGAGTCACCCTTGGTCCACCTTTATGGCGATATCTCGAAAAGGCGACCACCTATTGAACTAAGGATTACTCCCTTTTAAAATACTCATTACCACCTTTCATTTGATACCCATATCGTACAAACACATTCTAGAGTCGCCTCTGGCCCACCCTAATGGCGATATCTCGAAAAGGCGTCCACCTATAGACCTAATGCCCACTCCCTCTTAAAATGCTCAGTAACACCTTTCGTTTGATACCCATATCGTACAAACATTCTAGAGTCACCCCTGGCCCACCCTAATGGCGATTTCTCGAAAAGGCGTCCACCTATAGACCTAATGCCCACTCCCTCTTAAAATGCTCAGTAACACCTTTCGTTTGATACCCATATCGTACAAACACATTCTAGAGTCACCCCTGCCCACCCTAATGACGATATCTCGAAAAGGCGTCCACCTATAGACCTCATGCCCAGTCCCTCTTAAAATGCTCAGTAACACCTTTCGTTTGATATGGCGATATCTCGAAACGGCGTCGACCTATGGAACTAAGGATCACTCCTTTTCAAAATACTCATTAACAGCTTTCATTCGATACCCATATCGTACAAACATATTCTAGAGTCACCCCTGGTCCACCTTTATGGCGATTTCTCGAAAAGGCGTTCACCTATAGAACTAAAGCCCATTCCCTTTTAAAATACTCATTACCACCTTTCATTTGATACCCATATCGTACAAACACATTCTAGAGTCACCCCTAGTCCACCTTAATGGCGATATCTCGAAAAGGCGTCCACCGATAGACCTAAGGCCCACTCCCTCTTAAAATGCTCAGTAACACCTTTCATTTGATACCCATATCGTACAAACAAATTCTAGAGTCAGCCCTGGTCCACCTTTATGGCGATATCCCTAAATGGCGTCCATCAATAGAACTATGGCCTACTCTCTCTTAAAGTACTCTTTAATACCTTCCATTTGATACACATGTCATACAACCACATTCCAGGGTTACCCTAGGTCCATTTTCCTACATGGTGATTTCCCTTATTTTGTCTCCATAGCTCTCAACTGAGTATGTAATGTTCGGTTGCACCCGAACTTAGCCTTCCTTACTTGTTTTTATATCAAAAACACATTTCAAAAATGCAAAATTCAAATTATTTGATAAATGAAAAAATAATGTGTTTTTTTCATTTTAAAATGTAAAAAATACATTAGTGTTTTTTCCGTGTAGATATGACATTTTAAATAAAATTTTTATCTATTCGATCAGTTTCTTTCTTTTGAATTTTACATACGTATACGTTGTACCTCATGCATGGGCTCAAAAAGCATGAATTCTACTTATTCCTGAAGGAGGTACGTCGTTTTTTTTTTATCAATTTATCTATGATTAATATAACAGGAATGCGATTCTGTGGCTTTTCCTATTGTTCACATGTTGTTGAAAATCTTGTGTACGCTTCCAGTAACAACGGCAACGGACGAGAGATCTTTTTCAACTCTTAGGCTGATTAAATACTATTTGATAAACACGATGAGTGAAAATCGATTGAATGGCTGTGCATCACTAAGCATCCACCGTGATCAAATTTTTACCGTTGATGAAGTTTTAGATGAGTTTTTAATGTAACCTTTTTCATATCATATTCTAAATACACGTACTTTAATGTTAAAGCTAAAGACAACACTTTTTTATTTATTTAACTGAAAAAAAATGTTTTTTGAACCCCCGCACCCCCCCTTCCCCCTCCAAAAAAATGTTTGCGCTACGCCCCTGTTATTTTTTTCCTTTTTATTTGGGAACCAACTGACAAAAACGGATCAACCAGGTTGCTTCCTCGTTTCCGACAAAAAATAGTTACAGATATTAAGACTGCTCTCTGAAGTCTGACTTTATCCGTCCTGTTGATGACTATTATCTGAGAAGCTTACTAAGCTTGACAAACTCTCGGAGTGGGAAGTTAGGCTAGGTTGAACTGACCTATCAATAAAGTCCTCACATAGACAGAAAGCGTACATATTGTTACCAGAATTTTTTTGACGGCTAAATGGAAGAGCCCCATTCAGGTACAATGAATTATGTTTTAGAATAACTCCGTCCTCTTGGTAAATACTGGATGCTATCTAGTACCTAGCTTAATTGCTAACTTAAAATCTGCTTCCCCTAAGAACTGGAGCTTTGGCCTGGCGAGCGCACGACACGAACATAGAACGTACTCAGCCGTTTCTCTTGCAGCTCGCTCATCCTACACCTGCTGTTGCTGACAAGGCCTCACTTTTAAGCATGTGACGCCAGAAGGCGGTGTCTAGGTTATATGCCTATGGTGAGCCCTAAGTCTTCTCTCTTCACTAATATAAATCAATTCATAGGCTTTACACATGATTTTAAATATTTTGTAGATCCGCGCTTTTGTCCACGCCATTCCTACAAGATAGATCATATACAATTCTTGTCTCCTTTTAATTTGCCCCAAATCAATTGGGACGTCTATCTTTGTTTCAGCGAGCATTGCATCCTCTTTTGCCAACTCATTCGCTTTTTCGTTACCTTCTTTCCCTTAACGACCGAAACCCAAATAAAGATGTAAGGTCCGGCTGCTTCTTTGCATTCCAGAATACTTCTTTCTTAATTACTGTTTGGGACTAATGCCTTAATCGCCACCTAATTATCAATATATATGTATATTGACGCCATTGCAGCTTAAGCACACGTTTTCCAGAATTTCTGCTGCTTTCCTCACGTCTATAATTTCCACCTGTAAGACGCTGCAGTATTCTTGCAAAATGTAGGATCTACTTATTTCTGGAGCGACAAAGTAAACAGCAGACCAGTTCCATTAATTTGGAAACGGCCGTATATACTGTATAATATGTTCTGCCATTTCCGCACTCTGCACCACCCCTCGGCTTAATTGTGGCTACAGGATCTCTTTCGAAGCTCAGGCATGGGGCCGTATATTCCGTTTGCTCGTTATTAGATGGCGCTATAATGCTTTAAGCCTTGTGTGAGTTGCTAACGCGATGTTTTTTGCCATAACGTCTACAGTAGGGATGTGTAAAATGGCCTGAAATGCTGCTGTCGGGGTAGTTTATAGGGCTCGCGTGAGTGAGAAACTCTCACAAAATTATCTTAAGTGAATTTTTATTTAATTATGTGCATTTTGTTATTGAGTCTATTTGTTTTATCAGTTTAGGCTCCCGCAGGATATGTTGAGTACTATCTTTCCAATACTCAAAAGATTCGCCAAACTTCGAGCCCAATATCAATAAACGCTTCATTTGGCCAAAGAGAGAGTAAGGGTGGGGGATAAAGAGATAAGTATGGACGAATTAATTAGGTACTTTTTCAGGTAATAGCAGAATCGATTCTGATGTTTGCAGTCTACGTGAAAGTACCGGCACTTTACACTTTCAAAGGAATTTAGGTAATTCGTTTTCTAACTGATCCAACAACTGACATCCAACAAAATATTTCTCTCAATGTAAAGTGCAATTCCCCACGCACATATATTTTCAGCGCAGCTAGCGCATATACTTGTATTGTATATACGTATATAAATCCTGCCAAAATTCCAGCATAAGTGAATACCAACTACCATTGTTCCAGAAGCAACAACAAAGCGCCTCGAAAATAAAAAAACTTTGATCTAAAAGCTATACATTTTCGGTAATTCGCACATGAAATCTCATATGCCATACTCAAGCCACCGACCAACAACCAACCACCAAACAACCGCCAAACTATAGTGGATGTAAGCGAGCATAAATAGTGTTGCTACTTCTGCTTTTGCTGCAAGCTGGTAAGTGCTTAAGTGTTGGACTTTGTCACCAACACCATTACTGAAAACGGCGCCTGCACCGACGCCTTCACTTACACACATACATATGTGCCATGGCACAACCGGATACATACAAAGTATTAAGCAACATATGCAATTTTGGTCATTTATTTCTCTTTGGGCACTTCACTGCCAAGGCAAACACGTAAGGCGTTGCGGTGATTTTGTATTGCTTTTTGTTGTTGTTGTTGTTGCTAGTGATTGTCGAAAATTCTTGGAATTTTAGCGTCCACACTTGTTCTTGTTCTTTCGCATTATGTAGGGAGGGTATGTGATGTACTTAAGTATGTAGGTACGTACGCTCCCTATGGCGTTGTTGGTTAAGCTGGTGTTTTGTTGAATTTATGGCAAATATGCGAAAATCTGAAGGCAAAATCAACAAGATGACAGGCGAGCGTACGAAAATGGAATTTTTATTTATTGACAGAGAACGGTTATTGAAGGATGTATGTATGTAAATATGTATATATAACTATTAGGTTGCACCTAATAAGGCCACTTTTCTTCCAAAGCAAGGTTGCCATTAGAAATCGTATAAGCCCGGAATATTGGATTTTTGAAGAAGCATCGTGCACTGATAGATGACTAGATTGCATGTATTTTTATGGAAAAGGGCAAATCGAGCGCCACTAGCGTCATTTGAAATCTTCAATGTTAAAAAAATTTTTATTTTTTTTTTTCAGTTAAATAAATAAAAAAAAAATGTTTTCTTTAGCTTTAACATTAAAGTACGTGTATTTAGAATCACCCTTATCGCGAAGTTCACGCGGAAAAGTGTTCGCCTTCACTTCTTTTGTTCGGGTGAACTTTTTCCGCCTATCGGCAATTTCGGGCGAACAAAAGTTCACTTCGAAACAGCTGATGCTCTATTGCGAATTGGCAGTGTACAAATAATTTACTTACAATTGTGTAAATTTTGTAACCAAGCATATATTTCCTTAAAATACAACAAAAATGTAAATAAAAAATTAATAAAATAATGTTTAGCATTGCACTTAGGTTGGATTTGATTGAGCGCGAGTCGAATATATATGTGAAAGCGATTCGGACGCAATTGAGGGACAGTTCTAACTCTTTGGAGCTAAATGATTCACTGTAAGCCGAAAATTACTATTTTCAGCACTTTTGAATAACAAGTAAATTTTTTTTCAATTAGCTTTCGCCAATATTACACGCTAAAGAAGCTGGCATTCTAATATTTGCTAGATATTCTTACCAACTCCTTGTCACCATTGAAGCAAAAATTTGGAGTTCCACCAATTGTAAAGTTGAGTAAATGTCTTCGTTTTTTTCGCATAGAGCAAAATCGTTGGAAAGGACCATGAAGTGGGTCCTAGGTAATCTTGTTTTTCAGTGAGGTGATCATCATTTTGGAACCATTGCTTTGTCCACAATGGATAACTTGGCCGACGGATACGTTGTGAAAAAATATAATTTACATACTTAGCAATACAGGAATTTCACTTTTTTCCGCTCAGCTTACGATTGTGCATTATTTATTTATTTATTTCTAATAATCGAAGTACATATACATAATTATAAGAGTATCAAATTTCAAAACAAAAAACTAATTACATTTTGTTTTCCTCTCGTTCGCCTGTAAAATATAAGTGAACAAATTTTGGTTTTCCCGCTGTTCATTTCGCCCGAACAAAGAGTTGCCGATAAGGTGAAATCTTTTTCGAACATGAAAAATTGTTTCGCCACCCTCTGCGATAGGATGAACAAAAACTGTGAATATTTTCGGGTGAAATTAAAACTCACGATAAGGGTGATTATGATATGAAAAATGCTACATTAAAAACTCAAGCGCATGCGTCGGCTTTTCTTTGCCATTTCATCTAAAACTTCATCAACGGTAACAATTTGATCACGGTGGATGCTTAGTGATGCACAGCCATTCAATCGATTTTCACTCATCGTGTTTCTCAAATAGTTTTTAATCAGCCTAAGAGTTGAAAAAGAACTCTCGTTCGTTGCCGTTGTTTCTAGAAGCGTACACAAGATTTTCAACAACATGTGAACAATAGGAAAAGTCACAGAATCGCATTCCTGTAATATTAATCATAGATAAATTGATAAAAAAAAAAAAAACGACGTACCTCCTTCAGGAATAAGTAGAATTCATGCTTTTTGAGCCCATGCATGAGGTATAACGTATAGAAAGAAACTGATCGAATAGAAAAAAGTTTAATTTAAACAAGTAAGGAAGGGACTGTCTTCGGCTGTGCAGAAGACTTCATACCTTTCATGAATGGGGCT
The DNA here is from genome assembly GCF_040869045.1 of Eurosta solidaginis. Classification (NCBI taxonomy): domain Eukaryota; kingdom Metazoa; phylum Arthropoda; class Insecta; order Diptera; family Tephritidae; genus Eurosta; species Eurosta solidaginis. The sequence goes on from NC_090321.1 coordinate 21,562,724, forward strand.
AAACAATAATCTTATCCCGTTCGTAATCTACAAATAATCGGATGCATAAGATAAAAATTATATAGTGAACAGATGTACATACCTAAACGATTTTTAAGATAAATATAAAATAAAAAATGGGAAAAAACCTCCTTATCTGAACAATCGGTTGTATGGGATATACATTATATATAGCTCCGATCGAAATGATATTTACAGGAAATCTTCTACAATATATTAGAATATATATCACCAAGTTTCACGCTTTTATATTGGAAACTAAGGGAGAAATGGCCAAAAATCTTTCTATCTGAACGATCGGTTGTATGGGATAGGTATATACTATATACATATAGCTCCGATCAAAGTGATTTTTTCAGGAAATCTTCTATGATACATTAGAATATATATCACCAAGTTTAACGTTTTTATATTGGAAATTATGTGAGAAATGGCTAAAAATCTTCCTATCTGAATGATCGGTTGTATGGGATATATATTATATATAGCTCCGATCGAAATGATTTTTTCATGAAATCTTCTATTATATAAAAATACAACAAAATAAATGTAAGGCGCGATAACCTCCGAAGAGATCTAAGGCCGAGCTTCTCTTCCAATTTGCGTCGTGCTCCTCTTGATTTTCCCTACAAATTGGCCGGACGGGACCTACATGTTTTATACCGACTCCGAACGGCATCTGTAAGGCAGATGAGTTTTCACTGAGAGCTTTTCATGGCAGAAATACACCCGGAGCGCTTGCCAAACACTGCCGAGGGGCGACCCCGCTTAGAAATATTGTCTTCTAATTTAAAAACCTTATTTCTAAAATTTTGATGTTGCTTTGCCCGGGGTGCGAACCCAGGGCATACGGTGTGGTAGGCGGAGCACGCTACCATCACAGCACGGTTTAGAATAAATATCACCAAGTTTAACGTTTTTATATTTGAAATTAAGGGAGAAATTTCCGAAAATCTTTCTATCTGAACGATCGGTTGTATGGGATATATACTATATATAGCTCAGATCAAAGTGATTTTTTCAGAAAATCTTCTATGATATATTAAAATATATATCATCAAGTTTCATGTTTATACTTTCTAAATTAAGGGAGAAATGGCCAAAAATCTTTCTATCTGAACGATCGGTAGTATGGGATATAACTATATATAGCTCCGATAAAAGTGATTTTTTCAGGATTTCTTCTATGGTATATTAGAATATATTAGAAGACCCGGCAGACGTTGCCCTGCCCTAAATTTGGCCTATCTGCATATATTTTAATAAGCTTTTTCCGTCTGACTCTGCCCTGCCCCCTCTTCACTTTTTCCTAATCCTTTTATTCACTCCTCCTTCCGTCTTTTTCGCTTCATCTACCTCCATCTTCGCCTCATTCTATCCCATTCTCAATCTCTTTCTCTCTTTTCTCTTCTCTCAATTTCTTCTCATTCTTCTGCATCCTTTACTGCCTGTCCCAGAGAGTGGTATGTATTTTATTCCAGTCCCAGTCGCAGTCCCACTCCGAGTCTAAGTCCCAGTCCCACTCCGAGTCTCAGTCCCAGTCGTAGTCCTAATCCCAGTCCCAGTCCGTGTCTGGATAATATATTACTCTGTACCAAAGCACTCATCAACAGCTTTCATTTGATATCCATATTTTATAAACACTGTCTAGGCATTCACTGGCCCACGTTTTGGCCTATATCTCGAGACCCTGTACCTGTAGTAACCACCGCGTGAGGTTTACGCAACTCGTGTGAAAGTTTGAACAAAATCGACCGACGCATCTCTTCAAACGCCGGCGACCAACTAACACACATTTTAGCCTTTCTTTTTATATACATAGATTTTTATTTTTCACACTTCACTATAATATTAAAACGAAATGCAGATTTTCGTTGCTCTTGAAATTCGGCTTAAAAATTGCACATGGAACAAGTAAAGACTCTCCTGTATGAAAAAAAATGTCACATTACTTCTAAATCGCGGGTCTCTCAGCAGGAATGACCAAAATAGTCTTATCTGAACGATCGGTTGTATGTGAGATATATGTTATAGTGGTCCGATCCTACCGGATCCGACAAATGTCTAATATAATACAGAAGTATATCCTTGTGCCAAATTTCATTGAAATATTTCAAAATTTGAGGGACTAGTTTGCGTCCAAACAGACAGATGGACGGACAGACAGACGGACGGACGGACAGACGGGTTGGATCATTGAACGCGATCATGTTGCCGAACGTAATCGAGCGTTGTTGTGTTCGATTTTTGCTGTACCTTGATATGTATGTAGATGGTCGTTAGGCAAATTTACAAGGAATTCTTTATGAAATTATAGTAAAAGTTACCATGTACATTTGTATATTTAATAAATTGCAGAATTATTATGAAACAGAATATGATTAAAATATAAGTGTTCATTTCGTACATACATATGCTTGCATATTAAAAATATAATATCACCAACAAAGTAAATACGTAACAGAATTATAAAGAAATTTATTAACATAGACATAAAAACATCAAATATTTGAATTGTAACGACCTAAAAAATCAAATGATCCTGAGGCAATGGGGGGTTTAAACCGCCCCCGTAGCTGCGCCCCTGCATTGAACTGTTGAATAAATAAACACGAATATTCCGTATCCCAAAATATTCTTTATTTACAGTACAACTATGGTAGTTGAACTTTACAATTAAAACTATTCATTCGCTTACTCCACTTATAATGTTTAAAAATCAAATTGATTGACTATTGCTTAGATTGTCCTGCTTTTATACTCTTAGTTGCTTCGCTCGCTCATGAGTGGCTAGACTTTTTACGGGCAGCCTTCACAATTAGTTGTTTATTTACTTCTCTCATCTACTACATCATATATTCGCTGTTATATTTTTTGTAAGTTTATGTGTGAGTAATTTCATCTGCGCTCTTTGTTGTTATGTTCATATGTGCATAGCTATTTAATCTCTCATTTGCCTACATTGCTGTTGTAGTTGTGCAGCATTTACATATATACTAGCAGCATAGTGACGTATCGAAACTGCTAATATTGGCGACAATATATTAGTAAATATTTGTGTTGTTTACAGAGGAAGTTTATTAGTGCTTCGCTTAATTTTATACGTGGATGGACAAATCGAGACAAGTTTCAACAGCTAAGTAGGACGCTCTGTTTATATTTACAAATCGTTATATTTGCTTCTGCAACAAAACTTGTGAAAACAACAAAATCCACTCTGACGAGGGCATTTAAGACGTGAAAAGCGCCAAAAAAAGTTCGAAAGCAGCTAAGAAGTAAATATGACCAGATCTGTTCAGATAGATAACATTTTAACAAATCTAATCAAAATTAAGGTTGGCTTTTAATATAGCACGAACTTTTTTATTGATAAAATAGGTAAAGCCACAAAATTGATCTCTTTCGGGTACAGTATCGTCGGGTACCGTAACATATTGACCAAGCATCGCTGTGTTTTAAAAGTTTCTGACTTTATCTAATTCGTTCAGACCAGACCACAAATCTATACTAGGCTCCAGGTCATAAAGGGATAAAGTAACGAAAAGCCCGCTGAGTTGGCACAGGAGGGTGCAGCTTTCGATAAATCGACAGTAGACGTCCAAATCCGTTTGGAAGAAAAGAAGACGATGGTTGCATATTATTCATCAAGTAGGAAATACGTGAACAGAAGTTCAAATCCTACAAAGTTGGACTCACAAAATTACCCATATTTCTTAAGAGAGAAGACTTGAGACTCACGTAGACAAGGTATGAGATCTTCGGTACAGTGGAAGACAGTCCCATCCTTATTTTTGTTTATCTAATAACAAGAACAATAATTAATTCACATTGACTTTCATACCAATTGCTATCATTTATAGGAAAATATCGAGGGATTATTTGATTTAACTCAGTTATCCAGGGCAAGTTTTTCTAACGAGATTAACTAAATTATTTCTCTGTACAAAAAAGGCAAACCCTAATGCACACAAGATGATAATGATATATTATTTATGTTGGTCAAATATCTCAAAATATTTGCAAATATCGGGAGCTATAATAAAGCGTTACCTGAAACCGTATTACCGGTCATCACATCGAAAAATACATCAAGCTGCGGCAATACGCCAGCTTTATATTGTAAGACCACAATATTTGTGATGTCGAGACAATAATGCATTGTTGAAGTTACGATCGAAGCTTAGCTTAAGAGATTAACTCAGCATTTTAGGGATCAGCCCGTTATCACCGGTCCTGTTTTTTAAATTCTATCGCTGACATGAGGCAGCCAACTTTTTGTTGCTCACGGTATGGGGAGTACAGAATGTAAGCGTTAGCGTAATCACTGCACCGTTATCAAAAAGTTATCGGTTTGTTATGAAAATGTTATCGTTGTCATATCGAAACATTATCGGCTAATTATTAAAAATCTACCGGTTTGCTATCGATGTTTTCAGATTACTCTTAATTCGTTATGAAAAAGTTATCGAATAGTTATCCATATATTTATCAAAGTATTTGTTATCAGGGTATTATCGATTTGCTATCGGAAAGTTATAAATTTGATTATTTTTAAATTTTTTGTCGAAACAAAATTGTTATCGGTGTGTTATTGATTTTTTAAGGTTTTTCTTTTCAACAAATATAGAAAAAACATGAATACAAAACCGATGACTCTTCTGTAAGGCGTCGTTAATCTGATCAGAAACCAATAAGATGCCGATAACTCGACCCGATAAAAAAGCTGATAAAGAATCCATAAATCTAAGATAATAGTTCACAATCGAAAACAGGAAGAAATTATTTGTTTCTGATAAAGTTGACTGGGTACAAATTAAAGCCCTGTGTGAGCTATAGTTAATTTAAAAAATTAGTTTTTTAGACCCATAGCTATATGTTAATACATCGGACTTCATGAGTGCTTAGTACTCACGCCTTTTTTTAAATCTAAGCTAACTTTTGCTCTTAAAATACTGATAAAAACACTTTTTATGTACTGAAAGCTTTCCAAAATTTTGTTAAAATTAAATTTTGAAGTAGAAGGAAAATTCTGCACATTATGTAAATTTCATTCAACGGGATTACTCTTTCAAAATTTTTGCAAATTATGAAATCGACTCAAGTATGACATTACATCATCTAAAGGAAATCGTATAAATTTACATGCAAACTCTGTACTGCTTTCAAAGGCGCTTAAGCATATGAAGCATCATCGCCTCTCGCACAGATAACTCCCTCCTGTATCCACTAACGACTTGCAACAAGCAGGTGCAATACATTTAGCAAGAATTTGTCATTATCCAAATGCTCTGTCGATTTCATCCACTTCAACTTGTCATAAGTGTGTTTGTATACAACATATGACATAGTACTCTATGAGGAGAGTCCATATGTATGTATGTAAGTATGTAAATTTATTTGCTTACTTGTGCATTCATAAGTATATGAATATATAACCAAACGAATGAGTGCGTCCATATTTGCATTCTTAACTCAGATCAGACATCGACCAATAAATTATGCAAATATTTAAGAATTTGTTTTTGCAACACTTCACTTACATATACTTATATGGTATGTATGTTTGGTTTGTGGCACAATGTAGGGAAAAGCTGTACTTTGAAATGAATGCACTTATGGTACACTTAGAGCAAATATTGGTTTGCGGTTGACTGTCTTTAAATGTAAAGGACTTGTATTTTGATATGTTTTTTGCGCTCTGTTCAGCATTCTCCAGTTTTTGTGTACCTAGAAATGCTAGATTACTAAAAGAACCCTTAGTAATTAGTTATACTACATTTACATTGGCCGCAAATGAGTCCTTTTAAATGAATCATTTGAAAACTTTTACATTGGCTCTATTCGCATTTCACATAACCCTCCCTGCAAGACTCGTCTACCAGTACACCAATCAATCGCAATACATGGCACTGACATCATTGATTAAACGATAGCAGACTAAAACAAGCAAGGAAGGCTAAGTTCGGGTGTAACCGAACATTACATACTCAGCCAAAATTCAGCTTGACAATCTTTTAAATTACCTTCGTTTAAAAGTGGGAGGTGCCACGCCCATTGTCCAAAATTTTACAAATTTTCTATTTTGCGACATAAGGTCAACACACCTACCAATTTTCATCGCCTTGTCTGTCTTTGGCAATGAATTATCGCATTTTTTCTGTTTTTCGAAATTTTCGATATCGAAAAAGTGGGGGTGGTTATAGTCCGATTTCGTTCATTTTAAATAGCGATCTGAGATGAGTGCCCAGGAACTTACATACTAAATTTTATTAAGATTCCTCAAAATTTACTCAAGTTATCGTGTTTACGGACAGACGGACGGACGGACGGACGTACGGACGGACATGGCTAAATAAATTCCTTTTTTCGCCCAGATCATTTTGATATATAGAAGTCTATATCTATCTCGATTAGTTTATGCCGTTACGGATTACCGTTATGCGAACAAAGTTAGTATACTCTGTGAGCTCTGCTCAGCTGAGTATAAAAACAGCATTTAATTTTATCTTGCAAATTTTCCTAAGATGGGAATGCCTCTCTTTACAGTGAAACCATTTTCCTTTACTAATTTTCTACTACTTCCATATCAGACACATTCATTACTTGCTCAAGATTTTTCTACAGGGATTTATTTGTTTGCCTTTCTCTTTATGCTCACAAATTCACAATGCACATATCTGTCTCAAAGGTTCCACACTTGAGTTATTTATGTACGTCGTCAAAGGGAGCAACTGTTAAAACAATTAAAGTGAAATACTTTACTGAAGCATGATTTTCTTCATTTGGTTTTAAAAACTTGTGTTAGGAGTAGAGAAAGTATTACTTCATTCTTTCACGAAATAAGCTTTAACATCTTCACTTGTAATATTCGGCTTTCTATTCACTTGCTTCCTGCTGTGGCCAAACAAACATTAACCATCATTAGGCGAGTTTCTTAACTCCGTATAGTCCTCATTGCTCACGGAAACGCTCTGGCTCAATGATAGACTTCAGAAACAGAATTCCAGATATTTTCGCTCATTTTGAGAAAACTTGGTGCGATTTGGTTACGAGGAGATCCAGGCCGAGTCTCTCTTCCAAACTTTTTTCTTATTGACAAAAAAAAAATAAAATTTCTAAATTTTTTATATTGGATCTTCCAGGGCTACACCACGGAGGATGTCGATGTATAACGAGGCTAATTATCGAACGTTACTTTCAGTCTTATTCAACATTATATTGTCGGCGTGTTGCTCGCGAGGAAGACTAATATGATTCGTTGAGGAAAGCTGAGATCCGCATTTGCAGGGTCGAGCGAATATTTTTTGCAAAGTTATACAAGAAAAATAAATTGTCATCTATTTTAATCAATATCTCGAGAACCATATTCAGTTTGTGATGAAATGCCATTTATTTTTTACCCTGATTATATTTTTATAGAATAAGGTCATAAATATTACGGTGCAAAGAGAAAATGAACAACTGAAACGTGTTAGTCTTCCACGCGAACAACTTAAATATGTTGGTCTTCCACGCGAAGAAGTAAGACGTGCTAATCTTCCATGCGAACAACGAATTGTGTTAATCTTCCATGGGAATTGAAACGTGCTAGTCTTTCTGGGACCGGCGATATACTCTAGAGCTTAAATAGCTAAAGTGTCAATGATATTCGTTATCGTACGATGTTTCTGATATTTATTTATATTTCAGTTGTGACAGGTAGAGGTCCAAGTTGTCTTTAATTTGACAACTGAGGTTAGTGACTAAGCATCGTTATATATTTTTGAAAATGTGCGTTTACTATAGACAGGTAAGGCTTCGACAAAGTGACTGCCGCGATGGCGCACATGAGCCAGCGTCAAGAGACTCGTTGCGATATTACAAAAAGACACCATTAAATCGCCTTTTTGAACCATTTCGAGGACCCGATAAATGGTACCAAGTCATTGGTATAGACAGCGTTGTCTGGAACCACTGAACACCCGGCGGTTGCACATAAGGTGATCCTTCGCCTTCACGATAGATGTACTCTTTGAGAATTTGTTTGCAAATGACAGGCAAAGGGTTAACCTAAGTATCATTTGCAAGGAAGCATCTGCTTTATAGTGCCTTGCCTAGCAAGGTCGTCTGCAATACAGTTTCTCTCAATTTCCCTGTATCTAAGGATCCATGTGAGGTGTACGTGGTTCTGTTGAGCCATTTCCTGAATAGATCGGTGAGAGTTTAGTGTTAGCTCAGAACTGAATGAGTAAGAGCCAAGTGATTTTATAGCCTCTTGGCTGTCTCTAAAAATTAAGATTTCCTTGGCGATAGTGTGTTTCGGTTTCGGATATTTCAATAGACCTCTTTTGCAACACTACTGTTTGACTTAGAACCGTCAGTGTATATGGAAAGGCTGCCTTCAGCAGCGAAGCACCGATTTGACTCCAACCAGTTCGTGTTAAAGAATCGTCTAGCTAACAAAAGTTATGAAAACTGAACGATTTGTGGGAAGTGTATCTCGTTAAAGATAATTTTGAGCAACAAAAGTCTTGAAGTAAAAAATGTACCTAAATTCTGGCATCATTTAAATGCTTTTTAACTTCACTAATTAAAGCTAAATTTTGGAAATAAATGGCAACATCAACAATTAGTAATTTCTAATTAAATTAATAGCCTTACCATTTACGCTTCATCAAGTTTATTATCGTGCCAAACAAAAATATTACTCAAATTTCTATTAATAGGTGTTCAAAACTTATTATCCTTTACATTTATTCAATTTATAATAGCTTTTCGTTCATGCTGTATTTTATTTTTAGCAAAACCCTTTCTCATGCAGCTTCTTGCATAAGGCTTTGCTGTCTACCTCTTTCCAACCGATTGAATGCCACTTTCTTACCGCGAAATTTGTAGTTATCAGAAGTTATTTAATCCTTTGTTTTGCGTGCCGACAGCCGACGATCATATCAATTTATTGGCGAGTAATTTTCAACACTATAATTAGCATTGAACAGTTACAAACGAGATGACAATAGCGAAAACTTAATGGCCGCGTCACAATAAACTTTTTTATATATGTATATTTGTTCCACGAAATCTCATTCATGATGAGTAGATTGCATGTTATTTTATGGAGAACGGCAGATCGAGAGACACTAGCGCCATCTGACATACAAAGTTGGCAATCTTCAAGTTTCGCTACTTTTAAAGCATAGGAAGGAGAATGCGACATTTGCTTTGGCTATGAGTGCTTTCACACTTTGCAAGTTATTCGCACTTTTTGGTACCTTTTCAGCCTTTTTGTAAATTAAAAACTGCATTTTAACGAAAGAATATGAAACAAAATATGTTGGCAAGTATTTTTCTTGTATAGTGAGAATTTAACCGGCAAGGCGAAACCAGTTTCAATTGCCAAGTCTGAAGATTCTGCATATTTACAAACGCAACACCTTGCGTGGTTGTGGCTAGTTTACTGGATTGCATAAGATCACGTTGAACGCACCTTTTATATAAAAAGTTCATTCTGACGCTGCCATAAATATTTCTCAAAGGTTGAAGCAAATATTAATTTCCTCTAACAAAATACAATCCAATCGTCAACATGAAGAATTGGGAAGCAACAAATTAAAAAAGCATTCAACGAAACTGGTTGTTGTATGAATTAGGTATATTCAAATATTTGTGTAAGACACCGAATCGTATGATTACATATTTAAGGAAATTTCTTACGATCATATAAATTAAATTTTGGTTGTAAAGATGGAGATTCGTACTTTTAGCGAGCTTTGGGCATTATTAATCGTAATGCTATTTGTACTATTATTAGAACTAACACTGCATTACCGGCAGTTGCTAACATTCGCCAGATGGTAGCGCAAGCGGATGCACGTTTTTATTGATAGATGATTGATTGATTGAACAGCTGATTTCTGTTGATATTTGATATGAGACTTTTGTATATTGTTGTGCAAGATGCAAGTTTCGTTAAATGTAAGTAAATAAACAAATTTAAGCGGTACTGCAAAGAGTCATGGATATGATCTTTAAAAGTGCTACAAGCATTATAGCGGCCACGATTTTCTTCATCTGGCATCCCATCGGCATAGATAACAATACTGAAACCCTTAACCTGGGGAGCACTATCAATTGCCTTATTAATGAACCGTTTAAAGTTGGCCCAGCCTTACAAAATCGTGTAGAGGGATGTTCCACGAAAAGAGCAATACAATAAATTTGCAAACCTTTGATTCATTTGGCAGATGAGAAAATATACTACCCGCCATCGTTCAGTCACTTGATCCATCGCAAAAGATGTCATCTGAAATGCAATGTAATATGCACGTAAGTGCCAAAAGAAATTTTGCATTTTCGATGACAGCGATTTAAAAGCGACTTTAAGTATTCGGAAGGCTATTAAATATCATTCATTTCACTTTTCCCTATGAGCAAAAGATGCCTTTTGATTCACCTTTGAATTTTAGAGCGGAACAATATTGACACGCAACCTTCATATTGCCTAAATCAATGCTAGAATTATTTGCATACATCAAATGTGGCAAAAAGATTTTGGCACAATAGTTTTCTTATCCTACAATATTGCAGTGTTTCGTGTACTGACACCTGAAGTAAGTTTGAGTCTTGTCATTTTGATATTATTTATGCAGGCCACCTGGAGTTACCCACATTGTTTTTGCCATGGCTCACGTTTAAAAATTCACGATACATATATTTGTGAAAGGCCGAATTCGCGTTTTCCTGTTCATTTTGTTATTTAGCTTATACTCTACTTGAACAGGCATACGGAAAACTAATTCGTTAGATGAATAAATGAAGGGTAGTTGATTTACTTCTCACAAAATCACACTTCTTGCCGCTACAGTACCAAACCTGAGTTCGTTCGGAGCAATGTTATGCTTGGAGTAGAAAAATTTAAAATTTATATATAGAAGAAATGGGTGGGCTTGTTTTTATTTTAAGTAGCTACCTTTGCAGACCTAAATACAGGAATTATTTTAAAGAAGGTTGCCGTCCAATACGTTAAAATTTTGATCCATAAATATAGGTGTGCTTTTTAGTTTGAAAACAGCTCCAATAGCTATTTCCAGATATGCATCGGAAATGGATATTACACAAAAATGTTTATTGGGTATGCATCCCTACATTGTAATATAGCATACAGAGCATGCGCGATACTGTGAACTATTTAAAAGTGGATGAGTTTAAGTTAACCAAAGCTTTTGTTTTGATATGTCACATTAGTAGAAATAGGTAACCCCTATTAAAATATTTCAATTCAAAATTTTAAGAATTTTTCGTTGTGTTGGATATTAATTTGTGGCTGGGAATTATTTTATAAAATGTAAGTTTTTTGGAAACTGTTCGACTGCAATTATTGCTTTTTGCCATGAAGCTCCCTATATGGGTTGTTATAAAACTTGTCACGCAAAATGAAGGTTCCAATGAAGGACTTTGTTGCCTTCACCTTTTGCAGTGTCTCCGTTACCCAGCGAATACTGTACCTACCAACATAAATAATTTAAAAGCAATGACTTTAATATGAAATATTATAGTAGAAAGTGAGGAAGCATAAAAACCAATAAAAGTAAATGATATATAAAATAAAAAAAATAAATGTAAGGCGCGATAACCTCCGAAGAGATCTAAGGCCGAGCTTCTCTTCCAATTTGCGTCGTGCTCCTCTTAATTTTCCCTACAAATTGGCCGGACGGGACCTACATGATTTTATGCCGACTCCGAACGGCATCTGCAAGGCAGATAAGTTTTCACTGAGAGTTTTTCATGGCAGAAATACACCCGGAGCGCTTGCCAAACACTGCCGAGGGGCGACCCCGTTTAGAAAAAATTTCTTCTAATTGAAAAACCTTATTTCTAAAATTTTTTGATGTTGCTTTGCCCGGGGTTTGAACCCAGGGCATCCGGTGTGGTACGCGGAGCACGCTACCATCACACCACGGTGGCCGCCTATATGATATATAAACAAGTAGTCATTAATCATGAAAATTAACCACCGCCAAGTTCGTAAGCACTCAAACAAAAGGAAACTGGTTTTGGAAAAGGGAAGGAAGCGGATGCTAACTTAGTTGGAACATATATATAAAGGCCGAAAACCGATTTTGCAATTATTTAATAAAAAACAAATATGTATATTTGCCTGCAATCATTGCTGCATGAAAACTTGGTCAGGGGAGCGGAGTCTTTGGTAATGCTTTATATGAATTAAAGGTCAGATTACGTACAATGCTGTGTCACTTCGCGCCGCCGTCATTGACATACACTTTCACTTTAACTATTATATTATACCAAAAACTTCATAAAAGCGTTTAGGTTTACTGTCACTCAACGAGGTGAATGAATGCTCTTATATCATACGAATTCACACCAGAAAAGAGGATTCGTTGCGTTACACATAATATGACCCTAAGTGCACATGTCATGATTTCATAGTGCAGAGCTGCGATATGTATGGTCCATATCTACACTGATATAATTAATACTACGTGGCCATCTCATCTTTTTTTGTGACATAAATCAATGTCTTTGTATTATATTACACTATCAAAACATGACAAAAACTATTAAGAAGCAGATTTGACGACAACGATCTTCTGAGCCGGTCCGGTTCTGAGTTCTTTCTCGTCATGTTATGAGCGCGTTCACTCTCACGTTATTAACTTCCTGCAGTGTTTTTTCCGTGGTGGCTTGAAACCCCTCATTGTGGTGTTGTCAATACAGGCTAGCTGAGGCAATATAGGGCTTGCGTCACGGTTACATCTAAAGGTCGACGACTTCTTTCAGTGATCAAAAGCGATGACCAGGGAAAGAATTTACCAATTGTTTTATTCACGAGTTTGTTTTATTGTGCACTTTCTTAGCTGTAATTTCATTTTTTGTTCCCCAGACAACCAAGAATCCTAGTAGAGGTTTTAATGAAGGAATCAGGTACTGAAGACGACCACGTTTTGAGAACCGGCTAGATATGTAGTACTAATGAGCTGTTTGCTCACTTCAAAAACTTCATCGCTATGTCTTCGTTTTTTTCTTGAAACTTCGATTTAGCGCGCCTTGCCTTCTTTTAGCGTTTTTTATTGTTCTTTGTGGTAGTTTTTTCCTCTGGGGCTGATCGATACTTCATTTTTTACGGGATGTTTTTCCAAGTTACATGATATGTGGCTCCAGGATATGTTGCACTCTCCTTCTACTTGGCGACAGATAAAGTGCTGGACATCCTCAACTAGCCAAGATGCGCGAGGTACCTTGAAATGCTGTACCGTCAGAGCATTGACTGGTTTAACAAACGTGGCATTCATACCTTGGTCTTTAGAACGGTGTGAGTCAGCGCTCTATCCATAACTTCGAACCGGGCGCCTAAAATATTCCTGAAATCGATCAGCATTTCAGTTACTTTTCCACGTCATTTGTTCTCGCGGGTAAAGTCCGAGTCACAGTATTACCTCCTTTTGGCTTCCTGCAATCGTCTTAACGTTACATCCCTGTTATATATTAGCAATCAAACTATTCTCTTCTTTGTTATTGATATATCACTACCATTCTCCTCGTTTTGATTTGCATCTTTCGAGGTATTTGCTTCCTCGGTGTTGGGGGTACCTCTATCTTTCAGTATAAAACCTACGTGTGTTTACAATGCACGTAGCCCACCTAATGGCCCTGATTCAGGGCATCTCAGCCTCTTAAAAGTAGTATTCTCGCTTTCGACCGATCGCTATCTCCTCACATTACATGTAATGCCTTCCTCTGCATACCGGTTTATATATCCAGGGTTCCTTGTTTAAGAGTCCGGCTCACCGCTTGTAGCGCTTTCATCTTTAAAGGCTTTCAAACCTATTCTCCCTATTTCGTTTTTATTTTTGCTTTTAAAAGCTTTTAATTGATTACCCTTGATCTTTCGACGGCCTGCCCGACCAGACGGGTTCGGTGGTTTAATGCTAACTATTCCGAAGAAAGAACTGATCAAGACACTCCCTCATCAGTCCACTTAGATAACCATTTGGATGTAGGTTGCAAGGGCTTAGCTGGACACTATGGTAACAACTCACTACTTAGGCCACCAATGGGCCAATTGTAATATTTGGATGTAAGAGTTCCAAAATTACGGATTTCGACCAAGAATGTCCTGGGTTCAAGTACCGAGCAAAGCAACATCAAAAATTCAGAAAAAGTTTTTTTAAATTAAAAAAAAGTTTATCTAAACAGGGTCATCCCTCTATAGTAGTTTGGCAAGCACTTGGAGTGCATTTCTGCAATCTCGAGGAAATTTATCTGTTTTGCAGCCGCCTTTGCTAGTTGTCATAAAACACGTAGGTCACGCCCTCCAATTTGTGGACAAATTTTATAAAAATTAAGAGGCAAATTTGAAGGGAAGCTCGTGCTAGATCACCTCAAGGTTAAACCACGCCAAGTATTATTATTATTGCTTTTTTTTCATGAAATCTATTCGAATGCTGACTTGGAATTAGAAGTCAAGCGGAAAGTAAATTTTGCATTTAATGCGTTTTGTCAGTTTAATTAAAATGCAAGCAGCAGTGGCCGGCTTAGATCGCAAAAGTAAGCGTAAAAAATGTAAATAAAATTCTGGTAAACAACTGCTTCCCTCACAAAAAAAAATGGTCTAAATACCTCGACATCAGCCATTGCTATTGCTGCTGCTACCGTTTATTTTCTTCTCTCGCCTTTACTCACTTTCATCCTTCACTACATACTCGACAGTTCAATCTTTTCGCGCGCTTCTACTTTGATTGGGCAGCTTCTGGGCGTAAATTTAAATTTTAACAGCAAACAAATAATCACTGACGCAGTACGCGTTGAAATTGGTTCGTTTTTTTCCACACGCCTCTTTCACTCTTATTATATGCATTTTTCAGCTCGTTTTCTTTACTGCACCAGTAGTTTATTTAACGTTTCTTCCTTCGTGTCCAATTAAAATTGATTATTGACTTTTGGCATTCAAGTTGATTCAGCGAAAAGCGCATCACGCTGCCACTGATAATTTCTGAAGCGTGTTGCGTATGACTTTCAATGAACCACAACACAAAAGGAAGTTCTGTGATTGCAACGCTACACAATGCGAAATTATTTCGTTAAACTTATTTGCAAAGTGAACAAGCGATAATGTTAGTTATGTCTATTACCAATAGTTTCTGCGTAGAAGCTTTACCATTGGATCAATTATGCATATTGAAACTCCCTCAGGCATCTGTCCTAGGGCCAGGGCCAACACTATGATATGCCATGCATGCTACAAACCGACCTTCGCAGAGGCATGAAAATTGTCGGCTACGCAGATAATATAGGCGTTGTAACTGTAACCAAGAAACTGATTTTCTAACGACGCAGTAGGAAGAGTAAATGAATATATGATGAATATGGGTTCGGATAGGCTGAAGTGGTTTTTTTGAGCTCAAAGCGGACTTTTGATGAATAGATCCTAACCATCCTATATAATCAAATAAATGCAAGCACTTTCTTTAAATAATAAAATGTAAACATTGACTTTTAAGGAAGTTGTTAGCGCCGTGGGAGAGAAATATTCTAAAGTTGATGGATTCCAAATGCGATTAATTCACAACATCGGCCAACCAGGCGAAGCTACGCACCCAACTCGATAATATAATGTAACGAATTGAGGAAAATTCTGATTATTAAACACCTTTTGCTAACGTTCGAATCGCTGAACTGTCGAATAAATAACTCCAATATTCAGTATTGTAAAATGCTCTTTATAAGACTACTTTGGGAGTAGTACAAATATACTTTACTTCACAATTAAAAAAAAAAAAAATAAATGTAAGGCGCAATAACCTCCGAAGATATCTAAGGCCGAGCTTCTTTTCCAATTATCGTCGTGCTCCTCTTGATTTTCCCTACAAATTGGCCGGACGGGACCTACACGTTTTATGCCGACTCTGAACGGCATCTGCAAGGCAAATGAGTTTTCACTGAGAGCTTTTCATGGCAGAAATACACCCGGAACGCTTGTCAAACACTGCCGAGGGGCGACCCCGCTTAGAAAAATGTTCTTCTAATTGAAAACCCTTATTTCTAAAATTTTGATGTTGCTTTGCCCGGGGTGTGAACCCAGGGCATACGGTGTGGTAGGCGGAGCACGCTACCACTTCACAACTAATAACGTGTTTAAATCAAACTGATTCCTCAGCTTGCGCTGCTTTTATAGTCTCTGTTGCCTCGTTCGCACATTTCTCTTAAGGTTTAGACTTTTCACGTATAGTTGTATCTCATACTTGGTTACTTAGATATATGCGTGTGCTTGTGTTAGTAAAAACTTTTGTTCTTAACTGATGACTACATGTGTGTATGTGAGATATCTCTTCACTTCAAGCTGCTGGTTATGTGTGTGCATGTACATAAGTTTGGCTGCTTGCTGCAAAATGGTGTGGAATACGCAGAGCACGTAATGCTTTATTACCCTCGTTTTCTTCGAGAAAGACTGTCTGTACACATAGTTTTCGCGAATAAATATATTATGACGAATAAAGTTCCCTTGTCGTGCAGGATGACTCCTAGATATTTTTCTTGTAGAGCTAGCCATTCAAACTTAGTCTTTGTCCAATAAGGGACCTTATATTTCCTAGTAAATAATAATAGATCGATTTTTACCGCATTGCCGGTTTACCGAACTCCAGCTGCCAATGCAGGTGCATCCCGAAGTGCTTGATTCAACAGGCAGCTGAGGTTTTGAGCAAAATAGATTTCAAACTAATAGACCTTAGTCTTTCGGATGCATATGATTCGTTTTTCCCGTTTTCGGTATGAAGACTGCCCGAGCTCTTATCCAAGATTGGACGTGGTTCAGTTTTATGCAACCCTTGTGGATTATTCTAAGTCATTATACAATCGTTACACCTGCCATCTGTAGCATAGTAGGGAATATCCCATCTGAACCCGTTGATTTGAACTTTGCAAAAGTTTTTATTTACCATCCAATTTTAGTATTTGCTACCAATCCTGGTAATGCAAACTCCGTATAAGGGGTGTAGGCGTTGTTACGTAACTCATCGCACTAACCGCATCATCACCTGATGGGAAGTGTGTGTTAAGTACTGCCACAAGTCACTCTTCACTACTGTGTGACCATTCCCCGTTTTTTTTTTATCAGTAATTGATGGGCCTAATTATCATTTAATGTAAACAATGAAAATTCATTTCATGATGAAAAATATTATTTACTTGTTTAAAACAATGTAACAAAAATTTATTTAAAAAAAATTTTTAATTTATATTTTTATACGTATATATGTATGTATTTATTTAAATAGAAAAAACGTTGCAACAATATCCATCTAAATTGGGACACTAAGCTCATTAATTTACTTAATTGCCCTACCAACAGCGAATAACTTATTATTAATTGCCACTTGTCAGAATGAAATAAAATAAATGTTGGCAAAAAAAACCAGACATAAAAACAGAAAAGGAGCGACAGCTGTCAATGAATAACTAAATAAAGCAATAATGCCGTTAGTTTTTTATTTTATTTTATACATTTTTTTAAATTTTTTATTATCTTGATATATAAAAATCACGAGTCCTTATGTTTGGCGCCAATGTACTCCTAAACTACTGAACCGATTTTGAATTTGTTTTGCACCCCGTGTGTAGTTTGATCTTACTTAAAATATGTGATAGGTTATATCTCAGCTTATAGTCGCAATATTATTTTATTGCAAATTATTTTATTCGTTTATACGTAATAATACAATGTTACGTATACGCATCGACACTGACATTTTCAGGGTGCGGATATACTTCCGTGTATTATTATTATTAATAGGTCTGGAAGCACTGCGACCTTTGTGCACATCTATTGTGCAAGAAATTTCAGCCTAATTTTGTATCTGGAAGCTCTTGATGTATCTAAGTACCTCTTCAGGCTTTTTACTCCATATCACATAGGAATTAAGAGTCCCACCACCTAGTTGGGATAGTCTCTGCCTAGCTAGAGCGACGCATTCGCAGAAAATGTGAACCGGCGTTTCATCATCCAGCTCACAGAAACGACAAATTTGGGTATCAGATAGATTTAATTTACTTAGGTGATATCGTAGACCGCAGTGTCCCGTGTAGTACCCGGTAAGTGTTCTTAGATCCTCCCTGCTTAGGTTAATGAGTTTGGCTGATAATTTCGTTGCCGGAAGTATAAACAGTTTGGCCTGCCTTTGCCCTGGGCAATCAATCCAGTGACGTCTGAATTGTTTAGTTTCCCAGTTACTTATAGTTTACCTGGTGTGTGCTTTTGTGAGTCCACAAAAGGGCTCTGGAAGGGCTCTGGAATGCTGATGTAGCACCCTGCTTTGCTAGGTAATCTGCGTGTTCATTACCTTCATGTCCCTGATGTCCGGGAACCCATCCCAACAAAACCTTGTTTTTGGCTCCCAGAGCATTAAGGATTTCAGTGCATTCATCCACTAGCTTAGATGTAACTGTGTAGAAGTGCCGCCTGGCTTCCGTGTAAGGTTGGTGTTTAATTAAACAACCTGCATATGAATAAAAAATATTATAGCGAATGATATCAAATACAGCATATCACCAGGCCCGCCTAGAGGGTGGGGGTTTCTGAGGGGCCCGCAATTTAGAGGTACTATGAGATTTTTTTTTAATTCAGGAGAGTCTTTAGTTGTTCCATGTGCAATTTTTAAGCCGAATTTCAAAAGCAACAAAAATCTGCATTTCGTTTTAATATTATAGTGAAGTGTGAAAAATAAAAATCTATATATATAAAAAGAAAGGCTAAAATGTGTGTTAGTTGGACGCCGGTGTTTGAAGAGATGCGCAGGTCGATTTTGTTCAAACTTTCACACAAGTTGCGTAAACCTCACGCGGTTGTTACTACATAGGCCTGGTTGCGATTGACGAACAGGGTCTCGAGATATAGGCCGAAACGTGGACCCGAGTGTGTTTATAAAATATGGATAACAAATGAAAGCTGTTGATGAGTGCTTTAGTATAGTGCTTTAATACAGAGTAATATATTTTCCAGAGACGGACTGGGACTGGGATTAGGACTAGGACTGGGACTGAGATTCGGAGTGAGACTGGGACTGATACTCGGAATGGGACAGGGACTGGGACTGGAATAAAATACATACCACCCTCTTGGACAGGCAGTAAAGGAAGCAGAAGAATGAGAAGAAATTGAGAGAAGAGAAAAGAGAGAAGGAGATTGAGAAAAAGATAGAATGAGAAAAAGACGGAGGGAGGAGTGAATAAAAGGATGAGGAAAAAGTGAAGAGGGGGGAGGGCAGAGTCAGATGGAAAAAGCTCCTTAAAATGTATGCAGATAGGCCAAATTTAGGGCACGACAACGTCTGCCGGGTATTCTAGTTAAGTATAAATTGTTTCCTTTCAACACTCAAATATAAATGATTGAAATAAATTAAAAATAGAGCAAACACCATATGTATGTATATGCATGAGTATGCGTTAGTTAATGTGTGTGTGTGTAACAATGTGTGTGGCAAAAGACCACACAGCTGGTTAAGCAGACCTTTTTCACATGCGCAACACACATGCAAATTATGAGTAATATTTAAACAAACAATAAAAATACTATGAAACATAAATTAAATTTGAGTTGTAGAACAGCGGCGACCACAGCAGGAAACCAATGAGCACAGCCCAATCAGTGGCGCCACAAGTCAACGCCAAAGGTACGCTAAGTAATATATATCGAAGGTATTTGTGTACTATGTGTCAATTTATTGTTTATTTATTTGTAGCGCCACACAGTGGTTTAAGTTGTAATACCAAACTTTGATAAATTTACACAAAACTTAAAACGGAGCAATATTCGAGGCTGCTGGTTTTAAATTTGAATGCTTTTTTATACTCAGTTGAGCAGAGCTCACAGAGTATATTAAGTTTGATTGGATAACGGTTGGTTGTACAGGTATAAAGAATCGATATAGATATAGACTTTCATATATCAAAATAATCAGGATCGAAAAAAAATTTGATTGAGCCATGTCCGTCCGTCCGTCCGTCCGTTAACACGATAACTTGAGTAAATTTTGAGGTAAATTGATGAAATTTGGTATCTAGGTTCCTGAGCACTCATCTCAGATTGCTATTTAAAATGAACGAAATCGGACCATAACCACGCCCACTTTTTCGATATCGAAAATTTTGAAAAACCGAAAAAGTGCGATAATTCATTACCAAAGAAAGCTAAAACGATGAAACTTGGTAGATGGGTTGACCTTATGACACAGAATAGAAAACTTGTAAAATTTGGTCAATTGGCGTGGCACCGCCCACTATTAAAATATGGTAATTTAAAACTTTTGCAAGCTGTAATTTGGCTCCGCCCTTTTTCATTTAATTTGTCTAGGATACTTTTAATGCCATAAGTCGAACAAAAATTTACCAATCCTTTTGAAATTTGGTAGGGGCATAGATATTATACGTTAACTATTTTCCGTGAAAATGGGCGAAATCGGTTGAAGCCACGCCCAGTTTTTATACACAGTCGTCCGTCTGTCCTTCCGCATGGCCGTTAACACGATAACTTGAGTAAATTTTGAGGTATCTTGATGAAATTTGGTATGTATGTTCCTGGGCACTCATCTCACAACGCTATTTAAAATTAACGAAATCGGACCGTAATCACGCCCACTTTTTCGATATCGAAAATTACGAAAAATGAAAAAAATGCCATAATTCTATACCAAATACGACAAGAGGGATGAAACATGGTAATTGGATTGGTTTATTGACGCGAAATATAACTTTAGAAAAAACTTTGTAAAATGGTTGTGACACCTACCATATTAAGTAGAAGAAAATGAAAAAGTTCTGCAGGGCGAAATAAAGAACCATTGAAATCTTGGCAGGTATTACATATATAAATAAATTAGCGGTATCCAACAGATGATGTTCTGGGTCACCCTGGTCCACATTTTGGTCGATATCTGGAAAACGCCTTCACATATACAATTACCACCACTCCCTTTTAAAGCTCTCATTAATACCTTTAATTTGATACCAATATCGTACAAACTCATTCTAGAGTCACCCCTGGTCCACCCTTATGGCGATATCCCTAAATGGCGTCCACCTATAGAACTATGGTCCACTCCCTCATAAAATACTCTTTAATGCCTTTCATTTGATACACATGTCATACAAACACATTCCAGGGTTTCCCTCGGTTCATTTTCCTACATGGTTATTTTCCCTTATGTTGTCACCATAGCTCTCAACTGAGTATGTAATGTTCGGGTACACCCGAACTTAACCTTCCTTACTTGTTTTGCATAAATTCTAAATGACAAGCCAAAAGGAGTTTTTCAAAAAGTTACGCGGTTTAAGTCATCACAAATGAAAAATTAATTTTCAAAAGCCCAACCAACGATGAAATTAGTATATACCACGGTTTAAAAAGAAGGTACTTCCACTCAAAATTTTTTGACGAATTTGGGGATTTTAGAAGTTTCATAATGTTTGTTGTTTTGCTAGAAGCTTTGCCATACCGTTATTGTTTAAGGCGAAATCGTGTTTTGTCGGGATGGAAATTTCTTCAGGATGAAAACGCAATGGTCATCTGAGACAATAATAATTTGCTTCAGCATGGTTTATGTGCATACATATCTATTGAGAATACAGTAAAACATGCAATTTTATTGAAAAATAGTGGATAATGACTCATACATTCGTTATTGACTCATATCTTTATGGCAGCTTTACCCCTAGGCAGAAAAAAATACACGAAATCATGCGTCTATAGTGGATATTTCTCAAGGCATGTTGGGAAAAAGTGTAGCTCCAAAGTCTGCAGTGAGTGATTAATATTTCACGTTTGAGGAACGCCACATGTCAATGCTTAAAGGGCACAAAGGGCTTGCCCCAAGGTGATTCCTGGTACAACGGGCAAAAGAACTCTAATAACTAGTGGCTAACCTACAGAGCTACAGGGCAATGTTCTCCCTAAAAATGGTCCTCCTCAAGCGCCATGGTTGATTTATACAACAAATAAAAAATGTGGACTTGTAGCTAATTTATCACCATTAAATTTCATAAAAATTGCGTTTACTAAACTCTATAGAAATTGCGGTTTTGGTTTAAAGGGACCTCCTTTGGGCAATCAATTAACAAAAGTTTATGTTTTGTCAACATGTTCTGAGCAAACGTATGGACATTTAAGAAGGCTATATTCCATTGCTTTGTATATTTCGATCCATGTTTCTTCCACCAAATCAATTTCCCTATCTCGAAAAACTTATTGAAAACCTTCTTTTCTAGACTAATATTTCGTAATAAAATATCTCCAACGCATGTGGCAATTTTTTTTTTTTTTTCATGTATAATAAATAAAAAATAACCCGATTTTACTCATCACATATTCAGCCGGTGGAAAAAAATTTGCAAATACACTCAAAATGACAAAAAAAAATTATATGTGGGATTGATTTTGCGTCATGGAAATCATTCCCTCAATTTATTAATTTACTGATTATTATGCACCTTCTTTTCACGTTCGAATAGACCAACTGTCGATTAATAATTCAAATATTCAGAATGGCAAAATTTTCTATATATTTGCAACTCTACTGTAGTAGTAATAATTCACAATTACAATACTCGCATACTTCACTAATAGCGTGATAAAATTAAACTAATTCACAATTGCTCAGATTGCGCTGCTTTTATACTCTATGTTGCTCCGTTCGCATATTTCTCCTAAGGTCTAGACTTTTCGCGAACAGCTGCTTATTTATTTCTCCTGTTTGTATCCACGTTTGTCCACGTTTTGTATTCTAGTTATATGCTTCTGCTCTTAGCTGGTGCGTACATATATGTATGTGAAATATTCTCTTTGCTGTTAGCTTCGCCATTGACATTTATGCTTTTGTTTTTATATGTGCATATGTGTGGCTGCTTACTTTGCTGTTGTTGTGCATTTATTTACTAGCATAGTGCATAGTGATGTATAGAACTGCTAATATTCATCACAATATTATTATTTTTCCTTTTTTCTGCACAAAGGCAAAATAGTGTTGAAGTTTTTGACACCATTAGACTTCGAGATAATTTTTTTTTTTTCTTAGAGTAGGCGTAGTCGCCAACCGTATTCTTAATTTAACAAGATGTATATATTGTAACGAATTTGCTGCAATTCCTCTTATTTGTAACCTTCTGCTAACGCTCGAATCACTAAACTGTTGAATAAATAACTCCACTATTCAATAACGCAAAATGGCCTTTATTAAATTACTTCACAATAACACTTATATTGCTCGCCAGATAGCGTCTTAAATCAAACTGATTGTCGTGCCTCTACTGTTGTTGCCTTTTATACTGTATGGTTTCCCCGTTGCATATTTCTAGGCTTTTCTGTTCTAGAATTTACTAGTTAGTTAGCAGCTATAAAATTACCAGCTATAACTACGTTTATAGCTTCTCATATGCGCGTGTATATGTGAGTAATACTTGCACAAATTATTGCCTTCTTTTGTGAACATCTCAGATAAGATATATACATGTGTTTGCGCGTCTCTTCTACGCTGCTCGTATGGACATATGGGTAGACATAATGCTTGATTTAATGATGTGCATACAAGTCACTGCTTAGCATCGACTTAGAGAATATAGTATTCCTTAGTGTTGCTAATATTCGTCACAATAAAAAGCAAAGACAATCTATATTATAAATCTTCAACGGCTTGAAAATTTAACATTTTTTTTCTTTTGAATTTTTGTATTTTCTATTTTCCAAAACTTCATTAGATTTTTGTATTTGATCCTAATTTAGCCAATATTTTTTTCATTTTTCGAAATTTCGAAATGTATTTTTTCTTAAAGTGGGCGTGCTCGCCATCCGATTTTGTTAATTTTCATAGAGTGAGTGTATAATGGCAAGAAAAACCACCATGACAAATTTTATTGCTACAACTTAAATGCCCTCTTTACAGCTTGGAACACGTTCAAACTTTCTTCTTCTAAGTGTGCGATGCCACGCCCCATTTTCGAAATTTTTTTAAAATTTCTATTTATTTTGAGTTAATTGTACGAGCTTAAAGGCCGTAGGTAAAATAAAACACAATGTCCCTTAAGCTCATAAAATTAACACAAAATAGACGTATGTATAAGGCTATAAAAATTAAAAAAAAATGTCTATTTATTGTTTCAAGTCAACCTACATATCAACTTTCCTCACTTTAACGGTCTATGGTGAGGAACTGCTGCATGTTTTCCATTTTTCGATTTCGAAAAAGTGCGTGTGCTTAAGTTCGATTTTGCCGATTTTCAATACCAATCTTTTCTGGGTCTAGATAAAACAGTGGTGACGTAAAGATATCTAAATTATTTCTGAGGTTACCGTTTCTTGCAGATTATATACCAAAGAGTGATCATTTATTTAGCTGATCAAAAAAAGATAGGTTTTGCAATTCTTAGGGCTTTACTTTTTTCGTTTCTTAACCACTGTGCGCCGTTTATTTCTTATTTTGGTTTTTAACTATGAGGGTATGCGTGCAGCGGTGTTGCGTCATCACTGGCAAAAGCTCTCGTACATACTTGCATTATTTTTTATTTTTTTTTTGTAAGTAAATTGAACAGACAAATATATGATATAAAGAATTGAAGTTAATTGCTTTACCATGCATCCTTCGATTTCATTCTCCTATAGCGTTCGCGTCTTAACAAACTCGGCCCCTACACGCCGTAGATTACTCAAATCATTCCTCCAAACTATTTGCTCTATCTTCAACTTTCTGCTGTGTTAATGATGTTTCTGCGTTTACGATTAGGCGGTGATTAATTTACCTTCTTTTACTTTTCATTTCCTTCCCCCGACCATCTTTTGCACAGTATTCATACATACTAGATGCGTATATTTAACTTTCAATAAGCTTACCTTCCGCAATTATTTTCTCCAGCTGCTCTTGTTTAGATCACCGTAGCATCGCTTTCTTCAAAGGCTTTTACTTTATGTTTAATTATTGTTGTTTTACTTGAATCGTTTCACGCCGTTGATGGATATAAATCACCTAAAACATTGCTTCGTTTTCCGCTTTTGAGTAAGCAAATTGACGTTGGCGCTTTGGCTATGAACTTTATATCATCACAGAGTGGCTGGTGTTAGTTTGTGTGTTTTTGTTAGTTGTTTCTAATGTTTTATCTTTAATAAACTCACTCAAATGGAAAACAGTCACATTTGTTTTATTGACCGGTTCGATGAATATTGAATAAAACTAAAAAAACGTTAAATCCTTGCCACATTTTGCACATTTCGCTTTGTTCTTGGGTGTTCCCTTTGTTTAGCCGCAACAGATATTTATGTCATTTTTTATCGCATCAAATCAAATTAGAGTCAACCTTCTTTTATATTTTGCTCAAAATTGATATGGCTGTTGTGTACTATCAAGCGATTAAATCGTTATTTATAGCTTGTCAGCAGGCGTTAGAGAATAATTTGCAGAAAATATTTGATAGGTTCGGAAGTATTCATTGCCAAAGTTATAATACGCGAAATGGTGTGAAAGGTGTAGCTAAGTATTTCTCACCAAGCTATCTTATGTTAGAAGGTCATCACAACAACGCGCGTGTTTTAATCATAGCGTTAATTCTTACATGCCTGACGTTTAGGGCCAGATTTTGTATGAAACGGTGACACTTCTTTGCGTCGCAGTCACTGACGTTCACATTCACCACTATATAATACTAAAAATTTCACAAAGGCATCAGATTTACTTTCATTCACTGAAGTGAAATCATGCTCTTATATCATACGAATTCTGATTCACGCGAGAAAATGCAACTCGTTGCTTTATACATAATATGTCCATTATTATTGTATGATGTATTATACGGACTATTTCGAAAGCGTATTTTAGTTCCTTTTGGTAGGTGCTTTAAATATTTTTTTATTTTTATACTCAGCTGAGCAGAGCTCACAGAGTATATTAACTTTGTTCACATAACGGCAATCCGTAACGGCATAAACTAATCGAGATAGATATAGACTTCTATATATCAAAATGATTTGGGCGAAAAAAGAAATTCATTTAACCATGTCCGTCCGTCCGTTAACACGATAACTTGAGTAAATTTTGAGGTATCTTGATGAAATTTGGTATGTAGGTTCCTGAGCACTCTTCTCAGATCGCTATTTAAAATGAACGATATCGGACTATAACCACGCCCACTTTTTCGAAATCGAAAATTTCGAAAAACCGAAAAGTGCGATAATTCATTACAAAAGACCGATAAAGCGACGAAACTTGGTAGATGAGTTGAACTTGTGACGCAAAATGGAAAATTAGTAAAATCTTGGCCCACTTTTAAAAGAAAGTAATTTAAAACTTTTGCAAGCTGTAATTTGGCAGTCGTTGAAGATATCATGATGAAATTTGGCAGGAACGTTACTCTTATTACTATATGTACGCTTAGTAAAACTTAGAAAAATCGGAGAAGGACCACGCCCACTTTTAAAAAAAAAATTTTTTAAAGTCAAATTTTAACAAAAAATTTAATATCTTTACAGTATATAAGTAAATTATGTCAACATTCAACTCCAGTAATGATATGGTGCAACAAAATACAAAAATAAAAGAAAATTTCAAAATGGGCGTGGCTCCGCCCTTTTTCATTTAATTCGTCTAGAATACTTTTAAGTCGAATAAAAATTTATCAATCCTTGTGAAATTTGGTAGGGGCATAGATTCTATGACGATAACTGCTTTCTATGAAAATGGGCAAAATCGGATGAAGCCACGACCAGTTTTTATAAACAGTCGGCCGTCTGTCGTTTCGCTTGGCCGTTCACACGATAACTTGAGCAAAAATCGATATATCTTTATTAAAGTTAGTTAACGTACTTATCTGAACTCTCTTTATCTTGGTATAAAAAATGGCCGAAATCCGACTATGACCACTCCCACTTTTTCGATATCGAAAATTACGAAAAATGAAAAAATGCCACAATTGTATACCAAATATGAAAAAAGAGATGAAACATAGTAATTGGATTGGTTTATTGACGCAAGATATAACTTTAGAAAAGAACTTTATAAAATGGGTGTGAGACCTACCATATTAAGTAGAAGAAAATGAAAAACTTCTGCAAGGCAAAATCAAAAGCCCTTGGAATATTGGCAGGAATACTTTTCGTCATATTACATATATAAATAAATTAGTGGTACCCGACAGATGATGTTCTGGGTCACCCTGGTCCACATTTTGTTCGATATCTCGAAAACGCCTTCACATATAAAACTAAGGTCCACTCCCTTTTTAAACCCTCACTAACACCTTTCAGTTGATATCCATATCGTACAGCACACATTCTAGAGTCACCCCTGATCCACCTTTATGGCGATATACTGAAACGGTGTCCACCTATAGAACTTTGGCCCACTCCCTTTTAAAATACTTTTTAATACCTTCCATTTGAAATCCATGTCATACAAACACATTACAGGGTTACCCTAGGCTCATTTTGCTAAATGGTGATTTTCCCTTATTTTGTCTCCAAAGATCTCAGCTGAGATAAATAAAGCAATGAGCAAATAAAGTATTTCAGTTGACGTCGCAGTTTGGAGTCAGAAGAAAGTGGAGACCTTTATTGAGTTGGGAGAGACAGGTGGAGGAAGACTCGACTTCCCTTGGTGCTGTCGATTAAAGTCAATTATCGCGAAGCAGGGATTGTGACTTGTTACGAAACGGGAAATCTCGCTTAGGCGCTGAAGCGCAAATTAATGATGATGATGATGGCAAAATTATGATTAGCAAAAAAAAAGTTCCAGAGGATGTGTGCTCTGCCTACCACACCGAAGATCCTGTGTTCGATTCCAGGGCAAAGTAGCAGAAAAAATTAACTAGTTCTTTTCAATTTGAGAAAAGTTTTTCTAAGCGGGGCGTCCATTGGTAGAGATTTGGCAAACACCCCGAGTGTATTTCTGTCATGAAAAGCTTCTCAGTGAAAACTTATCTGCCTTGCAGATGCAGTTTGATATCGGCGCAAAGCATGTAGGTCCCGTCTCATCAATTTGTAGGGAAAATTAAAAGGAGCACGACGCAAATCGTAAGAGAATTTCGTCCTTAAATCACTTCGGCGGTTTTCACGCCTTGTATTTTTTCATTTTTGAGTTTGCTCAAATGCGTTTTGGAACAAAAGGAGTCAAAAATTCCATTGCCGCGAACTGCCTAATCGGGCGCCGTATAAATCACCTCACAATAAAATCATGCTTTAAGGCGCATGCTCCAAAATGACCTCAAATAACGGTCGTCGTAGAGTATACAATTTTCTGTATAAAGGCGTCGCATTAAAGCTTTTGTTTCACGCCTTAAAGTATGCGATTTCTGAAATTTTTCAATGCCTTCACCAAATTTTTAGCCCTCTACACGTTTACACGTCAGGGTCAAGACATATTTTCGATGTGTTAGTGAAATATTTTTGTATAAGTCATACAAACATGCCTCTGGCTGACTAGTGAAAAACAAAATGAGTTTGATTTTGACCGCAAATCGACACAAGCACAGATGACTCGCGTGTCAAACGCACCGTGTGTAGACCGCATAACAGGAAAATCAAAAGAAGCTTAGTCACATAGCAACCACTTTTCATAGGGCGCATTTTATCACTACATATGATTTTCGACACTAAAAAACAAAGCTTCTCAACACATTACGTGAAGTGTAAATTGCGTAATTAATTTAAAGTACTTTGCTTAAATTTGTAAACCCCCTTTTCAGCGTCAACAGTAGCAAGCAGTCAAGAAGCCTTACATATGCCTTTTTTGACAGGACCTGATATATTTTGGCGCGCTTCGGATGGTTTGTTTCAAGCATTATTTTTTCCCTCCTTTACAAATTTGTATTAACTCTGGAGTATATTTGACTCATATGTGGAGCAAATTATTATTTTTTTGTTTTTTGGATTGTTTTTTTTTTACAAACAAAAATTCTCTTTTTTTATGAAGTGGCTGCATTTACATACCAACAAAGTCATCAAAAAAGGTAAAAGGATAATATATTCCAACTTTTGTAAGTATGCGCTCATTCAAGGGAAATTCACACTTATGTGTTTTTACATTTGGGATAACTCAAGCTGAGTGCAAACCATCTGGCTTGTGCTGTCCGTCACTTGTGATGCCTGTGTTGAGCGGTCGCATGAATGACAAAGTCGCACTCGGCTGTATTTGACAGACGTCAAGTTTTCTAAATTGCTACAAACGAACTGCGTTTGTATTTTTGTTTTAGTGTATGTACATTTTAAAAAATTGACTGCTTCCAACAACAACTTTGACCACCAGAGACTAACTCACACATATGCACTGATAAACAGTTCCCTGAAAAAAAAAATCTAGCATGGAGCTGGGATTAGCCGCAAGTGTGTATGCGACTAATGCCATCGCTTTGATCGTTTTGTTTGAGAATGTCGTATGGAGAGATTAATTGTATCCATTTATACCCGAAAGGGATACTAGGACCTTTGTACCATATATGGGAACATATGAAGACTAGTCCCTTTTCGGTTCAATAAGGACTCAAATAGCGCCCAGTCGCATCTTTCATGGCAGAAACGCAAACGAAGGGTTTGACAAGCCACCAAATCTATTTGATGTAAGTTGTTCGCACGCTTTTCAAAAAGGAATAAAAAATACTAGCCGGACCCGTGCGCATCTTGCGCACCAAATATAAAAGTCTCATATCAAATATTAACAGAAATCAGCTGTTCTATCAATCAGTCATCTATCGTTAAAAAGTCATATGCGTTTGCGCTGCCATCTGGTGAATGTTAGCAACTGCCGGTAATGCGTGTTAGTTCTAATCAAATATTCACAATAGTGCATATTGCAAATAGATTTCTTCGTGTGCTCACAATCGTTTATTTTTAACAAATTATTTTAATAAAATATCTCCATCTTTACAACCAAAACTTTATTTTTAGATTTGGATTCCAAATAAATGCGAAAAAGGGACCTGCAGATAAAAACAGCAATTAGGAATAATATATAAGGTTCTTAGAAAATTTAACCCTAACTCCGGCGTAGTCGTTAACGTAATTTAAGTTGGGTATAGGGCCCCGCATTTTTCTTAATAATTGGAATCAATCACCTATAATCTTTTTTATCTAACGCACTTCGTTGCCGCTTTTATACCCGCTGTACTTGTACACAGGGTATATTAACTTTGATTGGATAACGGTTGGTTGTACAGGTATAAAGGAATCAAGTTAGATATAGACGTCCATATATCAAAATGATGAGTATCGAACAAAAATTTCGATAACTTGAGAAAATATTGAGATATCTTCACGAAATTTGGTACACGACCTTACCTGGACCCATAATAGATTGGTATTGAAAATGAGCGAAATGGGATAATAATCACCCCCACTTTTTTATATATATAACATTCTGGAAAACACAAAAAACCTGATTATTTAGTAAATAATACACTACAATGTTGAAATTTGACGTGTGGACTGATATTGAGACTCCTGATAAAAATTGGAAAAAAATTTTTAAAATGGGCGTGGCACCGGTCACTTGTGATAAAATCAATTTTTGCAAATATTATTAATCATAAATCAAAAATCGTTAAACTTATCGTAACAAAATTCGACAGAGAGGTTGCCTTTACTATAAGGAATGCTTTGAAGAAAAATTAACGAAATCGGTTAAGGACGCCCAATTTTATATAAAAGATTTTTAAAAGGGGCGTGCATGAATAAAATAAGCTATATCTTTGCAAAAAAGAGCTTTATATCAATGGTATTTCATTTCCCAAGTGGATTTATAACAATAAATAGGAAAAATTTCATATTAAAAAATGGGCGTGACTAAGCAATTTTCTATGTTTCAATAGATTTTTATTCTCTAAATTGAATTATAACATTAAATTCGAAAACACTAAAATTTTTGAAAATGGGTGTGGCACCGCCCTCTTTTTGTCTAAGCAATTTTCAATGTTTTGGGAGCCATAACTCGAAGAAAAATGTACATATCGTAACAAAATTGGATACATACATTTCCCTTATAGCAGGAAATATTTCTAGTAAAAAATGAATAAGATTGGTTAAGGACCACGCCCACTTTTATATAAATGGCTTTGAAAACGGTCGTAGGCAAAAATAATAAGTTAAATCTTATCGAAAAATTGTTTTGTACCAATCGTATTTTTATTGTTTCTTTTATATCTTTGCTTTAAAATAAACAATAGGGAAATCCCCATATCTGAAGGAAAACTGCATTATTACCCGCACAAGGTCATTGATGTTAGCCTCTGTATCCTTTTTGCTTCTTTTAAACGAAAATTAGTTCAGAATAGAACCATTTCGACCGATTTTGAACCCGACCCCTTTAGAATTGGCTGAAAGTTTTTCTTCTTTTTCTAGCTTACAAAAACGTTTTCCAGAAGTTTTTCAAATTTTTTCATCCAACTCAAAAAAAGTTATAAATTTAAAAAAAAAAAAACACCGTTTTTGTTTTCAAAATGCTACAACTTTTTCGAAAATTGACCGCTTGGGATCTTTTTTATTTTTAAAATTTTTTTTAAATGTACTTTTCGGAAAAAATTCAAAAACATTTGTAAAGTTTTTTTTATAATTTTTAAGTTTTTCCAGATTTTTCGAATTTCGCCCTTTTTTTTTCTCATAAAAAACTTCAATCAATTCTGCAATCATCCCCACTGATCCCGGAGTGGGCCGAGAATTTTTTTTATTTAATTGAAAAAACAACTTAAAATTTTTTTTTGTATTTTTTCCGAAAAGTACATTTAAAAACATATTTAAAAAAAATGATCCCAAACGGTCAATTTTTGAAAA
Organism: Eurosta solidaginis; assembly: GCF_040869045.1. Lineage (NCBI taxonomy): Eukaryota > Metazoa > Arthropoda > Insecta > Diptera > Tephritidae > Eurosta > Eurosta solidaginis. The sequence continues at coordinate 21,594,507 of NC_090321.1, forward strand.
AGTTATAGCATTTTGAAAACAAAAACGGTGTTTTTTTGAAAATTCATAACTTTTTTTGAGTTGAATGAAAAAATTTGAAAGACTTCTGAAAAACGTCTTTCGTAAGCTAGAAAAAGAAGAAAAACTTTCAGCCAATTCTAAAGGGGTCGGGTTGAAAATTGCTCGAAATGGGATGGAATACCCCATATGTGTTATTAACACTAACACTATTAAGCACACAAAACAAACAACAACAGAATTTCAAGTGTACAGCGGGGTATATAATGATCGGTTTCACCCGAACTTAGGCTTCCTTACTTGTTTTAATATTTCTTAAAATGGGCTACATAGATTTCAAACTGAGTAATCCCAAATGTACCCGAAAGGGACTTAAGGGTATCAATTAAGCCCAAATGTAGACAAAAGAGATCAATCGGATAGCAATCTCTTTAGAGATTGATCGCATTATTTTCTACAGGGTTATACACATACATACATACATATTTGTTTCGCTCTACCGGGCTGACAGCACAGGTGCCATTATAAGTTCAGATCAGTGGTGCACAAGGTCGACAGAGCTTCGAGAACAAATGCAATAATGTTTTGGTCATATCTATTTACATGGATAATATTTTAGCATAGCACTCACACATGAGATATTAACCTCTTGTTGTGCAAGCTAAAAATTACTAACTGCTAGCTTTGGTGAATCTCTGTCGCTGCGCCCACACGATGTGCAGGTGAACCTTGAATAGTTTTCTGAAGCTCGCGTGTGCACCACTGGCTGGGGCGCCTACTTCGAACAAACATTTGCATCAGGATGTAGCGATTTTAGTAATTTGTCAAGTGCTTTGCATTTGCTTATGAAAAGGTATTAAGCTCCTGGCACCGCCCAACAAATCCTTTACCCTATTCAAATGCCCAGAGAATTTTTGCATGTTTTATATTAAGTTATTGGTAAATTAAATCCAAAAGCAAACGAATAACTTTTTTTTTGTGCTGGAATTAATGTACTTAGGACATGAAGTTAGTTGACGGTTAAGAGTATGTGTTCACTCCCTGGAGTGTGGTGTGAAGATACCTTCAAAATACTTAAGTATCCGCCTTTTATAATATATTTTTTTTTATCTACAAATTTACTATTGTGCTTGTAATGTTATTTTCATAAATAAATAGAAAATTTCAGTGGTAAAAAATAGAGCATACTATGAAGAAGCTTAAATGTTGCTACACCTTTTTTTCCCTTTAGTTTTTTTCTTCATTTTCATATATTCGAAAAACGAAAAAGTTTTTTTGAATATGTTGTTGTAGTTCGCGCTTCTTCTTCAACAATACATCCCATAATGCTGCTAGCGGGGCGCTTAAGAGCAGGGAAATTGTCTGTCGTATTGACATAGGAAAAGAAAAAGACTTCGCTTATTTGGGACCAGCATCAACACGAGCAAAAACATCAGCTCTGAAATCCAGCGTAGAATCACTCTTGCCAATAAATGCTACTTTGGACTAGCTAGGCAATTGAAAATCTCGACAAACGAAAATCATACTATACAAGTCACTTATCGTTCCCGTACTGCTATGTACACAGTGCAGAACATGTACCATGACAACATCAGATGAAATGGCTCTGCGAGTGTCCGAGAGAAAAGTTCTTCGAAAGATTTATGGACCTCTACGCGTTGGAGATGGCGAGTACCGAAGAAGATTTAACGATGAGCTGTACGAACTATACGCAAATATCAATATAGTCCAGCATATTAAAACGCAGCGACTGCGCTGGCCATGTTATGCGAATGAAAGATGACGCTCTGGCCAAGAAAGTGTTTCTATCGGAACCCGCCTATGGAAGCAGATGTAGAGAGCGGCACCTATTCCGCTGAGAGGACCAGGTGGAAAACGATTTAAACTCCCATGGTGTGACCAATTGGCGACGGCTGGCAGAGAGAGGGAGCGACTAGCGCGCTTTGTTGGACGACCATAACCGTTTAAACGGTTAAGCGCGAAGTAAGTAAGTAAGTAAGTCAACTAAGTTAGAAAGCCAGGAAAAATCTTAGTTCCAGGGAATTATCGTTTTTTTGCAAAATATGATCAAAATAACGTGGCTCAAATACGCTTTTGTTTTGAAGTAACAAGAACACATTTTCGCAAGACGAATCCACGACCTTACGACCCTAAGCGATTTTGGCCGTTTCGTAAGAAGTCAGGCCAGCTATCCCTGTTTCGCCATAACTGATTGATTTAAGAGCACCAAGTGCGGTCAATTCTTCCTCTACATGTCTTTCCCAACTCAATGATTGTATCGCCCTTCAAATGCTTCCGAACGTTGGTTTCGATTGAAATATTTTCTTGGCCTTGGAGAGTCTTTGTCCAATCGCATAACTTTAATTAGCCAACACTGCTCATACAGCGCATCAATATACCTCTTTTGATACTCGCCCTGGGCACTCATGATAGGGCCATAAATATTCCGGCGAACTTTTTTCTCGTACAGTCTAAGAGCTATCTCATTTTATCATGACACCGACCATAATTCTAAATCATACATCAGCACAGGTATGATGAGCGACTTGTAGAGCATGTTTTTTGGTCATTGAGCGAGGCCTTCACTTTTCAATTGATTACTCAATCCAAAGTAGTACTTGTTGGTAGGAGTTATGCTCCGTATGATGTGTTTGTTGATTTTGTTTTCGCTGTTATTGTTGACTCCCGAATAGGTAAAGTGTTCCACAGTCTCGAATGGTGTGGAAGCACTACTTGAAATTCAACGTCAAGAGATGATAAAGGTGATGTGCGAGCTGGTTTCACTCCACCCTCAGAAACCGAAAGCACAACCAAACGAACTTGCACAAAGTATATGGGGAGAGCTACAGCAGAGGAAGTGAAGTCAAAAATAGAGAATCAAGGTAGCTGAGGAAGGCTAAAGCAGAGGAAGGGAAAGCGAATATAGAAAATCTGATAAAGCAGCTTACACACACCGAGCTTCCTCGGTACGACATTAACACAAAGATTAAGAGATTCGGAAAGAGTTTTAAAAGAGATTCCGTACACAAAGCAACACTGCCTGAAATGGAAAGTTTCCATTGAAACCAAAGAGAATCGAAAAACAATTGTGGTGGTAACAAAAATCAACATGTCTATACAACTGGCTACTCAAGGGAGTGCTACACTTTATCAAGGTGCACTTATATTGGGGTCTCGATGTCTGCATAGATATTTTGAACCCACTCGAAGCTAGCAGCACAGCGTAGTCATGAATATTATACAGTCTGAATGAGTTCAAGGTGTTACTGGAAGTTTTATCAACAAACGAACTGAAAAACTTTATCAAAAACCAGGTCCTCTGTTATAAAATAACTACATGCTCTTGGTAAATACTAGATGCTTTCTGAGATCCAAGCCACTTGGATTTCAGAATAGCTGCAGTCTTAGCATAGCGAGCGCAGGTTAGGAACATAGTATATGCTCAATCGTTTCCGCAACGTGTTCATCCGTTTCCTCCTGCAGCTAGCACTCCCTGCACATGCTATTACTGACGAGACTTAACTTATAAGCATGTGACGCCAGAGGGCAGTGTCGTACAATAATCTAAGGATGCGTGCTTTTTATATAGCTTATCTGATTTTTTATTTCCCTCTATTTGCATTGATCTGGCACCTTGTAGGATCTATATATTTCTGGAGAAGAACCGCAGATCCTACTGCTTCATTACTTTGAAACAATCGATGTTCAAGTGTATCGCCCCGTCCACCATTGCAACATTCCACCTTTTCGCTCCCCTTTGCTAAAAAATGTATAGCCTACATACCCGTCTAAATTTTTGAGGTAGGTTTTTTCTGTTTAACTGTCCCCCAAATAAGGGCCTCATAGCATAGTATAGTCACAACAATCGCTGTTAATATCGAATGGCAAATAGCGAAAAGTATGCCCCACGTACATTCCAACGTAAAGTGCCATATAGGCCTTTTTCACTCCCCCCCCCCTCCCCCCGAGAGCTTTAGCGACAATTTACTGTCTAGAATTATTAAGAAAAATTTTTCGCCTGCAGAGCTAAGGTTCAGTCCAGTTCGTGACTTTATACCTTTTTAGCAAAGTAATCCAGAAGCTCTATATTATTTGCCACTGCCAATTTATCTCCATCTACAGAGAAAGCTCTTATTGCTAGCTTTACTCTTTCTCATACTATCACTAGTCTTCTCTTTCTTTTCCTTCTCCTTCTTCTGGGTTTCTTTGCCTCGTTTTCTTCCGTTCACATTCGATATGCCTGTACCCTTTTTCTGATTTTCGCCATCACTTTCACTACCACACAATTTTTCATGCCTTCCCTTCTCCTTGTCCCTTTTCCGTTTCATACCCTTTCCCGCATTCTTTCTCGTCGTCCTGGTTTCCACCTCTCCTACTTCCCTTCCTTTTCTTTTTACTTCACGCACTTCTTTGCGTATACCATTATATATCGTAGAATACTTTTTCTAAAGGAAGCCTACCATTTTCCCATGGAATAAATATCAAGATTAAATACTTTAATATCTTTCCCTTAATCAATCACAGGTAGATATGCACATATAGTATGCTCACCTCACACAGAAGGCCCTAGGTTCAATGCCCTGAAAAAGTACCATCAAAATAAAAAAGTGATCCCGAATAGGAAAAATTTTTCTATGCGAGGTCGCCTAAATCTCCTTGGAAATTAATCTCGCATTTTGTTAATTTTTATACTCAGTTGAGCAGAGCTCACAGAGTATATTACGTTTGATTGGATAACGGTTGGTTGTACATATATAAAGGAATCGAGATAGATATAGACTTCCAAATATCAAAATAATCAGGATCGAAAAAAAATTTGATTGAGCCATGTCCGTCCGTCCGTCCGTCCGTCCGTTAACACGATAACTTGAGTAAATTTTGAGGTATGTTGATGAAATTTGGTATGTAGGTTTCTGAGCACTCATCTCAGATCGCTATTTAAAATGAACAATATCGGACTATAACCACGCCCACTTTTTCGATATCGAAAATTTCGAAAAACCGAAAAAGTGCGATAATTCATTACAAAAGACCGATAAAGCGACGAAACTTGGTAGATGAGTTGAACTTATAACGCAAATAGGGCGTGGCACCGCCCACTTTTAAAAGAAGGTAATTTAAAAATTTTGCAAGCTGTAATTTGGCAGTCGTTGAAGATATCATGATGAAATTTGGCAGGAACTTTACTCTTATTACTATATGTATGCTTAATAAAAATTAGCAAAATCGGAGAATGACCACGCCCACTTTTAAAAAAAATTTTTTTTTTAAGTAAAATTTTAACAAAAAATTCAATATCTTTACAGTATATAAGTAAATTATGTCAAGATTCAACTCCAGTAATGATATGGTGCAACAAAATACAAAAATAAAAGAAAATTTAAAAATGGGCGTGGCTCCGCCCTTTTTCATTTAATTTGTCTAGGATACTTTTAACACCATAAGTCGAACAAAAATTAACCAATCATTTTGAAATTTGGTAGGGACATATATTTTATGGCGTTAACTGTTTTCTGTGAAAATGGGCGAAATCGGTTGATGTCACGCCGAGTTTTTATACAAAGTCGTCCGTCTGTCCTTCCGCATGGCCGTTAACACGATAACTTGAGCAAAAATCGATATATCTTTACTAAACTCAGTTCACGTACTTATCTGAACTCACTTTATCTTGGCATGAAAAATGAACGAAATCCGACTATGACCACGCCCACTTTTTCGATATCGAAAATTAAGAAAAATGAAAAAAATGCCATAATTCTATACCAAATATGAAAAAGGGATGAAATATGGTAAGGTAATTGGATTGCTTTATTGACGCGAAATATAAATTAAGAAAAAACTTTATAAAATGGTTGTGACACCTACCATATTAAGTAGAAGTAAATGAAAAAGTTTTGCAGGGCGAAATAAAAAACCCTTAAAATCTTGGCAGGTATTATATATATAAATAAATTAGCGGTATCCAACAGATGATGTTCTGGGTCACCCTGGTCCACATTTTGGTCGATATCTGGAAAACGCCTTCACATATACAACTACCACCACTCCCTTTTAAAACTCTCATTAATACCTTTAATTTGATACCCATAACGTACAAACTCATTCTAGAGTCAACCCTGGTCCACCTTTATGGCGATATTTCGAAAAGGCGAACACCTATAGAACGAAGGCCCACTCCCTTTTAAAAATACTCATTAACACCTTTCATTTGATACCCATATCGTACAAACAAAGTCTAGAATCACCCCTGGTCCACCTTTATTGCGATACCTCGAAAATGCGTCCACCTATAGAACTAAGGCCCACTCCCTCTTAAAATACTCATTAACTCCTTTCGTTTGATACCCATATTGCACAAACGAATTCTAGAGTCACCCCTGGTCCACCTTTATGGCGATATCTCGAAAAGGGGTACACCCGTAGAACTAAGGCCCACGCCCTTTTAAAATACTCATTAACACCTTTCATTTGATACCCATATCATACAAACAAATTCTAAAGTCACCCCTGGTCCACCTTTATGGCGATATCTCGAAAAGGCGAACACCTATAAAACGAAGGCCCACTCCCTTTTAAAATGCTCATTAACACCTTTCATTTGATACCCATATCATACAAACGCATTCTAGAGTCACACCTGGTCCATATTTACGGCGATATCTCGAAAAGGCGTCCATCTATAGAACTTAGGTCCACGCCCTTTTAAAATACTCATTAATACCTTTCATTTGATACCCATATCGTACAAACGCATTCTAGAGTCAACCCTGATCCACCTTTATGGTTATATCCCTAAATGGCGTCCACCTTTAGAACTATGGCCCACTCCCTCATAAAATACTCTTTAATGCCTTTCATTTGATACACATGTCATACAAACACATTCCAGGGTTTCCCTCGGTTCATTTTCCTACATGGTTATTTTCCCTTATGTTGTCACAACTGAGTATGTAATGTTCGGTTACACCCGAACTTAACCTTCCTTACTTGTTTTTAATAGACTGGGTATAAATTGGTGTAACATTTCGGAGCAGTTTCATTGGAAAGCGAGTCGGATTAAAGAGTGTGAAGTCAATTCTACGACCGAATGCATCCTAATTGCTTTCAAACCTTTTCTTTGTGGAATTCTAATTCTAGCCTTAATTTTAAAGAAAATATTTCATTTGTTTTTTTGGTGAATTGTTTAGCAGGCAATAGGACTTTCACTCCCATTAATGCGAGAGTATGCTGATGTTAGCTTTAAAGAATTTTTATAATTAAACAAACGCTCGTAAAATAAATCTAAAATTCATTAACGTTCCTCTATGTATTTCAACTTAACTTAATTTCTTCATTTTCATGAAATATGCTATTGTTCTAATGTCATTATTTATCCATGCAATCTATTTTATGGTTCTTTATTTTTGGTAAATTTTCACTTATTTTATTTTACGTTCAATATATAATGCGAATACTCTCATACTTTGCACATCCTCTTTCCTTTGACCAGTAGTTTGGACTTAACAACTATTTCGTTGCCAACAAAACGCACGCACAACAATCAAACTTAGAGCACATAACCTATGCATGAGGCGGTGTGTGCGTGTGTGTGCCAACTTAAGATCGATACCAGCGCCACACCCACAGCTGGCTTCATTAAAAACTTTTAGAAAATACAATTAAAACTTTCGCGTAAGCACTACGACCACAACGTGCCAAATAGCTTTTATGCTACACTAATTTAAATTTTTATACCTTTCATGAACATGAAATGGTATATTAGCTTTGGTCCGATGTTTGTAGGGGGCGTGTCATTATTCTGTATTACAAAATTCTGGGTGACAAAATTCTGTAAATTGCAAAAAAATTCTGCTTTCTAAAATTCTGCTTTTACAAAATTCTGCATGTTTAATGCGAAAAATTCTGCTTTATTCAAGTTTTGTGATTTTCGTCATACAAGAAGTAACAAAAGGGAGCGTGTCATTATTCTGTGTGTACTACGCAGAAGGACATCACTGTGCCGGTAGCCAAGGTTATACCACACACCCTGACTTGGCATGGCGTAGCCCAGGGTTATTTTTTATAAGCGCGGCCGAAGGCCACCTATGCAGAAAGGTGTTCTCCGCAGAATTACTGTGCATGGCGCAACCGGTGTTGGATCGGCTTTTTCCAGAATATTGATTTCCATAATATTGATTTCCGGTGTTCCGTCTTCCGGAATTATGAATGCAGAATTTCGAAAAAAGCAGAATTTTGACTTCCGGAATTTTGAATGCAGAATTTCCAAATAAGCAGAATTTTGACCACAACCCCAAGAACTGTCTTTAAAATATATAAAATATATATTATAATGATGTTTCAAGAAATAATGTAAACAAAATACCGTTTGAAATAGAATGTGCGCACTTTTCAAAATAATTACATGACCTCTTTAACATTGTTAACATTATATTTTAATACAGAATTCTGTAATACAGAATTTTGAAAGCAGAATTTTAGAAAGCAGAATTTTAAAAAGCAGAATTTTGTTTTTGGAATTTTGTACATACAGAATTTCGACACCAACCCGTTCGTAGCGTTGAGAAATATAGAAGATAGACTCAAAATTAAGTATACCTAATTGATCAGGGCGATGAACTGAGTGGATATAGCCATGTCCGTCTCTCCGTCCGTCCGTCTTTTTTGAACGCAAACTAGTCCCTCAAATTTTGAGATATCTCAATAAAATTTGGCACTAGGATGTATTTTTGTATTATATTAGACATTTGTCGGATCCGGTAGGATCGGACCACTAAAACATATATCTCCCATACAACCGATCGTACAGATAAGACGATTTTGGTCATTCCTGCAGCAATTAAGAAAGTATAAACGTGAAAATCGGTGATATATATTCTAATTTATCATAGAAGATATCCTGAAAAAATCACTTTGATCGGAGCTATATTTATTTAATTATTTAAAGTCAACTAACAAAAAAAAATACAAAGGAAAGTAACAACAAAGGAAAGTAACATAAAAAAAGATAAAAATATATACAAGCATAGAATTAAAAATGGAATTAATTAAAAATTTACAATTTTGTTTAACGTTGAACAAGAACTAAAATTAAACTATCATTACAAATTAAACAAGTAAACTTTAAGATATCAGTTGAGACTGAAAAGTATAGCATTGCGTAAGGCAACAAACGAACATTCGATACTAATGCAATTATAGAAGTCGTTATAGTACGAGCACCAAATACCATACCATCGGGCCCTGGAGAAAAATCGGTTTCAGAGCTAAAAAAATCTGAAGTACAGTAGCACTATCAATGACTGGATTGAGAATACAGTTAGAAATAACTATTTCGAACGGATAACTACCGCTTTGGGTACATGTTGACGAATAGGTCGATTTAAAAAAGCCTACGAATAAGTCGGCAATATCATGGTCAATGCTAGCATTCTTGCCACCCAAAGACAAAGATGATGGAAATCCCGAAGATTTGCGTTTTTGTTACTACTTTTAGCCTTAACAAAATGAACCGGAACGCAACGATTAATAAAGTCACTTAGGTGACTATAAAAAATAGACGTGACAGGCTTAACATCAGTACAATATATATACCAGTATATATATCAGTATATAATATATATCCCATACAACCGATCGTTCAGATAGAAAGATTTTTAGCCATTTCTCCTTTAATTTCCAATATAAAAACGTTAAACTTGGTAATATTTATTTTACTATATCATAGAAGATTTACTGAAAAAATCACTTTGATCGGAGCTATATATATTATATATCCCATACAACGGATCGTTCAGATAAGGTGGTTTTTTGCCATTTTTTTTTTATATTTATCTTAAATATCGTTTAGGTATGTACATCTGATCACTATATATTTCTAATCTTATACATCAACATTTTTGTTCAGCTCCATTCATGAAAGGTATGAAGTCTTCGGCACAGCCGAAGACAGTCCCGTCCTTACCTGTTTTAATTTCTTTTTAGTTTCTTTTTTTCACTACCTATTTTTTTATTTCTTTTGATTGACCAGCTGCAAGTGTCAAATCGATGAGTGAATTTTGTGCAATTTTTTTATTTTTTTTAATTTTTTTACACAGACGTATGTGTGCCAGTACTAGAAAGAGTTCCAACGAATGTGCAAAGTTGAGAGAGAAACAAATACTTTTTTGAAAGTTTACGAAAAGCTTTTAGCTCCTCTACTGCCTCGTATTTTTGTTCTCCCACTTTTTAGAGTCAAATGATCGCCTTTAAGCGAAATGTTCATGTTTTCGAGAAAGACTTAAATAGTTTGCCAGTGCACAATTTCGCACGAAGTATTCAAATTAAACATTGTTTTTTGTGGTCTGAGAAAAGACTCATGAAAACCGCAAGAGATGGTCAAAAAAATTTATTTATAAACTAGAGATGAGTGCAGCACTAAAAACTCAATACTGATCCCGCTCTTCCAATACACAGCTTAAGTGCCGCCAATTTCGCCCTTTAGTGTTTAAATTTCGAATACACTTATCGTGGCAATTCTCACGCTCCAATCGTCCGGGTCCGGACATAAATATATATTTTGTAATTAAAAATACCAACACGTAATTTTAAATTATAGACACACCGGCGACGTGTCTCACTGACTCGACCTATTTCGGATGCTGCAAAGAGTAGTGATGTTTAATGACTCATATACTGCAAAGCTGCCCACGCAATGGCTCTATATGGCTCCCAACAATATTTCGTTGGCTCCATCTGGCTCCCAACAACTGCTGGCTAAAAATCACTCCATGCTTTGAAATTCAAAGGAAAATTAAATTTTAAATTACGTTCGTGCCAGAATGCCACACAATAAAACGAACGGAACAATATACTATAAAAGCGTGCAATTACTGGCATATGCTGATGACATTGATATCATCGGCCTAAACACCCGCGCTGTTAGTTCTGCTTACTCCAAGCTGGAAAAATAAGCGGTAAAGATGGGTTTGATGGTGAATGAGGACAAAACGAAGTACCTGCTGTCATCGAACAAAGAGTCAGCGCATATGCGCCCTGGCAACCACGCTACTGTTGGCAGCCATAATTTCGAAATAGTAAAAGACTTCGTTTATTTGGGAACCAGAATCAACACTAGCAACAACATCAGCACTGAAATCCAGCGAAGAATCAATCTTGCCAATAAATGCTACTTTGGACTAGGTAGTCAATTGAAAAGTAAAGTCCTCTCTCGGCGAACGAAAATCATACTCTACAAGTCACTTATCGTACCCGTCCTGCTATATGGGGCAGAAGCATGGACCATGACAACAGCAGATGAAGCGGCTTTGGGAGTGTTCGAGAGAAAAGTTCTTCGAAAGATTTATGGACCTCTACGCGTTGGCGATGGCGAGTACCGAAGAAGATTTAATGTTGAGCTGTACGAGCTATACGCAGACATCAACATAGTCCAGCGAATTAAAACGCAGCGGCTGCGCTGGCTAGGCCATGTTATGCGAATGAAAGATGATGCTCCGGCCAAGAAAGTGTTTCTATCGGAACCCGCCTATGGAAGCAGAGGTAGAGGGCGGCCCCCACTCCGTTGGAAGGGCCAGGTGGAAAACGATTTAAACTCCCTTGGTGTGACCAATTGGCGCCGGTTGGCGGAGCGAAGGAGCGACTGGCGCGCCTTGTTGGACGGCCATAACCGTTTAGACGGTTAAGCGCCAATTAAGTAAGTAAGTAAAACGAACGGCAAGATAATCAATTGACATCCATTCATATTATCTCTGTCTTGCTCTCAACCACAAGTACCTTTAGCACCGTTGATCTACAACGTCGAGCTGGAAGAATTTTTATTATTTCACACCTACAAAAGAGCAAACAAGCACAAAAGGGATCAGTAACTAAAAACCATCATGCGAGCATGACCGCTGCTCGATTGTGCACTTGTGTTGAAGTAAAACCACTGCGGTCACATTTGCTTTTTGTCTGCCTGCTACTGACCTGATTTTGAATTTTGTGTAAGGAGGCATATATGTATGTGAGCGGGGTTGCAAAATGTCGAAGATCATGGCCGCGTCCTACGAGATTAAACTTACAAAGTTATCACAATCACTAAGACGAGTTGACCGTAGACCCATGATAGGTATTCCAACTAGGCATTACCTTCTGGTTAACGTGATTTTAAGCTATGCCTCATTAAATGTAATATATTTAGGAAGTGTGGGTTGCTAGAGGAAATAATTGAGCACGTTCTCTGCAAAGTCTTATGCCGAAAATTGCTGGGTGAACTCCCATCCCAGAGTCCAAAACTCGAAACTCATTGTAGAGGGAAGCAGACTTTCTGAGGAGACGAGCGTTACTCCCATCGATCTGTAAACTATAACCATCTGTGGACTATAGTCCCATACCTAGCTTAAACACGTATACGCATAGATGTGTGCTGTAGTGACCCCACCAAATTGCGTACGCTTATGTACATCTGGTCAATATCACTTTCATGCTTTGCGGCAGGCACACCGCATTCTATAAGTACCGCAAACATGCATGAGCTGTCAATTTGACTATACATCATCAACCAGTCAAGTCAACTATCCATCCATTCAGTTGTCCAGTTAGTCAGCCAGTCAATCCATTCATTCAAGCATAACATATATAGGTATACATATAAACATCAATATGTATATGATGCGCATTGAGTCGGCTATTAGAGTCTGTGTCTGTCTGCCTTTTTTAAAAAGCTTGTTCAAGGCGGTGGGTTAATGCTTTTGGCAGCATTTGCAAATTCAAGGAAATGCGTAAAACAACAAATACAATGTATATATATGTATGTATGAATATGAAAGACAAAAATTAACACGCTCACACCTTGTTGGGCAATCAAAAGTCACAAAGCGACAACGTTCAACTGTCAAAGTGGCACGTCCGTTCAATCAACACAGCACTACGCTTGTGGTCTGCAAATTGCAAGACATCAACAAGACGTACATCTTTGCATACGTTTACTTTTGTGCATATATACATATGCACATACATACATACTACTGGAGGCATACATATCGTTCCAAGTTGACTGCTCTGAATTGCCAACAAGTCATCCAATTGATTCATGTGTTCACCCTTGAGCGGAAATGTGTGAAAAGACTTTTTTGGCCTGTCATTTCTTTCATTTATTCATATTGTGACTGCACTTCTTACTGGCACTTGTATTGTAGTGTTCATGTTCTTTGTGTATTTTGGCCCTTTTTATACTCAGCTGATTTTTATACTCAAAATAGATATAGATTTCTATATATCAAAATGATCTGGGCGCAAAAATAAATTCATTTAGGCATGTCCTTCCGTGCGTCTGTTCGTAATCACGATAACTTGAGTAAATTTTGAGGTATCCCAATGAAATTTGGTACGTAAGTTTCTGGGCACTCATCTCAGATTGCTATTTAAAATGAACGAAATCGGACTATAACCACGCCCACTTTTTAATTCATTACCAAAGATAAAGCGATCAAACTTGGTAGGTGGGTTGACCTTATGACGCAGAATTGAAAATTAGTAAAATTTTGGACAATGGGCGTGGCACCGCCCACTAAGAAGGAATTTAAACGTTTTCGAGCTGTAATTTGGCAGCTGAGTATGTAATGTTCAGCCTTCCTTACTTGTTTTTTTTTTCTTCTTATTTTCAATCGCAATACTGCTAGTTGTAGATTTCTCGAAGCAACATTTCCAAAAATCAAATTTATGCACAACTTTTTGGAATAGTTTTAAGTTGTATTTATTTTTCCTTCTTACACCTAGTTTAGATATAAAGAAATTATCTTCGTTTTCGTACTTTCAATCGTTAGATAGATATTAGATAGATAGATTGTTGCGAAATTGTACACTGCAAACCTTTTGATCTTTTGTGCTCTCATTCTATTAACAGCACCAACAGAGTCCTCTGAGAAAATCCAGCATGGTGCTCGGCTTTAGAGAGTGTATTTGTCCACTTTCTAATTTTAACGATACAAGAATTCTTAGTCTTCTTCTCTCGACTGCATCCTATTCTAGCCCAGCTGATGCTGTCTCGAGTCTCGAAGTTATCGCTTGTGTTTGCGAAGAAATCGTAAGCTTTAGGTATTCCACTTATATTTTTTTGGAAAAACCTAGTTCAAGATGAGAACCAATGCATTTTACTGGATTCCTTACTAGAGCTGACCTTAACTAGTTGTTGTTGCTGTTGTTGTAGCAGTGATTCGCCCCATCCAATATGTTCTACCGATAACAAATTTTCATCAATGTCCTCTAACGGGAGTCTAAGGAAACTTGCAGTTTCAACAGGGTGGACCAGAAGGGTGTTAGATGCATTGGGCCACATTGCAATTAAAGAGATGGTTGGTGTTATGTGGGACCACATTGCAAGTGGAACATACATTATGTATGTCGGGGTTGATTCTGGATAGGTTAGAGTTTAACCTATTACAATATTCATAGTGAGTGCATCTTCTAGGGAGAGTGCGTTCGTCTTCTGTGAGTTCTGGAAATTTTTCTTTATGAACTAGGTTCGCCAGGCAATTCCTGGGATATAAGTCCTACGCCTTTTTGTGGATATCACTAAAGACCTATTTGTAATTTTTTTTTCATACGGCTATGTTCTCAGGTGCCTTATTTCCTCATAATGCTTGCGGAGATAACCTCTTAAACGCCTGAGAGATGTGGCCTCTTCAATTAGATATCTGTTGGGATGTCCAGATTTCTAGGTATTCAACAGAAACTGTTTTTTCAGCATTTCATTTCTTTCCGTAATGGGCAGTACTCTCGCCTCATTGTGTATGTGGTATTCTGCGAATATAAGAAGACAGCCCGTAGCGTTTCTGAGAGCGGTGTTTTGGCAGGCCTGTATTTTCTTCCAGTGAGCAGCCCTTAGGCTTGGCGACCATATCGGGGACGCGTAGCATGCAATCGGCCGGTCAAGTTTGAGGATCTTGTTACCGCAAGAGCAAAGCAACATCAAAATTTTAGAAACAAGTTTTTTCAATTAGAAGAAAATGTTTCTAAGCAGGGTCGGCAGTGTTTGGCTAGCAATTTGAGTGTATTTCTGCCATGAAAAGCTGTTCAATGAAGTCTCATCTGCCTTGCAGTTGCCGTTTGGAGTTTGCATTAAACCCGTAGGTCCCGTTCCGCCAATTTGTAGGAAAAACTAAAAGAAGTTCGACGCAAATTGTAAGAGAAGCTCGGACTAAAATTAAAATTATTTATAAGACAGTCGGTAGCGTAAATGCCAATACGGTCGATATTTGACAAGTCAATTTAAGTGGTATTAAAATCCGACTTAGTAGGCAACTTTACTTTCCAATCCTACCTGAAAAGATTGATACTTGTCAATCCCAACTCAAGCTTATTCAATAGCTTCCACCATTTTAGAAGTCCAAAGTTGACCAAGTCTTCCTCCACCAGGTTTTAGCCAACTCAATCTCTTCTTTTGCCTGGATTTTTTTACTTGCTGCCAAAGACGTGTGCGCTCAAGAATAGCTTATGAGGCCTGGCTGTTCAACTCGAAATATTCCCTAGCCAACGAAGCCGTTGAAATTTAAGTAATTGCACTTTGCTCATTTGCGCATAAGACACAATCAGATAATCATTACGTTATGCACATCGTTGGATACTATGAGAGCCATCCGGTCTACTTTCGACAGGTTTTTTCAGAACCCAGTGGAGCGTAATATTTGTTCGTCGGGATATAATTTTACATTCAAATTTACCACTCAATCCATATTATCACTTGGAATTGTGATTGTATCCAATGCAGTACTTGAAGTGGCAAGTTTCGTCATATCTTTAACCTTATAACTATGACCGGTGACGAAGGCATTTAAAAAATATATCCTAATTTTAACGTTTCAGAGTTTCAATATTTCCGAGTTTATATTGGAGCCTCAAGATCGCAGTGACTTGAGGGTTTGAACTTATTCTTAAAATTATAGTTTCTGATAAATATAGCGGCGAAAGTCAAACGGAATTCTATGAGGAACTTTGTGAGTGATGCTTGGTGCGCGCACACAGATAGACGGAGAAACAAAAACTGCTATCTTGGATTTCGTGTACCTAATCTTTCTATAAAAGTTACTTTCTTCAAACAAGGAGAATCTTGCAGTTTTTTCTAGAGTAACTTTCCGGAGATCTAGAGTGAAATTTGGAACACACATTGGAGCGCGTTGACAATTTAGCATGAGTGAGAATGTGGTCCAGCGGTCTAAAAAACTTTCGAAATTGGAAAATTCGCTTTCGAGTTCTAAGAAGCTCCACGTTGACTCAGTGAACTGAAACTTTGAACATGGCTTTGGGCTTTATTTTGTTGTTATAGTCAGGATAAAATAGTTTTCAAGATGAAACAAGGATCGAGGTATGTAGATATGTTTAAAAAATGCATTTACTACAACGAGCCAGATTCTTGAAACTGAGAACATATTTCACAACCCCATGACAATACAACATGATGTAAAACAAGTAAGGAAAGTTAAGTTCGGGTGTAACCGAACATTACATACTCAGTTGAGAGCTATGGTGACAACATAAGGGAAAATAACCATGTAGGAAAATGAACTGAGGGAAAACCTGGAATGTGTTTGTACGACATGCGCATCAAATGAAAGGCATTAAAGAGTATTTTATGAGGGAGTTGGCCATAGTTTTATAGGTGGACGCCATTTAGGGATATAGCCATAAAGGTGGATCAGGGTTGACTCTAGAATGCGTTTGTACGATATGGGTATCAAATGAAAGGTGTTAATGAGTATTTTAAAAGGGAGTAATCCTTAGTTCCATAGGTGGACGCCGTTTCGAGATATCGCCACAAAGGTGGACCAGGGGTGAACCTAGAATTTGTTTGTACAATATGGCCATCAAACGAATTGTGTTAATGAGTATTTTAAAAGGGAGTGGGCCTTAGTTCAATATGTGGATGCCGTTTCGAAATATCGCCATAAACGTGGACCAGGGGTGACTCTAGAATGCGTTTGTACGATACGGGTATCAAATGAAAGGTGTTAATGAGTATTTTAAAAGGGAGTAATCCTTAGTTCCATAGGTGGACGCCGTTTCGAGATATCGCCATAAAGGTGAGGGGTGACCCTAGAATTTGTTTGTACAATATGGGTATCAAAAGAAAGGTGTTAATGAGTATTTAAAAGGGAGTAATCCTTAGTTCCATAGGTGGACGCCGTTTCGAGATATCGCCATTAAGGTGGACCAGGGGTGACCCTAGAATTTGTTTGTACAATACGGGCATCAAACGAAAGGTGTTAATGAGTATTTTAAAAGGGAGTGGGCCTTAGTTCTATAGGTGGACGCCGTTTCGAAATATCGCCACAAAGGTGGACCAGGGGTGACTTTAGAATATGTTTTTACGATATGGGTATCAAATGAAAATTGTTAATGAGTATTTTAAAAGGGCGTGGG
The DNA here is from genome assembly GCF_040869045.1 of Eurosta solidaginis. Taxonomy (NCBI): domain Eukaryota; kingdom Metazoa; phylum Arthropoda; class Insecta; order Diptera; family Tephritidae; genus Eurosta; species Eurosta solidaginis. Next base: position 21,611,895 of record NC_090321.1, read on the forward strand.
GCTTAGTTCTATAGGTGGACGCCTTTTCGAGATATCGCCACAAAGGTGGACCAGGGGTGACTCTATAATGAGTTTGTACGATATGGGTATCAAATTAAAGGTATTAATGAGAGTTTTAAAAGGGAGTGGAGGTAGTTGTATATGTGAAGGAGTTTTCCAGATATCGACCAAAATGTGGACCAGGGTGACCCAGAACATCATCTGTTGGATACCGCTAATTTATTTATATATGTAGTACCTGCCAAGATTTTAAGGGTTTTTTATTTCGCCCTGCAGAACTTTTTCATTTTCTTCTACTTAATATGGTAGGTGTCACAACCATTTGATAAAGTTTTTTCTAAAGCTATATTTCGCGTCAATAAAACAACCCAATTACCTTACCATGTTTCATCCCTTTTTTCGTATTTGGTATAGAATTATGGCATTTTTTTAATTTTTCGTAATTTTCGATATCGAAAAAGTGGGCGTGGTCATAGTCGGATATCGTTCATTTTTCATACAGAGATAAAGTGAGTTCAAGTAAGCACGTGAACTAAGTTCATTAAAGATATGTCGATTTTTGCTCAAGTTATCGTGTTAACGGCCATGCGGAAGGACAGACGGACGACTGTGTATAAAAACTGGGCGTGGCATAAACCGATTTCGCCCATTTTCACAGAAAACAGTTAGCGTCAAAAAATCTATGCCCCTCCCAAATTTCAAAAGGATTGGTTAATTTTTGTTCGACTTATGGCGTTAAAAGTATCCTAGAGAAATTAAATGAAAAAGGGCGGAGCCACGCCCATTTTGAAATTTTCTTTCATTTTTGTATTGTGTTGCACCATATCATTACTGGCGTTGAATGTTGATATAATTTACTTATATACTGTAAAGATATTAAATTTTTTGTTAAAATTTTACTTTAAAAATCGAAATTTTCGATATCGAAAAAGTGGGCGTGGTTATAGTCCGATATCGTTCATTTTAAATAGCGATCTGAGATGAGTGCTCAGGAACCTACATACCAAATTTCATCAAGATACCTCAAAATTTACTCAAGTTATCGTGTTAACGGACGGACGGACGGACGGACGGACATGGCTCAATCAAATTTTTTTTCGATCCTGATTATTTTGATATATGGAAGTCTATATCTATCTCGATTCCTTTATATATGTACAACCAACCGTTATCCAATCAAACTTAATATACTCTGTGAGCTCTGCTCAACTGAGTATAAAAATCTCGCTATGTAGTCCAAGGATCGTGAAATTTTAAAAAATTCTTCGAAATCATCATATCTTCCATACACGCTTAATTTGCAGCTTACGAACAAATTCCATAAAAGCCAAAGTAATATTGCAAAAATTATTTCACTCCTGAATTTTTATATTGCAGAAAACGTGCAGGTAAAATGGTGCTTATACTAGCTTAAACAAATAAACAGAAGAACACCCATTTCGCATGACATCGAACTTGTTCTCGCAATGTAATTTTCTGTTTTTATTAAACGGTTTTATTTAGCTTGACTTGACAGGCTAGCTGGCTGGCTGGCCGGTACGAATTTTATAACTGAAATTGAAGTAACTTCCCGGAACAATGCAATAATAAGAAAAAAACTCCGATAGGTGGCGCATGAATCGTAATATTTCAAAATTTCTATTGGTAGTATGTATAAGACCAACTGAGCCTTAATAAGGTTATGCTACGCCTCACATTTTTAGAAATTTCACGCGCCCAACGCTTTTATTTAATTGTCTGATCAACGCCCTAGATTGATGACAAGTGTGATTAATAGTACCTAGGACCTACCTAATAATTTTCTAGCTTTTAGTATTATTATTACTTATTAAAAGTATTGTTTTCAATAAAACCGTTTAAACTAAAAATTATTTTTTAATTATTTTATTTATTATTTGAATTACCTATGAAGGTGGTAGACGGCCACCGTGGTGTGATGGTAGCTTGCTCCGCCTACCACACCGTATGCCCTGGGTTCACACCCCGGGCAAAACAACATCAAAATTTTAGAAATAAGGTTTTTGAATTAGAAGAAAATTTTTCAAAGCGGGGTCGCCCCTCGGCAGTGTTTGGCAAGCGCTCCGCGTGTATTTCTGCCATGAAAAGCTCTCAGTGAAAACTCATCTACCTTGCAGATGCCGTTCGAAGTCGGCATAAAGAATGTAGGTCCCGTCCGGCCAATGTGTAGGGAAAATCAAGAGGAGCACGACGCAAATTGGAAGAGAAGCTCGGCCTTAGATCTCTTCGGAGATTATCGCGCCTTACATTTATTTTTTTATTTTTTTCCCTATGAAATAAATATATAAAATTATCAAGTGAATAAGACCACGCTTGAATAAAAAGGCTTGATAAAAAGGTTAACACTCAAAAACATCAAATGTCATATGCAAATCATAACATAAAATAATTCGCCATTTGACGACAACGTTTGGGATATTTACATATGGACATATTGACTACTTGCCAAGGTTGACTCACCCACTCACTTAGTAAACTACTTGTTAAGCCACCACAAATCCAATGCTTCACAGCACTTCAGTTTTGGTCAGCAAACACTCGAATGGAAAAAAAAAAATTTAAATAAATGTGCGCTTTATTTAATACTTTTTTGCTTAAAACAATATTTTGAATACTTTTGTTTGTATAGGTAAATGTTTGAAGTGATTTTTACAAATGCCGTCAAGTTTTGAATGAAGCTTATCGCTGGCTTTGTGAGCAAACGTGCCATGTCCATTTGCTAAGTGTAAAAATATCAATTAGCAGAATATTTCAAGGTAAAGTTGTTTTAGACTTTAGAGCTCTTTTGGGACACACATATATATCTATGAAACTCTTCCTCGTAGGTGAGTGAAATTGCTACCACCTGCTATGGTGGCTGGAAAAAGTACTTTGGGTCAAGGGGGGTTGTTCACCACGTGTACTCTGTCAGACAGGTCTTCCATTCCAGGTCATTACTATAAGACCGTTCCTCCTACTACCCGTGTGGATCCATCGATCTACAGGTTTGTTGTTTGAGAGTCTTGTACTAATAGCCAGTAATTTACATTACTAATGACACTTTCTTTTAGATACAGACAACACTGACTTCCCCGATCTTTTGGCATCTAGACAAAATCAGTGTCTGATGAGTGCCAGCGTCGTTACGTTCTCTCTCCGGGCGTCACCTTTACTCACTCTGCCATCAGGACCAACATCACCCGCACAACTAATACTTTAGCCACATATTACAGTACTCTCCAGATAAAAGAAATATTATTATTGGGGCTATTGCTAGATGGAGCCCAAAATTATAGTACAAATTTCACTTTTCGTTGATATTAAATATTATTATTATTTATTTGAGTTGTTGGCGAACTTTCTTCTGTACCTTGTTGTTTGGCTGGCTTGAGGTCCGATTTTTTAAATTAAAAAACCAAAAGTACTTTTTGATTGGTACAAATATATTTCGGTTATCCACGGTAACCGTCTTCAGGGCTGAATTATTTTACACGTCTTCAGTGGTTGGCGTTGAGTTTCGCTCAGTACGACCTCAAACCAGTCAAACAACAACATATAATAATAATATTATATAATATTATATTATTATTATTATTCTTAGGCCTGGAAGCACTGCGACCTTCGTGGAGATCTCTTGCACATGACCTTTCAGCATAATTTTGCATGTGGAAGCTTTTGATATATCTGAGTACCTCTTTAGGCATTTTACTCCATATCACATAGCGATTAAGATTCACACTACCTAGATGGAGAGTCTCTGATTTACCAGAGCGACTCATTTGCAGAGAATGTGAAACGGCGTTTCATCCTCCAGCTCACAGAAACGACAAATTTGAGTATCGGATAGATTTAACTTACTAAGGTGATATCGTAGACCACAGTGTCCCGTACACAATGTGAATTCGTAGGTCATCCCTGCTTAATTAATGAGTTTGGCTGATACTTTCGTTGTCGAAATTATACACAGTTTGGCCTGTCTTTGCCCTGGGCAGTCAATCCAGTGACGTCTGAATTGTTTTGTTTCCCAGTTACTTGTGATTTCCCTGGTGTGTCATATTGTGAGTCCACAGAAGGGCTCTGGACCATAGAATGCTGCTAAGGCACTCTGCTTTGCTAGGTAATCTGCATGTTCATTAACTTCATGTCCCTGATGTCCGGGAACGCAAACACAAAAAACGCAAAAAACATTGTTTTTGGCACCCAGGTAATTAAAAATTTCAGGGCAGTCATCCATTAGCTAAAATATACCTGTGTAGGATTGCAAGGCACGCAGGGCCGCCTGGCTATACGACATAATGTATAAGATCTTCGTTGTTGAGTCTTGCGGCAGACATTCTCTACCGCAGATTTCTACTGCATGGATTTCTGCTTAGTTAGTTCCCAACGCTCTGATGTGTTGCTCATTCAAGGATTTGATGGCTCAAATCCAGGCTTGTCTCGACTTAAGTACTTTAAATCAAATTGTTTGTTTGAATTCACCCTAATTTGAACACTTTCACATACTCATCCACAATTATGCCTCTAAATGCAAATCCTACACTTAAAATTAAGTGCGGCATTAAAATTTAATTCAAGGTCATAAAATATGGCAAATGATCGCCAGCAAATAAAAACGTGTTTGTTGCTGGCGTGCAATGGAGGTGTCAACAGCAGTTGTCGGATGTGCCTGTATGTATATTAGGGTGGTTCGATTTGTATGGACGAAAATTAACCGATGTCGGGCCATCGATTTTTCAATAGGGTTTGGGCTCAGGAAAAAAAGTTCCACTTCGCATACCCAAAAATATAATTTTCGAACCTGCGAAATTAAATTTTTTTGACTTTTTTCGGCTTTGATTTTTAAGGTTTTTTTCATGAACTACTAAAAAATGTTCATATGTATACCCTGTCCGATCCAAAAATTTCCGCTAAAAACGTTGGCGATAACATTTTTTTGAAAAAAAAAAAAAATAATATGAAAATTTTACAATCAAATGAAAATTTTTTTTAGTAGGTAATGAAAAAAAACTTAAAAATCAGAGTCGAAAAAAAGTCAAAAAAATGATATTTCTCAGGCTCGCAAATAATTTTTTTTGGGCTTGCGTAGTGGAACTTTTTCTCCTCAGCCCAAATCCTATTGAAAAATCAATGGCGCGATATCGGTTAATAAATCGACCTAGTCTAATGTATATATCGATATATGTTCCTATCTAGTGAAGTCGGCAGAGTTTTATTGCGATACACTCCTTACTCTTCACCAAATACTGGTTATTTTATTACAATTTATGTGTGCGGCTCTACAGTTTTATGTTATTGTCAATAATGTCAATTGCATAGAAAATGATCATCAATTTCTGCGCATGCGCGGCAGTGAAAAGCTTGCAAAAGCTGTAGGGACAATTTTTAGATGCAACAATGTAGGTATGCAGACATATATATTACTACAATAAATAATTATACAATTACTTTTTCTTTTACTTATGGTACGAGTTCGCCTCGCCTGCAACACACCACATTTCCCCCCGCTAAATGTTACAGCTCATTTAGAGGCTTGTGATGCCACTTTTAATTTTAAATCCGTGAAAAAAAATATAAACCACATCTGAAAACATCAATGAATCTCATAAATTCTCATTCGGTGACAAGTTGAAGTCGGCACTGCTTCTGCTCATGCGAGTCCCATGACAATTAAAAGTTTTAGTGTTATTGCAGGTGCATCAGGCGGTAAACAGCGTCAAGATTTTCAATCGGTCATTAGCGTAGCAACAACCGGTTGCAGGGATTTTGTTTAACTGATGGTCTTCGGCAGTTTCGCCTTCGTGTCTTTTTTTATAGTTTTTAATTTTTTTTATATTTTTTTTCTGTAGCCATATCAACTGCTGCTGTTCTCTTTATTGACGCGCCTCAAACGACTCGTCATGCCGTTTAATTGAGTCACAATTAAATGGCATTTTATGAGCGGTCATTCACGTTGTCGCTGCCGCCACCAACAAACAGCATCGCTGCAACAAAAACTGCTACCTCAACAATGAACATGCATAAAGTATGAGTATAACTACCCAGCAGTGAAAAGGTAACAACAAGATTCCTTAATAAGAATATCGTGTAATAATTTATACTAGTTTCTTAGCAAATAAAGTGGACCTTATTCTAAGTTATCCACAGGGTTTGAAACGCACATATAATTTTGTATTATTAATAACACCAGTGGCAAAAAACGTAGCGTTAATAGCTTCATCGAGTCTGAGAGCCGTAGGGCAGCTTAAGCGCTACAATATGGCCAGTGTTGTATAACGTCATCAACTACAGGATGAGCACACTTTTTGATTCCGTATATGCGCTTCGAAGGGGCTGTGAAAGCCACAATAAAGGTGGATGGTTGACGGAAGGTTGGCGGGCTGATGGCCAAAGTAATAAAAGCAGTGACAGAAAAAAGTTTAAACTGCAGCAACTTTAATATTGATAGCGAAGCAGCAATTAAGGCAATAAGCTCGCACAGCACAGAACCTAAAATTGTGCTGGAGTGTAAGCAATCACTGAAAGGAATCGGGATAGGGAGAAACATACATCTATATTGGGTTCAAGGGCATATGGGAATAGACGGCAATGAAAAAGCGGAAGAACTAGCGGGAAAGGCGTGGAACCAATTCCAGGTCTATAAAGCGTCGAATATCATGTGTAGATCTCACACCTTTAGACAAACAAAGTTACTCCTATTAATAAACAGAGAAGACTGTAGAATCGTGACGGCTATTTTACTGGATAATATCTTCTGGCGTCACATGTTTTTAAATTAGGCTTGGTCAGTGATAGCAGATGTTGGAAATGCGGGTTGGAGAAGGAAACGAGTATTTTTGTGCTTGTTGTTGCTGTATTAATGACAAAGACACTCCCCGAAGGTTATGGCAGGTGTTATAAATGTTGATGGTCCTTTGTCAGATATAGATCCGGTATGTTCGGGTAACAAAGCACTATTAAAGTAGCACCACGAGAACGATTTATATGACCACATTAAACTGAATTGCGCTTATCAACGCCTTGGATACCTACTTTTTGTGCTCGTGCCCTGCGGTTGCCAGGCAAAAACTTCAGCTATTAGGAGTGATACAGCTATCAGATCTAGTAGCAGCAAGTGGTATTTGCCAAGAGGACGCAGTTATTTTATAACATTGGTCCTGGTTTTTGATAGGGTTTTTTAGCTTTGTCGTTAAAAAAAATCTGGAGACTATTAGCCAGTTTAACTTAACAAAACCCCATAACACCAATAAACATCGTACATGTTTGTTGTTGTAAACAATAGTTGCAAAGAGGGTAAAATATATTTGAACGGTCAGATAACAACTCAAGACCATTTTGGCTGCATTTTTGGGCAATTTCAGAGTCATATTTGTACTATTTTCGAAATGATTTTGAGACTATTTCAGATACTATTTCGAAATCATTTCTGGACTGTTAGAGGATCACTTCGGAAATATTTTCGGAATTTGGAGGCAGTTTCAGTACACTTTCGGTGCCGTTTTGGCTTCGTTTCGGGTTAATTTCAGGGCTACTTGTGGAACCATTGCGAGACCATCTTGCAACTTAAATAATCCTGCAACGGTCCTGAAATGCATAGAAATAGTATCTAAATTATGCAGTAGTTGTCGCGAAATGTTAACTAAAATAATCTCAGTGCGATTCAGAGATTGTTCCGAATAGGATCTGAAATAGTTTCGAAAAGTTTACCAAAAAAAATAGACCATGCCAGGGCCTTTCGCCCTATCAATACAAAGCCTAGATAGCTGAGTCACTTTATGATACTAACTCTTTCACCACAGAAAATCATTTTTGCACGCGCTTGATGATAGGTAATGGGCGTCTTCTCACACAGCCAGAACGCTCTAAAGGCCTACAGAATCTACATATTAGAGTCGTTCAGTGTTCGCAGATCGCCTGATAATACGACGCAGTATTGAGTATCAGCATTCTATGGGTAACTGGGTAACTGGACAAATGAAATTTAAAGCACAGCTACGAAATCGCCACTACTTCGTATGCGCATTTCTCTGCGCTCCCTTTAAACATGCATTAATTTCATCATAACTATAAAGACCATCTTGCTCACAGCATTCCAACAATCTATTTGTCCGCACATTCGAGCAACTAAATTCCTAATGGAAGGCTGCTCTCCAAAAACTCTGTGTACAGAGAGTCTTTCGCCGTGAAAGCGAGGGCAGTGAAATATTATTTTCCAATTCGGAGTGACAGTGTGGCCAGAAAGGGTCCTCCTCTATCCCACGCTTATGTAGATATTCTTTGAAGCCGCTGTACCCGCTCAATATCTGTGTGCGGTGGTAATTTAGTTCGCCGTCTTTTCGTACCATTCCGCTATGTTCGAAACTTGCATGGAGGTCCAGCGCCCTCTCGATTCTTCCCACCGTTCTTGCCACCTAACTATTGTTCGTGACCTTGCGCTTTCCTTAGCCTCTTCAAATGGTCGGCTGATTCCAATGCCATAAGATCGCCCATTACACATCTACTGTGATGATAGACTAGTATCTAGCTAAAAAGTAATTACTGCGCTTAGCTTCATATTAAATATACGTTTGTATGTATGTTAATCTGTATGTATGGATGTGTGTGTATGTATGTTTCGTTCATTACTAATTAAATAGTCACGTTAGCAAATTTTATTTAATATACATATCACAGAAGCAATTTGATATGCAATTTTATATTCATATATTGCCACGCACACACATACAAGAATACCCATTGCATATAGAGATCAACTAGCAATTGCAATATTACAACAAAAATCAGACGACAGGTTAACAAAAGCGTGCGGTTAATGTGGCATAATTTATGTGCAACATGCGGCATCGTATCAATGTTGCGTTTGTCATTTGAGTGCTATCGATTGACTGCTATGCCGACAGCTTGGTTGGTTTGACGTTGGTTGGTTGGCAGAATATGAAAATTTTAAATATACTTTTGTACAAATGTTTGTTGGTTTATAAAAGCTGTGGTTGGATCATACGCAGTTAGTGCTTGCTTTTTCGCTCTCTATTAAAGTACATGTAAACCACAATTTCAATGCATTTGACACATTTATACAGGGTGATTCAAATATTGGCTTCCGTTTAAAAATTCTCTAAAATCAACGGAAAAAAAAATGGTTTCTGTAAGTTCGGTATAAACTCGTTGAACTACCCAGCCGATGTCCATAAAACTCGTGAATTATCTGAAATCTAGTCAAACCTAATACAAAGAATAGTTTTATTCTCAAAAAATGGTCATCTTGGTCAACAACATGTCCAAGGAAGGGACATTTTTTAATTTCGTGTTTTCTCCAGAATTTTTTCAAGCAAGTTTAAGCTTTCGTTTCGATGCCTTATTATTCAGCATTCGTTATTTTTTAATAGATATTTGGTTCTTATGTTACTTGGGTAAATCATTTGGAAGTTTTTGAAAAATGTTGCATAATCGAAGGAATGATTCTCCTTCATCTTTTGTCAAATTCGGTTTGGAAATAACCCAGTTATCTTCGTTTTTGGATATTGATATAAGAGAAAAATTACAAAGTTTACAAACGGCGCTAATTACTAGGACATGTTTCTGAATTTGACTTTTTCATCAGCTAGCTTCTTGAGAGCTGAGTATTGAGCTCGAAATCTCCAACATTCATACAATTGGTCTCTAAGAGTTGCTTTTTGTTGCTATTCATTTAGGTACATACTTATTCTATATAAAATTTTTAATCCTAATTGTGTGGAATATTTATAGGCGAGCTCCAAGAGCTTAGTAACATTGGATTTATAGAATTGCTTTTATAAGCACTACTTCCGATGTTCACTATGATATGAATATTATTATCTGTATTTAATTAGCAAGACATGCTCATATTACTTTATACAATTGTTTTTGTTATTTATATTAGAGAAAAATTACCAACAAATATTCTATCAAAACTACTGAGTGAAACAAGTGGAATGATATCTATTCTATACAGAACCCACAGTAATCTTCACAAATATCTCCAAACTTAATGTCAATGTGGTCCAATAACGCTGTTGAGCACTAGTAGGGACTAATGGGCAGAACTAATAGCCGTGAAGGAAGCTGATCGATATCTTTTATCTACAAATAACACGTCCCTTATAATCTACTGAGACAGTGAAGCAGCTTTCTAAGTTCTTCAGGGCAAGAACACTTCCACACAGCCGTTGAAATTAGCAAACGCCTGTAGAGAAGCGCTGAAAGAGCTGGCTAGAAGCCTGCCTGGGAACTGTGTTACTTATGTAGCAGCGAGAAAAGCCAATGAACAGATAGCCTTAATTAGATGAGTCGCATCAGTCCACCCCTTGTCTTGTGCAAACACTGGCTCATGTATGCATTCATCGAGAAATCCAATGTCAGATAAGCATATGGGAGATGAGGCTTGTATAAATGACAGCCAACCTAGTACCCTTATTAATCTGTAGTGTTTCTCCCTAGGTTCATTGATTGATTGTCTTACTTTGAAGACATTGTGTGATGTGAATACATGGTGAACGCATGAAAACCCCAACAGTTTTCGCAAAGGACCATCAACATCGATACACTTCCCAAATTCTTCGGGGAGCATCTTTATCGTTAATACAATAATAACATGCCTTAATTCGATTAAGCAGGACAAGCGTGAATGGAATATGAAGATTGTATTAGATCATGTGCAAATCTTACGGCAATAGAAGCACGAAGTTGCTTATACCTTTAACTTTAGAGTTCTTAGAATTCACTTGAGTTTCCAAACATGCTGTGATAATCTTCTGTGTTATTATACAAAAGTCAATTTGGCTGTTGTTGGGAGCCAAAGTGAATGAATTTCGATCGATTGTCTTGCCGTTTGTTTGACTGTGTGGCCTGCCAGCACCAAAGCAATAAAAATTTTAATTTCAAAGCATGCTCTGATTATTTTCTATATTGTACCACCAAAATCGCAATGTTGGTTGCTAGTTGTCAGCCGGAGCCAGAGTGATATTGCTGAGAGCCATAAAGAGCCAAATTACGGAGCCACCTTTGCTCTAAAGCAAGAAGGGCTTTTGACGAGCGTAGTGAATTAACTTTGGCTTTTAGAGTCACATGCCTATCAGCTAGACCTCGTCAATAAGAGCATATGTATATAATGCAGAATGCAGGAAAAAAGGGCTCGTTTGCTCGCTCACGAGGTTAAGGCACAAGCTATTCGGAGAGGCAGAGCTGTCAGATATCGAGGCAGCAATTAAACTCCCACATAATTTCTAGTATTTGTCCTAGTTCTTTGGGACGTCAAAAAAATTTTGGTAAATTTAGAAACATTTCAGTCGATGTGAGGTCTTTTCAACCTAACTCTAGCCTGGGTAGATACTTAGCGTAATCACATTTTGCATACTAGAAAAACTATTCGGTGACACCAGTTATGCTCTTGAAGGAATTGCTAAAATCTCAATAAACCGTTTGCTTGTTTCGAATTGAAAAAGTGGGTGCTTTAGGGCTTTTGAGAAAATAAAAGTTTAAAAGTATCTCAGATCCTTCTTATGTATAGATTTAAGCAATTTCAAATTGCAGCCCGTACACGCTTTTCTTCTTTTAGTTTCACATTTGTCTGCTACATGTCCACGCACCCAATAATACATCCCTAAATCCCAAATACCCATCGAAGTTAGATTTTATAGCTCATCAATTCGTGGGTACTCGCACAGCAATGGCATCAATGTCCACAATACGCTACCGCTCAACAATAAAAAACGCTATTTTGGTTTGCAAATGACTTGGAAATTTAATAGTTTCCACATTTTATTACCGGACGAAAGTAATTATTGGTTTGTAATGTACAAAGTCGGTGACTTAAGGTTTTATGCGCAAGAGCAGGTGCTTCTTTCTAAACTATTTAGCACGTACAATTACAAAGTTTTTGTACTTATAAAGAATGCACTAGAAAAAGGGGAAATAGCTATTGAGTTCTTCTTCTTTTTAGTTGGCCATAAACGCAATAGGGGATATTGCAGCATTAAAGCTATTACCGGTGGAATGTTGAAGCGTTAATTTTTATTGAACTTGATGGAATTAGAAAGTAAGCAATTTGAAGCAGTGAAAAAATGCAAGAATGTTAGTGTTGGAATAGAAGGTCTATTTTTTTTTTTTTTTTTTTTTTTGTACTTTAAGACATGCCCTCTTCGCAAATACTATTGGAAAAGATGCAGATCCTCTCAAAAAATGCCGGTAAAGAGGAACTCACCACTCTTCGAGTCTGCATATTGTGGCACACAGTAGTAATAAAGCTCCAAAACGGTAGCAGAAGCCACTGGAATTGTGTCAACAATTTTGAGAAGTTAATAATTTCGTGTATCTGAAGACCAGCAATAATATCGATGTATTGTTCGGAATCGAGGACGCGGTAAAGACATCATCTACTCTGGCCGTTGAAGTATTCAAGGAAAAAATTGTGCCAAATATTTATGGTCTTATTGGTAATACATGCTCCCGACCATTTCGGGAACTATTTAATCTGATCACATTAAACCTTCTAGGCTATTCCGCACCGCACCCGCTAGTGCCATAATAAACTTGGGGTCGCCAGAGCCTGGGCAGCTAAAGAAGCAGGATTCACTACGGGTAGGCGCGTTTGACAATTGGGTTGGAGGAGCTATAAATTGCGCCTGCAACCCCTTGAAAGGGTTGCGTTATACAACCCCTGACTCATTTTGGTATACCTAGGTATACCGGGTATTCAAATTAAAAAAAAAATTGCAAAATAGCACGAAAGAAATGCCACACCCGGAGAGCAACCAGCGTTTTGAAACTTCATGCTCTATTAGGTTTATTGCGTTCTCCCTTTTGCTGAGCTCATAGGTTTTCTTTTACATCCACTGGGGTGCGATGAGCTGAATAAGCCTATTTATTAGTATTTTACGTAGCTCATCTCCTAATTCCCAAAAAAAAGATCCAAAAATGCATTAAAAATTGTGATAAATTAACCAGTTTTACGATGAGCTCGGAAAAATGTAAAAAGTATTGTAAGAAGAAATAGTGGAACATAAAAGCCTTTCATGAAATGTTACATATTTGATATATACCGATATATCCTCGCTAAAACTCCTGAGGATAATATACAAGCCTAAAGCTTAATTGCGAGTTAAAACTTAACTATATTTTTTCGTCTACAAGTTTCTTTAAAAAACCGAAAAATAACAGCGACATAATTTTACCAAGTTTTGTCAATTTTACTTAAAAGTCCATCTCTTTATTTGAATTTCATTGAGTTTTTTTGAGTACGCTACTTTGTAGCCAATCAATCTAAAAAAGTATAAGTTGTACATAGGTCTCTCGAATTCGCATTAATTTTTATAATTTTTTTTTTTTCGAATTGTGTTTCGGATTTCTTTCATATAAAAAAGCTTTGCGCCCTACGTATGGAAAAAAATATAGCCTTCGAAAAAGAATAAATTTTCTATAAGCAATATTAATATTTATAAACCAAAATTCAGAGAACAAATAAGATGTTCGAATTTTTCAAAAAAGTTTGTCGAATTTTCGAAATTTTTTGAAATTGTATTTTAAATTACTTTCCACGTTTCAGTTACAATATTCATAGAAGATTTTTCCTCAAATGTTGAAAAGAAATATAGAAGAATTTAAATGAAGAAATACGAAAGAACTGCCACTGCCGTTTTTCTGCTCGCTGCTATAAATGTGCTGGAATAAACGTTTTTTTATAATTTTAAAAATTTGGCACATATGCGATTCCATCTTTCAGAAAAGAGCTGTTGGTCTGTTGAAAAGTTACTTTTAGGAAACGGAGTCGCATAAATATTTCATAATACATTTAAGGCTATCGAGCTCGGTTTCAATTCATACATTTGTTTGCTTCCTCAGTCTGCTTTCACGATGTTCTACCAAATTTTGTTGTTGTTGTTGTTGTGGTTGTATTTACCATAAAGACACCACCCGCAGGTTTTTGGGAGTGTTATCGATGTTGATGGTACTTTTACGGATACAGCTCCAGTACGTTCCGTTAACAAAGCACCGTAAAGGTACTAGCCCAACCATCTCAGGAACGATTAATATAACCACATTAAACCTTCTTGGCCATACCGCCCCCACCACTCTAGTGCCTTGAGGAACTTGGGTTCGCCAGAGCATCGCCTGCTAAACATGTGTATGATACATTCATATTTGCAACAGTATTCCCCACGCGTAGTTGAGGTTGACAATTGGATTGTGGAAGCTTTGAAGCTATAAAGCTTTGTATTGCGCTTATCAGCTCTTTGAATCCCAGAAAATTTTGTATTTATACTTAATCTTAATCCAAAATGCTGAAAACTTTCTCTTCAATTTCAAAATTGAAAATTTTACAAAAACTAATTTTAATTATTTAATATACTAAAAATTGAAAATAAATTTTACGTAATTTAATTTAATTAAAATTATTATTGTAAAAAATTTCGAAACTAAAAAACAATTTAAAATTTTGTTATTAATTAATTTTCATTACAGTAAAATAGATACTTTTATATCATAATTATTCATGTGACTTAAATTATGATTAATTACATTTTTCAGAGTTTCGAAAGCAGACTTATGTAACCACCGCAATAATCAAGCAACTTTGCTACCAAAATGATGAGTAAAATTTTACGCCAAAACTAGCATATCACGGCGATAGAAACCTCACGCTACGTAGAAAACTGAAACAGGAAAATCCATGAGTTTAATTCAAGTGCTTTAAGTCATTAATCATATCCAAAATATTCTTATCTATGCTCACCTCAACAACCACACGAAAACCATACAAATTTCTTCTACACAAATTGGTATCCCCTCCAATGCCTGCACCGTAACATACAATTGGCACTCTTTCCATTATATTTAGTAGCAAATTTTTTTCATAATCACAATAAATGTAAATGCGAATTTTGAGCATGAAAAACACTTTCCAACATTTGGCAGCTGCTAGCAAATGAAGTATGAGCCATATAAAGCTCAAGTCAAAGCTCCACCACCAGGGGCGGATACAGGTCTCCAGATGAGGGGGGGGGGGGGGGCAGGGCGATCATGGCCGAAAGCTCAAAATCCATTTTTGCTATGGAAGTCAGTAATATAAATTAATGATTAACTTCAGAACACCATTTTGACATAATTACAAATAAACGTATCGAATTTATCTTTAAGCACTCAAATTAGCTCAACTAATTGAAAGAATTCGAACAAAACACAATAAAGAAATGATTTTATACAGCTCAAAGGTAGAAGCTATTTCTTTCTGATAAGAGAGTTTCACTTGTGGCTTTAACTAAGTGGAGTTATTTTGAATCTATATCTATTGCAGCAATCAAAAAAGGAAAAAAAGAAATGAATAATTTGACTTCAGACCCCATTCTTCGAAACGAATGAACTTTTGTTTACAACGAATGAACTTTTGTTTACAATTGAATGAACAGACAGCTGATTTCGAGCCCCATTCCTGGAAACGAATTGAGAGAGAATAAAAGTTTCGTATCAGGTCATCAGTGGCTCTGATCGCCCCATCGCCCCCCCTGTATCCGCCATTGTCCACCACATCCAATGGCTGCATGCGCTTAGCGATCGAAAGAAAAAAAAAAAAAAAAAAAAAAAACAAGAAAATAAGCAACACTTAGTGGCCATCATAAACTCGAATCTAATATCTTTGTTTGCAACTTAGTACGTTTGTAGTGTGCACGTGTGTGTGTGGGTGTAGGCATTTGTGCAGTTGTGGCATGCCACTGTACGGGTACGAAAATTAGCGCTTCAACGTTGTTAGCTGTTAGCCTGTAATCATAATCACCGCTGGACAGCTGCCGGTGAAACAAAAACAACAAGCAATAAAAATTTTGTTTTGTTTTTAATGCCACGTAAGTTTAAGGAGTGTCAGTTGGTAGGGTGTTGAAAGCGGGTTGGTGTGTAGGTGGCAGCAGTTAAGCACAAAACTAATCAGCAATAAAAATTGCTTAATACACAAAAAAAAAAAAATTATAGCAAAGTTGCAGAAAAAGTAGCTACGCGCGCCTTCTTTTATGAATGTGCGGCAAGCAATAAAAAATATAGTGAAAAGTAATAAAAATGGCAAACTATAATTCTTAGAAATCAAAAGAGCGCGACCGGCAAGCAAAAAATATAAAGAAAAGGTTCACTCCCAAAGTGAGTAATGAAGAAAAAAGTTTAATTAAACTAGCGTAAAGCAAGTTGGCTAATAAACGTACTTAGCAGCAAGACTTAGATACATAGTTTTATTATACTACTAGAAATGCGACGAAACTAAGTTTGTTAAAGCTGCGTATAATTAAGTATTGAATAAGATCAAACATATGAAATTACATTCAAAAGTGACGGGTGGGACATTTGCACGTACTTTGCACGTACTTTGTAGCTCATTTATATATTATTATTTATTTAAAGCACATATAAGACATAGTCTTTTATAACGTCATATTTGACATTTTGGCTCGATTTTGACTCAAATTTTAAGTAATTCTAAATTATCTGTTAAGTATATTAGTTTTGAAATTATGTCACTTAAGGAGATACAAGGAATATAACTATATAATCTGGAGCACAGCTTGTCTATCAAAAGCCGCGAAACAGTGCTTCATTCCTTTGTTTAGACATAAACTATACAGAAGCCTGTCTGCAATGTTTTAGTAATCTTCCAACTTAAGAAAATCGATGTTCCTGGTAGAACGTCCAAGCACTTCGTGCCTTTTCATTTACCAGTTTGCCGGCAAAATTTTGCCAAAAATAATCCACTGCGTAACTGGTGTTCGCACTACAACAACTTGTGTAACTGCATCAGCTTTGAATATTCGTTTTGCTCGTTGCACAATTCAATACTCTCACGTCTAGCCTGATATTTTGTACTTTCTTTCATATGTATGGTTGAATATAATATATATATTTGTATTAAATTATTTTTAATTGTAACATAAATTTTATGTTAATATATATCTTAGTAGTCGACCGCATTGTGTCTGTGTCGACTTTAATCCAAATAAGATGAATTTCATATCAAAACCGATATGCATTGAACCCAACCCCCTCAGATTTTGATGAATTTTTGCATACATGTACACTTTACCTATACAAACACAACCTCATTTTTAGAAATTGCATTTTGTAAAATTTAAAATTTGCTCAGTGTACGATTTAGGTACCTTTCCAATGGTACCAAGATCTTGGAAATCGGTTAAGCCATTCCGTAGTTATCGTAGCTCAAAATACTATGATATTGTAACAAATTTACTGCAAATCCTCTTATTTGCAACCTTCTGCTAAGTTCGAATCACTAAACTGTTGAATAAATAACTCCAATATTTATTAATGCAAAATGGCCTTTAATAAAGTACTTCACAATAAATAACTCTACTATTGCTCGACAGATAGCGTGCTTAATCAAAACTGACTCTCGCGCCTCTACTTTTGGTGCTTTTATACTCTGTGATTTCCTCGTTGCGTCTTCTAGGTGCTTCCAGAATTTACTTAGTTACTGCCATATAATTATAACTACAGATGTACATGTATAGCTTCTCTTATGCGTGTGTATTTGTGAGCAACACTTTCGCAATTACAATTGCATACTTTTGGGAGCATCTCAGATAAGATATCTGCAGGTGTTTGTGCATCTCTTCTCCGCTGCGTGTACGTACATATGTGTAGACATAATGATTGATTCGTTTATGTAGATACATAATGATGGATTTATGGATGTGCATACAAGTTACTCTTAGCATCGGCTTAGAGATGACAGTACCCCTTAGTGTTGCTAATATTCGTAACAATATCAAAATATAGAGATACAAATTTACTTATAATTTTTATTAAAAAGAAAGAAAAAAACGCCATTTTAGTTTTTTGATATATTATATATATTAAACAGACCTTTCTAATAAAAATATATTTTATTTTAAAACACTTGGCCATTAAATTTTTTTCCAAGTTTAAAATTTTATTTTTGAAACAAAAAATTTTGCAGTGTAATACATTTTTTTACAGTGTATATTTTTGAAAGCTGATTCGAATGCCTTTCCAATGGTATCAAGATCTTTGAAATCTGTTACGCCGTTCACAGCTCAAAAGAACCATAATATCAAAAATAAAGAGATGCATTTACATAAAATTTAAAAAAAGAAAAAATACGCCATTTTAGTTTTTGGATATGTTATATATATTAAATAGACCTTTCTTAAAAAAATATATTTTATTTTAAAACACTTGGCCTTTGAAGTTTTTTTTTCAAGTTTAAAATTTCATTTTAGAAAAAAAAATTGTTCAATGTATTAAAAAAAATGTACAGTGTATGTTTTCGAAAGCCGATCTGAATACCTTTCCAATGGTACCAAGATATTTGAAATCGATTGAGCCTTTCCGTAGCTATCACAGCTCAAAACTATCTACCTAATACCGTCATTTATCACGCATTTTTCACACCTTGCCACGCCCAAAATTTTTTCAAAAATGCGCTTTTTAAAAACGAGGTGGTATTTGTATAGGTAAAGTGTACCTCTGTGCAAAATTTCATCAAAATCTGAGGGGATCGGGTTCAAAATGTGCCTTTTTTTTATAGGTTTTGATATGAAATTCATCATAAATAAAAAAATCAAAAAAAAAATCAGATAGTATGCAACCCTCTGCTTGAGAGGGGGGAGAGAGATGGTGCCTCTATGATGTACTGCTTGACACTGTCAAAGGCTTTTGATGAATCGAGAGATCGAGCCCTGTGCGGTGGTGTGGTTTTTATTGAGTCCGTATTTTATGACAATCCTATCTATTTTGGTGGAGCTGTGTTGACCATTGGCCGATGCACAGCTTGATGTACATCTTCTCTATCAAAAGGCCGCGAAACTATGTTGCCATCATTGAATTATAAAAAAAAAAAAATGTAAGGCGCGATAACCTCCGAAGAGATCTAAGGCCGAGCTTCTCTGCCAATTTTCGTCGTGCTCCTCTTGATTTTCCCTACAAATTGGCCGGACGGGACCTATTTGTTTTATGCCGACTCTGGACGGCATCTGCAAGGCAGATGAGTTTTCACTGAGAACTATTCATGGCAGAAATACACCCGGAGCGCTTGCCAAACACTGCCGAGGGGCGGCCCCGCTTAGAAAAATGTTCTTCTAATTGAAAAACCTTATTTCTAAAATTTTGATGTTGCTTCGCCCGGGGTGTGAACCCAGGGTTTACGATGTGGTAGGCGGTGCACGCTACTATCACACCACGGTGGCCGCCTTCCTTGAATTAGATTTAAATTATACAGACGCCTGAAAGAGAGAAAATACTCCTCTTTAAATTGCAGTAGGATGTCCCGCATGAGCACTATTACCGGAATACGTGTGGAAGAAGAGGGGCAAGGAATAGCGCTTAGAATTAGTCTTGTGCAGATTGTAAATGTTTTGAAAAAATTACAGGGACGACAAAAGCTCGATATGGACCTAAAACGACGAGTCACCTTTATAAGATTGTGCCCGTCTTAAATATGTATATTTTCGGCAGACGTGCTAACTCCAGTCTCTAGGTCCGGGATGAGGTTCAAAACCTTCCGGATGTAAGAAAATTAGCAGCAGCTCTTCTGTACAAATCAGTTCCGAGGATGAAAATTTTTTAGGAATACCGGCAAAATTTAATATTTTGCTAATTTATTTTTCCGTCTGAAGAAATAAAAAACATACCTGTTGTAAGCTGATAAACTGCAGCTGCAGTTTCTATTTTTAACTAAATCGATTAGCACTGGCTACTGCGCTCAAAGTTGCAGTTTCATCCGTGGTTTGCAGTTTTAACTAAACCACCTATATGTCAGACTTTTTGCAATATTTTTAAATAAATAATTAGGTACCCTTCCCTACATTCAATTATCAAAATTATTACCGTATGTATGTATAAACGCTTACTTACCTACATATACAAGTGTTAATGTATGTGACCATCAAAACTACAGATGACCTCGCCATGCTTTGAATTTCCCTAGGCACTACTAAGCTTTTCAGAACCAAATTTGATTTATGAGTTGATTGCCAAAGTTGGCAAGCGGAAGAATAATACAGCAAGTAAAGCATTTACACAGACACAACCTCATTAGACATGGACGACCAAACCAATGAAATACTCCAGCAAGCACTCATCAGCGGTCAATGAACGAACGTGTGGGTGTATGCACATGCAAAAATAATAGTCCAACTAGCCAATATAAATGCTAACAAAACAAAAACAACTACAAAATATAAACACAAAACAAAAAAAAAAAAAAATAAAATAAAGCTAAACCAATCACTAAAATTACATAGAGTACACGTAAAGTAGCCAATTGCTGTATTGGTAACAATTTCAAATTACTAACGTTTCG
This sequence comes from Eurosta solidaginis, assembly GCF_040869045.1. NCBI lineage: Eukaryota > Metazoa > Arthropoda > Insecta > Diptera > Tephritidae > Eurosta > Eurosta solidaginis. The sequence goes on from NC_090321.1 coordinate 21,632,221, forward strand.
CCAGCAGTTATTCCACACCCGCACCGCTGCTAGATACCAGCAAATTTCATCAATCAAAATGAGTGCAACGGCAGCCAAAGCAGCGTTAGCAGGAGCAGCTACTTTAAGCGGTACAATATTATGGTTTTTATCTATAACTTGACTACTTGACTGGAAATAATCGCTTCATGCATAGCTGCTCCACCTCCATCTCCAACAACAACCCCTTGCGCATGCAACAACAGTAAACTCTCACGCTAAGCTCTCATACGTTTTCACAATTTCTCATCAGTCATAACGATTGCTTTGTTTTTGTTCTTGATTCACTTTGAAAATTGTGTACAAATGCTTTTGAATTTGTTTACTGCTATGCCCACTTATGCGTATTTTGCTTTCTGTACATAGTATAAAATCCACTTGTTGTTGTTGTTGTTATTGTTGTTGTTGTTAATGCATGTTAAACCGCATCATATTTCATGTTGCATGCAAAGTTTCCCGAAAAACCCATTTAGATGGTAGCCAACTAGCTGCTCCACCACTGGCACCTTGGCTGGATGATGGTCTGCTAGCAGTCGGGGAGTATGTAGTAAGTGCATCCAATCTAAATATCCAACAAGCGAATAGTCAAGTAGCTTCTACTCAGCTCATAGTCAACCTTCATCATGGCCATGGCGGTTTGGTATATGCGAGATAAACAGTATTTTGTATAGTTGTTCACATTGTTTTTGTTATATTACGTAGTTTGTATTTTGCAATTTAGCGCTAATCCTTTGTTTTGCTTTTAGATTTCATTGTTGTTGTTAATTCATTTCTCATTTATCGTTTGGCTTACTGTACTTGGTTACCTCAAAATTATGAAGCATGCTTGCAGGGCCGTAGCTAGACTAAAATTTAAGGTAGGGCAGCGTTGGTTTATGATAGGGCGGTAGTAAATGACATCGAGGCATGGCTTCCAAAATCAATCAGTATGTATATCAATTATCTCTAGGTCAGTGACGTACATTTAATACCTATTTGTTTAATCATAATTATTGTCACAGTACATAAGCAATACTCATTGAGAATAAGCCAACAAGATGGTTGAGTTTCCAGATTTAGATGTGGAGATCCACGTCTAAGTTCGAGTGAGTGCTGGGTGGGCGATACGAGTAAACAGATACGACCAAAAGTACCATTTCAGTTTATTGTTTCTGCAAACTTATTCTTATAATAAACATAGTAAAAGCATTCAAAACAGCTGAATCCTGCGATTCGCCATGTTATTAAAAATGCGAAGAACTTCGTTCAGATCAACCGATTTTGTTCTCTTTTTCCCAAAGGCGAGAAATACCATACCAGCAATTCTCTCGTGACCCATTCACAGCCTTTGAGGCTTATTGATTGCAGTTAGTGTTGAAAAGGTGTATTCGCACACTGCAGTACTACATCCTATGGTCGCTACAGATGCAAAAAGTTTATATGTGTCTTTAAGCGCCTCTCGTTGCCTGTACAAAACTTGCAGTGTATCTTCCATTATATCTTCGTTACGACTCAAGTAACCCTTAACCACACTAGCCTCTTCCCTTAATGGAATTTTTAGACCTGAAAACTTATTCAAAATTGAAAAAAGACAAATTATCTTGATAATGAAATATTTTTAAACTTACCCAAATTTTTCAATGGATCCATTTTATCTACATCCAACTAATCGAGACTTGCAATCGAACTGATTAGATCACTATTGTACAAAAACCTTCGTAATTTAAAAATTAGTGTGTCCAAAGTTTCGAAATACTCAGACTTAAATGGCTCATCGTTCTCTTCTACATTTTCTCTGGTGGTGAAAGAGGAGGGGTCATACATGAAATAGTCATCCATCCGATTCGGTTGTCTTAAATGCCTCTGTGCCCTAATTTCTGATTGTCGGAGTCGTTGCTTGTTAAAGACTTAGCTTCTTCCAAAATGTATAATAAATACATTTGATTTGATCTCAGTTTTCTTATTTCACTTTCGACACACTTGATAACTGCTATGGCGTTTTTCAATCCAGCGCTCCGTGCTTGCAAAGCTGCGTCTGCTGGTTGTAGCGTGATACGATTTTTTTGGCCACAGCCATGGCCATTCGGAGTTCCAAATTAAGCACAACTTTTTTAATACCGATACTCTTGCCGACGTCATCACCGTTGAATCTGCCATTTTTAATTTCTTTTAAAATCTGCAAAGTCGGTGAATAATTATCGTATACAACTTTTGTAACTGCCAAATGTCCAGACCAGTCTTGTTCGAGGAGTCGGCCAATCCCTGTTCCACTATATAAGGCAGCTATTTTGCCATGATGGAAGAATTCATGTAACATGATACATTGATCAAAAAATAAACGAATGAAAATGTCTCATTCGATTATTCAATGCCTAAGAGTGCTATGATCTTCAAATTTGGTTTGTGGGTCGCCTGTAGGTATGCACGCAAGTCAAGGTGAGAAAAAAAACTCGAAAACTATTAAACGATAACCATAGAAAATTTCTAAATTCTCCATCGAGTAAAATGTTTTACTGATTTAATTATGTCTGTGATGCAGGGTAGATTCTATATACCATACATTGCAACCGCAATAATTTTTTATCTCAAACTATGAAAACAAAATTTAATTATAATAATTCATCTCACTTGTTGGCCTTTTTATGTTAGGGCATTCTAATTTTAAAGTAGGGCATTGCCCCATAATGCCCTCCCCTAGCTACGTGCCTGCATGCTTGGAGAGGTGTGAATACAGTGGTTGCGAGCTAAAAAAGTTTTAGTCCATCTTGGCTTGACTTTGACTTGACTTTGGCTAGGCTTTGACTTCGCTTTGACTTAACTTTAAGTTAATTGCGATTTTATTTGAAGTTGATTTGAATTTGACTTGATTTTGATTTGATTTTCACTTGACCTTGACTCGACTTGGACTTGATCTTGACTTCATCTTGACTTGATTTTGGTTCAACTTTTAGTCGATTTTGAGCTGACTTTTACTGAAATTTTTGTCGACTTTGTCTTGAATCTGACGTGTCTTTGACTCCGCTTTGACATTATTTTAGTTTGCTTTTAACTCGACCTTTAACTTTAAGTTAACTTCGGTTTGATTTGAATTTGACTTGACTTTGACTTTATTTTGGTTTTTCTTTGTCTTGACCTTGACTCGTCTCAGACTTGACCTTGACTTGACTTTGGTTCGACTTTTAGTCGACTTTGAGCTTGTTTTTATTTGATTTTTAGTCGACTTTGACTTGACTGTGACATGTCTTTGACTTCAATTTGACTTAATTTGAACTTGCTTTTAACTCGACCTTTAGTCGGCTTTAAGCTTACTTTGACTTGGCCTTGACTCGATTTTGAATTTACTTTTAATAGATTTCGACTTGACTTTGAAATGAGTTTGACTTGACTTTGCCTTGGTTCTTGCTTAATTTTGACTTGACTTTTGTTTGTTTATACTTTGACTTAACTTTAATTCGACTTTGAATCAACTTTGGCATGACTTTTACTTATCTTTGCCTCGACTTTGAATCAACATTGACCCGACTTTAACTTGACTTTGACTCAACTTTGACTTAGCTGTTAATCGACTTTGACTTGATTTGGACTCCACTTTGAGTTACCTTTGACTTGACTTTCAGCATATTTTGATTCGAATTTGGCTTAACTTTGGGTCAGCTTTGATTCAACTTTGACTTGACTTTGACTTAACTTTGACTCGTATTTGATTTGACTTCGCCAAGACTTTTAGTTCTTTGACTCAATAATTTGCAGTCCTTGAAGTTGACTGGTTATTAAGATATATCCCTCTAAAATAAATGTTGGTGTCGCTTCCGATTTATATTTAGGTCTACATTTAAACACGATATTATCTCTTTAATTTGACGATTATGAATGACTTTGATTATATGAAAACAGCAAAATCTTCCCAAAAACTTGTTCTCGAATAATCAAAGGGCCTTCTCAACTTCGTTTGATCCCACTTTCCATAAGCATGTGTCATATATCAGGAATCTGCTGAGAGATTTATATAGCGTTATTGGGGAGAGGCTCTCAGCGAACCCATTTTCAAAAAGGTGTTACAATTAGAGTCAAAGGCACACACACACTCAATGAAACGGAGAGTTGTATAGATTCCTGATGATGGGAACATTAAAGAGAGCAGAAGAGTGCGATGCATCGGTTCACAGATACAAAAAAAAAAAACGTACGGAGAAAACGGTTATTTTGTGAAGGGATGGCAAATGTTCAATCAAACTGATGAAAAGGTCGACGGTTATCCAAAATTACCGACAAACTGTTGGGTAATGAACCATGGACTTGTGGAGATTAAAATATAAATGGCAACAAAACGATGAGTGGTTAATTGGTGCCAAGATTACCAGTAAGCGCGAACAGCGGAAATGGCTAACAATGAAAATTAACAGTAGATATAGAACGGCGGAAATGGTGAACAGTAGACCTGAAGATGGCTGATGTTGGTGGTTAATGGAAGGTAAGTTATGAAAGCGTGAACGATGGCTGGCGAAATGACATAAGACTGATAGGTGCTAATATCATTTGTGCGACCGCGTACATACGATGGTATTAAACGTACCGGTGTTTTAGAGATGGCGAGGGTATGACCTTTATGAGTTTGTCTCGATTTCTTTGTTTCAAATTGGACAATGAAGATGACAAGGAGATTGGCGAAACGTCGGAATCAAAAGTGATTGTTATTTTTACCTAACAACCTGACAAAGCGCGCTGTGAGTTCTGCCTTCACTGAATTAAATAAAGAAGCAAAAAAAAACTGATTCTTGCGGTGAGTGAGGATAACACGAAGCCACGTCACTGATGACACATATAAATTCGAAAGATTTCGTCTGTTTGGGAACCAGCATAAACAGCAAAAACAATGCCACCTTAGAAATTCATCGGAGAATAACTTTTTCCAACAAGTGCTACTTTGGACTGAGTAGGCAATTGAAAAGTAAAGCCTTCTCTCGACGAATAAAAATCACGTTCCACAAGTCGCTCATCATGTCTGTCCAGATGCGAAACCCGCAATAATGAACGGTGTCGAGAGAAGATGATATGGCTCTTGCAATGCTCTACGCAGATATAACGATAGTGCAGCTAATAAGAATACAAAGTCTTCGCTGGCTAGGTCATGTTATGCAAATTGACGACGACGCTCCGTCCAAGAAAGTATTACACCCGAAACCGCAGTTTGGAAACAGAGAAAGAGGGAGATCTCCACTGAGTTGTGAGAGGCAGGTAGAGGAGGACTTGACCTCCCTTGGTGCTCTCAATTGGCGTCGCGAGACAGGGATAGCTGGTGAGACTTATTACAAAACGGCCAAAAGCGCTTATGCGGCTAAGCGCCAATTAATGACGACTTTTTCTGCGCCTATCACAACCAAAAATCCTGGGTTCAGGGCCCGGGCAAAGCAACATCGAAAATTTTTAAAAAGTTTTTTCAATCAGAAAAAATTTTTTCTAAGAGGGTTAGCCCCTCGGCTGTGATTTGGCAAGTACCAAATACATACTCCAAGTGATGTATATTGGAACGATTTTCCGTCATCCCTTGCCAAATTTGGTTTTGACGCAAACCAGTTCTGATCTGTTGTTGTCGTTGTCCTGTATTTATAGTTCGTAGGTACATGAGCAGGTATTGTCAAAATTGATGCTTGTGCGTATTTAGTTATGTGTATGTGATGTGTGTTCATTCAGAACCGAGGGTGGTTTACTAATCGATTTGTATGGCTGACTGGATTAGGTAAAAATCCTTAATTTTAGTCGTTTGACCTGCCTTGTGGGTTTGCTGTTTTGGTGTGTTAATTGTTTTGTGTTTATTTGTTGTTGTGTGTTTGCTTGTTGTACCTGTGTGATTACATTGTTTCTTGTAAACAAGTTTTAAAGGCCCGATTATTGTGCAGAAATTGTGTTTATTTGCTCGTTTATTATTCTACCGTCGAATGTGTATTGTTTGTAGATTTCCATGTTTTCGAGTACGTTGAGACGTCGGCCTTTTGCTTGTATGTTTTATTGATGTTTGCTGGGGAACATTCATTCTCGACCATGTGATTCGCGAAGTTAGACTCGGGTATAATGTTTGGATTTCGTGTTTTTTTGTTGTAATCTCTAATATGTTCTCTGAGCCTCGTTCTTATTTGCCGTCCTGTTTGTCCTATGTAACTATGCTAGCATCCGCAGGTAAGCTTGTATACGCCGTGGCTGCTAAACGGATCCTCTGAGTTAGTGTTAGTTCTTAGTTTTCGCCCTAGATTGTTCGGTGTTTTGAATGCCGTGTTAACGTTGTATTTTTTAAAGAAATTTGCCAATTTATATGTTGCTTTTCCAGTATATGTCATAGGCGTCCAGCTATTATTTTCCTTTTCATTATTTCTTTTTGGTTCCCCATTTGTCCTTCTGAGCTTATTTACTTGTGCTTTTTTATATCCGTTGTTTGCAGCGATATTATATAAGACCTCAAGTTCTCTCTTATATGCCTCTTGTGTAAGAGGTGTTCTTTCAAGTCTATGTACCAAGTGCCTTAATGCTGCATTTTTATGCTGTTGGGGGTGATTTGAGGTATTATATATTATTGTGTCGGTGGCCGCTGGCTTTCTATATATGTGATAGTTAAATCATTTGGCTTCTTTATCAATATTTATCGTGAGGTCTAGATAGTTGATTCATCCGCCTTTTTCGGTTTCCATTGTAAACTTTATATTTCCGTTCTGCTTGTTGAGGTACTCCAGTACAAGCTCTTCGTTATTAATAGTTAAAACGCATATTATATCATCCACGTATATAGCATAAAATAACACGCCTAATTTGGACTTCAGCTCCTTTATGTACTTTTCTTCCAGATTTTGCATGAACACTTCCATAAGAATTTATGATGTGGGGCTTCCCATTCCAAGACCGTTTGTTTGCCTATATATTTTATTGTTGAATTGAAAATAGTTTTGACGTAAAGTGGTTCTTAGCGTATTTGTGATTTGCATACCTTTCACTTTGTTTTTTTGTGTTATGGACTATTGTTGAGCTAACTATGTCCAAAGTCTCCGATAGTTATATTGATGGGTATACATCTTTTATGTCAAAAGATACCAGTTTGCTGTTCTTTGTTAGCTCTACGGTCTCAAGTCTCTCTATTAGTTCTGTTGTGTTAGCTATTGCCTGTGAATTTCTGCCATAAAAGGCTCAGTGAAAACTTATCTCCCAGCATATGCCGATCGGAGTATAAAATATGTAGGTCCCGTCCTACCAAATTGCAGGAAAAATACAATGCAAATTGGAAAAGAAGCTCGGCCTCAAATCTCCTCAGAGGTTATCACGCCTTACATTTTTTTTTACAGATATAAAAAAACATCACATTTTGTGTGGATCAAGATCTTAAACAAGCTTCAGCAAAAAAACTCAAAAATCAATCATTATGTAGATATGCATAATGTACAGCAGCGTAAATATTTTTCAGAATTTTTCTTAATTTTTTCGATATTTTGAACTCATCTTCCCACTGTAAATAAATATTCGTGCGTACTTTTACGTGCCAGCCTTTGCTTTAGGTGCGTACATGTAAATTTGCTAGCCATTTTTCATTTGCTAGTAAAAGTTGGCCCACGAAAATTTGCAACACCCGCCAGTCGTCTTCTAAATTTGCTTTTTAAGAGTATATGTAAAGTAAACGCCAGTGGAACCAACTCAATAAAACTCGCTAAATTTGCAACCCGCAAAATGTTTGCTACGCATACCGAGAGCTTATGATGTATGCATGTGTGTATGTGTTATTAGCAGGAGTATATTTGCTCAAAGTATATATGGGGTATTCCATCCCATTTCGACCAATTTTGAACCCGACCCCTTTAGAATTGGCTGAAAGTTTTTCTTCTTTTTCTAGCTTACGAAAGACGTTTTTCAGAATTTTTTCAAATTTTTTCATCCAACTCAAAAAAAGTTATGAATTTAAAAAAACATTGTTTTTGTTTTCAAAATGCTATAACTTTTTCAAATATTGACCGTTTGGGATCTGTTTTTTTTTTTTAAATTTGTTTTTAAATGTACTTTTCGGAAAAAATAAAAAAAAAATTTTAAAGTTTTTTTTTTTTTTTTTGTAATTTTTCAGTCTCGAAAAACTGAAAAATTACAAAAAAAAAACTTTAACAATTTGTTTGTATTTTTTCTGAAAAGTACATTTAAAAACAAATTAAAAAAAAAAAAAAGATCCAAAACGGTAAATTTTTGAAAAAGCTATAACATTTTGAAAACAAAAACGGTGTTTTTTTTTTAAAATTCATGACTTTTTTGAGTTGGATGAAAAAATTTGAAAAAATTCTGAAAAACGTCTTTCGTAAGCTAGAAAAAGAAGAAAAACTTTCAGCCAATTCTAAAGGGGTCGGATTCAAAATTGGTGGAAATGGGATGGAATACCCCATATACATATATTCAAATGTTAGTATATCCTCTATTATTTCATTTATCTTAGCTGCGGCTTGCTTGCCAAATTGTTATTGGTGTTTTGTTGTTTTCATGGTATTGTTGCTATTGCCAGCGAGTTGTTGTTGTTTGTTGATAAATTGTCAACGTTTTCAGGTTGCTTCATTAGTCTCGTAAATAGTTCGCATTAATTTTGTTAGTTGCAAATTGTAGTAAAATAATGCTTTGAGTTTTAAAAACCGTAACAAATTTACAACAAAAGATTGAGCACTTAATACGGAAAGTTTAGACTAAAATGCGAGAGGTGTGAAAATGATTAATTGAAATTTGTTTACCTGTGTTATTTATGAGTAATGATTTGCAAATTCTTAGATGTAGAATTATTTTGGTACTTTTTTAAATAAGAAATTTCATGTCAACTGACCAATACATTTTAATCAATTTGTTCACCTGCCATACTTGTGATAGATTATGTAAAATAATTTTTTGCTCACGGTATGGGGGTAGTCATTAGGAGGACTAGGACTACATAATTTACTGACCTTTTCAATGCCTCTATGCAAGAAGGCGTATTCCCTCGCCGTGGAAATGACAAAAACCTGTCCTCTTGCTAACACGTGGTAAGCACCCGGAGCAGTCATCCTCATACATCCCACTTTGAATGCTGGATTCCCCAGAAAAGATTTTCGAGCGTATAATTAGCGAGCACCTACAGCTGACTCTACAAAGCCCAGGTGGTTTATCGAATAATCAATGATTTCGCATATCAAGATCCACCGTAGATGCAATACAAACAGTCGTCAATATAGCTACAGAAGCTATCTCTAAAGGCCAAAATAAAAGGAAGTTATATGCACTGTTTAGGTTAGGTTGAACTGGCCGGTCCATGAGGACCTCACATAGACGTAATAAGCCCGTAGTGTTACCAGAAGTTTCTTTTAACGACCAAACAGAAAAATCCTATCAAAAACCAGGACCTATGTTATAAAATAACTACGTCCTCTTGGCAAATACTAGAAGCTTCCTAGGATTTAAGCCACTTGCTGCTTCTAGATCTGACAGCTGTATCACTCCTAATAGCTGGAGTCTTAACCTGACAAGCTCAGGGCAAGAGCACAGAACGCGCTCGATCGTTTCCTCCTCCAGCCCGCACTTCCTACATCTGCTATCACTGACCAAGCCTAATTTAAAGGCATGTGACGCCAGAAGGCAGTGTCCAGTCAGAATACCCGTCATTAGTCTACAGTCCTCTCTTTTTAATGATAGAAGCAACTTCGTTAGTCTAAGGTTGTAAGACCTGCACATTATTTTCGACACTTTACAGCCGCGCGCTTGAACCCACGCCTTTCCTGCTTGGTCGATCATGTGAACCTCTCGCCTTCACTTAATTTCGCCCAGTCTAATTGGGTCGTCTACGGAGCAAGCTGCAAGGGATGCGCCCTTTTTAGCTAGTTCATCCGCTTTTTCATTCCCATCTATTCCCATATGCCCTGGCACCCAATATAGATGTATGCTTCTCCCTGTACCGATTCTCTCCAGGGACTGCTTACACTCTAACATGCATTTTGATGCTGTGGTATGCGAGATTATTGCCTTAATTGCTGCTTCACTGTCAATATAAAAGTTAACACGATTGCAGCTTGGGCTATTTTCTTCCAGGATTTCTACTGCTTTGATTACGGCTAATACGGCGTGGGGTGGCGCGCGCCGCCGTCTAATTTTGGAATGTAGGCGGCTTAAACAGATATAATTTATGGATGTCTTGGAAACTCAATACCTGCGAACAATATTCAACTTAGTGAAGTTATATTCTAATACGTGCAGTAGTAGCCAACACGCTAGCAAAAATCGTTACATTGGTAGATGGGACTGAAATAGCCTGTGATAGTTTAACTCTCTTTCGTTGGTATATCCTGTGTTGTGCTTACCGTTGACTATGCCTTCTCCCAAACTTTCTCCTGTCAATTTTCTGTTTTCAACAGTAGTCAATTGTGTCCGCATCAGACTTTTAATATCATTTAGTAGCTCTCTTACCATGTTGTCTAACTCCACGGTAGTTGGCTTATTTCTTAATTATCTCAGTCTAAAACTAGACTTTTCGACTAAAGCTTGTGTCATTACATCTTTGATATCAAGTGAAAGACGATGTTTAGGCTTTTGGGAAGTGCGTTGTTAACTTCGCCTGATATTCTTCACGCTAACCTTTGAACACTTCCGTTGCCATTCCATCTTCCATTGAATGCTCTTTTTATTTAGCCATTCCCATGAACATAGAATATGTTAGTATTGAAAGCTCTGGTAAAAGTTGATACAGCTCTCTCAGATATCACTTCAGCATTGTTTTTTGAACTTAATTTAGAGGCGGGAACTAGGCCAGATATTTTTCTGCTGTTTTCTTTCCCTTAACGAGTTATGTATATCCCCTTAAAGTTTTCCTTAAAGGATGCAAAACTTAGAATATCAGCTGCTTTAATAAGTATCAAATTTTAATTTCGAGACTCTTGAACGCCATCTTTAAAATCAGCAACCGTCTCAACCAGCTAATACATTATTTTCGGAACAAAACAATTCAAGCGTACATTGCAAATTGTTTTTATTAACACCATTACTTTATCAGAATAAAATAAAATAAATATTTACCCTACTCAAAACTAAACACACACAAAAATATTTCAAGGTCCAAGTTCGCAAGAACAATTCAACAAAAAAGGCTGTCCAACAAATTTTACATATTTCACAAAAAATATCAAATCAACTAAGTTACTTGCAACAGAACAAATAATCTACTAAAGTGGCAAGAAAATGGTTGAAGAATACAACAACAAAAAAAAAAAATGAATCAACAAAAAGCACTTGAAAGAACTAAATAAACCACTAAAATCTGCAGCAAAGCAAAAATAGAGGAGGGAGAATAAATATACTATGAAATCTGCATGAAAACGTATGTGTGTATCAGTGGCGTAGTGAAGGGGTGAAGGACGGCATCTTGCCACAGGCGCTACTCACAGGGGGGCGATAAATGGCCCGCAAAGCAGAACTTCCTGGATAATTATTATAACTGAAAAATTCTAGAAAATATTGATTTCTGGAAAAAAAAATTCTATACTAAAAATGCATGCATACATACTGTGATGAATGTTAGCATCACTATGCTCTTAGTAAATAAATGCACAACAACAATAAAGCAAGCAGCCACACTTGTGTACATGAACACATCAAAGTAATTATGAAATCTTAAGGAGGACTGATTGTCTGCAGCTCAGATTACAAATCCGGGAATGAATTTTAGAGAAGCGTATCATGATGATCTTAAATCATTAGCGACTGAACTATCCGGAATTCGAGACACTCTGTGAAGAAGCAATAGAAAAAGCAAAGTCTCTTTGTGAAAAATGGGATATATCTTATAACTTTAAACGAGCAATTCTTGTATATTCGTATATTTGTATGTTTTTATGCCGAATGATCTAGGGAACGGCTCAACCGATTTAAATGGAATTTGGCACAGAGGTAACGTATAACCTTCTAAGACTTTCTACCTAGGTGTTGTCATTCATAATGTTTCACAAGGTTGCCACCTATTCGAAATTATAAAAAAATTGCATGAGATATGCCGATATGGGTATAAAACAAAAGGTATTTCACTCCGCATTAAAATAGGGGCATTTTTGAGTAGGGTTGCCATTTAGGGTTGCCGCCTATTCGAAATAAAAAAAAAATTGCATGAGATATGCCGATATGGATATCAAACGAAAAGTATTTCTTTCCGCATTACAACAGGGACATTTTTGAGTAGGGTTGCCAATAAGGTTGGGGTAGTTAGACGAAATAGTACTCTATTTACACATATTCTATTATAGCTTTAAAGGGGAACATAAAGTTAAAAATCTTCGTAAAACAATCTTGCACATAATTCCACTTAATTTTCTTAATTTTACACACGCTAATAACATGAAATGCAATATCAAGGCACTTTGGCAAATTCTAGCAAAATATATTTAAATGCATATTATTGCCAAATATGAAATGAATAATTACAATTTCTCACAAATTACTATTAGAAAGATTTCTCACCATAGCAAAAAGATATCTCACCATGGTAATGGTAAAATGGATCTTGTGGACACGCAACAATCCTGGACACGAACGCCACAGTCCTAATACCGGTACGCACTGACTACTGCACGCCAAAAAACGTCTTCGTTAAAAACTATAGTATATATATACCATCGCGACAAGACTGGAATACCAGTCAACATACGGTACCGGGTACCATCAACATATTCACGGATGGCTCTTAACTTGACGGGAAGGTGGGAGCAGGCCTCTTTTCACCGGATCTGGGTCTAGAGGTCTCTTTTCGCCTACCAGATCACTGTAGTGTTCACCAAGCGGAAATACTGGCAATACACAGGTCTGTGAATCATCTCGGGTCTATGCATAAGGATGGTATACGCGTGTTTATTTTCTCAGACAGCCTGGCCTTATTAAAGGCCCTGGACTCGTTCGTCGAAATCGCAAAGTCGGTCACTGAATGCCGCAGATCTCTTAGCGAGATGGCTCAGCACTTCAGTATCAGCCTTATATGGGTACCTGGGCACAGGGATATTGAAGGCAGCTGCAGAGCAGACGAGCTGGCCAGAAGAGGCACTACCAACCATATCCTTCCGGGAAATGATTCGGTAGGTATACCCACGGCTACCGTGAACACAATCACTATAAGAATTGCAAATGGACTATGGTCAGCGATATCATCGTGTGAGATATCCAGGCTAACCTGGCCCTCATATGACAAGGGGCGCACAATAGCGCTTCTGATTTTAAACAAATCAGTTCTATCGTCCCTGACAAGGGTTCTAACAGGGCATTGTTTAATAGGCACACATGGTGCTAGAATGGGGGTAACGACCTTCGACTACTGTCGAAGCTGCAGATGTACAGAAGAGGAGGATAGTGTTCAGCACTTTCTCTGTCAATGTCCAGCGCTTAGTAGGCGTAAGTTGGCCATTCTTGGTAAACCTTTTCTACATGACATTGCTGAGGTCCCTAGCTATGAAGTCAAGGCTCTAGCAAAATACATAAATTCCACGAAGTGGTTTGACCCACTTTAGGCAAGGTAGGGGTCCTCTTTGAGACCGTATAGGGTATTACAATGGGCCCATCGGTGGCCTAAGTAGTGAGCTGTTACCATAGTGTCCAGCTCAGCCCTCGAAATCTAACCTAACCTATGGTAATTTGGTACCGTAAAAAACTAGAGGCATATGTTCAATTTGAAAACGACATCTAACCATTTAACTACTTACCAACAGATGGCGCTTTGGGCAGTAAGTTGATATTTAATAAACTAACTGATAGTTGGCTTTCCTGAAATTTACAAGTTTTTGGAATATAATAAAATTGTGAGACTTTCATAGTGTATTACCAAAAAAATGTTTGAAATTAATAATTCGGCGCATGAAGATACTCGACCTAATAACTTAGTTCTCCATTTCACTAATAGTCATAACAATCCCTTATACTATAGGCTGGAATTACCCATTTCAAATTTTTCATTCCAGTTCATTTTGCGGTTAGTGTTTGGTATGTTTTTGAAATCAGTTTTTAAGGAAATCAAATATTGGTAAGTAAACATATATAATATATGTACATATAAAAAAAGTAGAGTTTGATTAATGATGGCATATAGAACAAAGTATGTTATGCGGCATACTCGAAGGTTGCCGAGCAAAGCTCGGTCGCCCAGGTACTATATAGTAAAACGTGTAAGAAGGCGCCGCAAAATGCTCGGAGAATCGGACAGAGATGTTGGTCTATCTGCAGAATATGAAACTTCTCGCATTATGAAAATTGTTCTCGATCGTCTCCAACAAGAAATACGTATAAGATTGACACGACTAAATGACCGTAGTTTTAAATTTGGATTTCTCTTAGACGTTGGAAATTTGTTAAACAAGGATAATAACACCTTAGAAAGAAATTGTAAGAACTTGGGTGAATTTTATAATACAAATTTCGATGGAACAGAACTTTTTATCGAAATATGCGCATGCAAAATATTATTTCGCAGCAGAAAAGAAATTGAATCTAAAACTCCTTTAGAATTACTTACTTTTATAATCTCGTATGGTGATGCCCTGGGCGCAAGAAAACCTCACTACGCCACTTGTGTGTGTGTGTGTTTGTAAAAACGCAAGCATGCCAATGAATCTAACATATATATAACGCGTATGTATATGTATGTATATTTGCTTTTATGTAGATATGCATAAATATGCCAACGCTTGGCTTACGAAAATAAGCCTTCACCAAATGGCAAGAAAATTGCCAGCTTTTGTTGCTGCCACTTTCATTGTTGTTTTTGCTGTAGATGTTTTTTTGGCTTCACTCGTTTTTATGTTTTCGATTGCATTTGGATGCTGGCAGCTCTCTGTTTCGGGCTGACGACTACATAAAAAGTTGATGGCGGCTTAAAGCACTCAACAACATTGCAAGAACAAACAGTTGCCAGAGCAAGTTGCAACAACCACAAAAAAAAAGTTATTGCAACAATCTGACAACAAAATCAACCAGAAACGATATATGAATGTACAAACATATATGCATACACGTGTCTAGTTATGTACGAACTTGTGAAGTAGTTGCGTAGAAAAAAATGTGCGTACATAGTAACTAGGTACATAAACAAAATCAGCAGTATATACAAAATTACAAATTTTTTTTTGTGTTTAGATATACATTTTGTTTGTATTTCTTCGGTTTTTGTTGCAATTGCATTATTGTTTACAAAAGATTTTTTTTTTATTGTTGTAACCCTTGCCATCAAGGCTTTTTCTTATGCTTACTTATGGCCATGGTCAATTTGAATGCGAAACTATAGGAGATTTGAAGCCAGCAACCAACAACAGACGGAATACCAACAACTAGTTACAATCAAAAAACTTGCAACCATGATGGCAACATCAATTCTAGTTTACTTGGTTGTGCCACTCTGCTGTTGTGGCTGCGTTGATGTCAAGTTCAACTTGCAACAATTTCACTTTAAGAAACAGCATGTAAACAAACCACCACGCATTTTTTGTTGTTAAACTACACTGATGGAAAAAGGCAGGTAAAATCAACCGAAATACGGGTGAATTCAACCGAAATTTCTGTCAATTTATATCCATCGCAACAAGACGTTGAAGCAACTGCGCACAGATCGTTGCTTCGTAATTGACCATTTTAGTAGTAAAATGAACAAAAAGTTGTTGCGACAGCTTTGTACGAAAGTACCTATGATGTGGCATTTTTAAGGCAGATGCGTTTTCACTGAGATATTTTCATGGCAGAAGTATACTCGGAGTGCTTGCCGAACAGTGCCGAGGGGCGACCCCGCTTAGAAAATTTTCTTCTAATTGAAAAACCTTATTTCTAAAATTTTTATGTTGCTTTGCTCGGGGTGTGAATCCAGGGTTTCGGTGTGGTAAGCGGAGCACTCTACCATCGCACCACGGCGGCCGCCATATACATACGTAAATATGTGCATACATATAGTACACAGCATACATAAGTACAAAGTGGAGAGCGCAGTGAGCGTAAAATTCTCTTCGAAATTTGCTCATGTATTGACTGTTGATCGTGGTGAAATGACCAGTGAGATCAGTTGTGTTAATAAAAAAATCAGTTAGATTGATTAGGGATCTGTCAATTTTACAGAATTTTGTTAACTTAAGAGCGATAATTTCTCTTCTGTTGAAATGACTAAAATAATTTGTTCGCTTGACAAAGAACTCGGTCGAATTAAACATAATTCGATCAATTTCACCGAATCTCCGTTAAGTCAAGAACAGCAGAACCGATTTGTTGATTTTACTATTATACTATACCATTTCTTTCAGTGTACATATGTATGTTTGTATGTATATAATTTATGTATGAGTGTATTTTGGCAAAGTTATTTGTTGCGCAAGGTAGTAGTATTGAAGAACTAAATTCACTTGTTTTTTTTGTATAGGCAGTTTGTTTTCAAACTGTTATCGATTTGTTATCATTCTGTTATCGATAATTTATGGGCTTGTAATCCATTTCTTAACGGCGTTTTATTGATTTATTATAGCTGTGTTATCAACTAGTTGTAAATGAGTTACTAATCAGTTATCAAAATGTTTTAAATACGCTACCGATAACAAAGGATATCAATGAGTTCTCCATTTTTTATCGATTTTTTCAGAAAATTTTGGAATTTTTCATCGAAAACTTGGCAATTATTCGTCGTAAAATTAGCTATTTTTTTCTAAAATAGCTATAGACTTTATGTTAGCTATGTATTTCTTATTGAAAAGCTGTTGATCTGCTCTCGATTTATTAAAAAACCGTTTTCTAAAGGTTAACGAAAAGTTATCGATTATTCATGTAAAATTTATGAATGTTTATTAAGAAATTTTCAAATTTGTTGTCCCACGGCTATATTTTTATCCGAGTGTGATTAATATTCTATCGAACATTTAGCGATTATTTGTCGAAAAGTTAGCGATTTGCTATCAAGGAGTTATCGACCTTGCGATAGCCATTAATTTTAAGTTGTCGATTTGAACTCGATTTGTTAAGAAAAAGTTATTGATTATCGATTGTTTTTGTTTTTATCGGCCTGTTGATAAATGATTCAAGGTTCGCTCGAGCTCAAGGCCAGAACAATAATTTTTTTCTAATGATAATTATTGTTATTTTTTAATTTTTCTAAATTTGAAAAATTGTATTTTTTTGTTTTTGGTATAGTAAGTAGAAAATTTTTCAGACAACCTGCCATAGCTGCGCAGATAGATCCATTTCGAAGGGTGCTAAGCCTTCATCATCAGTACGCTTTAGGCATGCTGTGCTAACCATTTAGCTATACAGCGGTGGTGTGTTGTCTGAAAAATTTTCTACTTACTATTCCAAAAACAAAAAAATACAATTTTTCAAATTTAGAAAAATTAAAAAATAACAATAATTATCATTAGAGAAAAATTATTGTTCTGGCCTTGAGCTCGAATCCAACCTTGAATCATTTATCAACAGGCCGATAAAAACAAAACAATTGTTAATAAACCATGAGCACTTGGGAATGTCAAACAAAGTAATTGACAATAAACAAAAATCCAACATTATCAGTGATTTGCACCAGATGGCGCAACGCTGAATAAATATGGTTGGTAAAAAGGAATAGAAGTAGCAAATTTGCCAGTCAAACACACCACCGCTGTATAGCTAAATGGTTAGCGCAGCATGCCTAAAGCGTACTGATGATGAAGGCTTAGCACCCTTCGAAATGGATCTACTTACTATTCCAAAAACAAAAAAATACAATTTTTCAAATTTAGTTATTGATTATCTATTGAAAAGTTATCAATATTAATAAAAAGTTATCAATTTTTGTCCCAATGTTATGTTTTTATCCGATTGCTATCGTTATTTTATCGAAAATTGAAAAGTTGTCGTTCTGCTCTCGATTTGCAAAAGGTTATCGATATTTATTAAAAAGTTATCGATTTGTTATTTCAATGATATATTTTTATCCGATTGCTGTTAATTTTTTAACGAAAATTTTATAATTTTTTGTCGAAAAGTTAGCGATTTGTTATTAAAAAATTATCGACTTCATGTTAAACAAATGTTATTGGAAGGTTGTCGATTATTTATTAAAAGTTATAAATATTTATTTAAACGTTATCGATATTTGATGAAAACTTTTCACTTTTTGTCCTAATATTGTGTTTTTATCCAAGTAGTATCAATTTTTCATCGAAAATTTATCGATTAGTTGTCGAAACTTTATAGAATATTAATCGAAAAGTTATCGATATGTGCTAAAAAGTTATTGATTCGTTATCTCAAAGTTATCGATTTTTTTATAGGAGTATTAACAAAAAGTTATCGATGGAACATATGTATCAAGCTCCTAGAACTAATATCATATTTTTCCCCCTTAATGGAAACCGCTACAAAAGTACTCCAAATAGCTAAACTCATATATACATACATTTAAGTAAGTAGTAAATAAAATGCTTTTTAAAAACTTTTTTGTATTAAGCAAACAGAGAACTTCACAAGACCAACAAAAACTATTCATAAAATTAGCCATCAACTTTTGTGGAAACCATGTTTTCAAGTACACTGATTTAAAACTGATTTAGTTCTTTTTTTCTAAATTTTTATGGTTCTTTCATCTGTGCGGTGCAAGAGTTTCGTAACAAAACAAATTTGCTTGGATTGCTAAAGGTGTTGTAGGTATGAAGAATGAAATAATTGCAACAATATTTACTTTGCTGGTCGAGTTAATTTTCTTTGTAGTTTAGTGAAAAAAAAAATATTAAAATCCTGGAACTTATACCACACACAATAAAAAAATGCAATAATAACAAGTAAGGAAGGTTAAGTTCGGGTGCAACCGATTATTACATACTAAGTTGAGAGCTATGGAGACAAAATAAGGGAAAATCACCAGGTAGGAAAATGAACTTAGGGTAACCCTGGAATGTGTTTGTATGACATTTGTATCAAATGATAGTCATTAAAGAGTATTTTATGAGGAAGTGGGCCATAGTTATATAGGTGGAAGCCACTAAGGGATATCACCATAAAGGTGGACCAGGGCTGACTCTAGAATTTATTTGTACGATATGGGTATCAAATAAAAGGTGTTAATGAGTATTTTAAAAGGGAGTGGGCCTTAGTTCTATAAATGGACGCCTTTTCGAGATATCGCCATAAAGGTGGATCAGGGGTGACTCTAGAATGCGTTTGTACAATATCGATATCAAACGAAAGGTGTTAATGAGTACTTTAAAAGGGAGTGGGCCTTAGTTCTATGGGTGGACGCCTTTTCCAGATATTGCCATAAAGGTGGACCAGGGGTGACTCTAGAATTTGTTTGTACGCTATGGGTATCAAAGGTGTTAATGAGTATTTTAAAATGGAGTGGACCTTAGTTTTATGGGTGAACGCCTTTTCGAGATATCGCCATAACGGTGGACCAGGGGTGACTCTAGAATTTGTTTGTACGATATGGGTATCAAATTAAAGGTGTTAATGATTATTTTAAAAGGGAGTGGGCCTTAGTTCTATAGGTGGACGGTTTTTCGAGATATCGCCATAAAGGTGGACCAGGGGTACCTCTAGAATTTGTTTGTACGATATGGGTATCAAACGAAAGGTGATAATGAGTATTTTAAAAGGGAGTGGGCCTTAGTTCTATAGGTGGACGCCTTTTTGAGATATCGCCATAAAGGTGGACCAGGGGTGACTCTATGATGTGTTTTTACGATATGGGTATCAAATTAGAGGTATTAAAGAGGGGTTTAAAAGGGAGTGGTGGTAGTTATATATGTGAAAGCGTTTTCGAGATATCGACCAAAATGTGGACCGGGGTGACCCAGACCATCACCTGTCGGTTACCGCTACTTTATTTATATATATAATACCACGAACAGGATTCCAAGGGCTTTTGACCTTTCCATTTTCTTCTACTTAATATGGTAGGTGTCACACCCATTTTACAAAGTTTTTTTCTAAAGCTATATTTTGCGTCAATAAACCAATCCAATTACCATGTTTCATCCCTTTTTTCATATTTGGTATAGAATTATGGCATTTTTTTCATTTTTCGTAATTTTCGATATCGAAAAAGTGGGCGTGGCCATAGTCGGATTTCGGCCATTTTTTATACAATTGCAAAGTGAGTTCAGATAATTACGTGAACTGAGTTTAGTAAAGATATATCGATTTTTGCTCAAGTTATCGTGTTAACGGCCGAGCGGAAGGATAGACGGTCTACTTTGTATAACAACTGGGGGTGGCTTCAACCGATTTCGCCCTTTTTCACAGAAAACCGTTATCGTCCTAGGGTCTAAGCCTCTACCAAATTTCACAAGGATTGGTAAATTTTTGTTCGACTTATGGTATTTAAAGTATCCTAGACAAATTAAATGAAAAAGGGCGAAGCCACGGCCATTTTGAAATTTTCTTTTATTTTTGTATTTTTTTTGCACCATATCATTACTTGAGTTGAATGTTGACATAATTTACTTATATACTGTAAAGATATTAACTTTTTTTTTTTTTTTAATTTGACTTAAAAAAAAATTTTTAAGTGGGCGTGGTCGTCCTCCGATTTTGCTAATTTTTATTAAGCATACATATAGTAATTGGAGTAACGCTTCTGCCAAATTCCATCATGATATATTCAACGACTGCCAAATTACAGCTTGCAAAACTTTGAAATTACCTTCTTTTAAAAGTGGGCGGTGCCACGCCCATTGACCAAAATTTGACTAAGTTTCTATTCTGTGTCATAAGTTCAAAACTAAAGTTTCATCGCTTTATCCGTTTTGGTAATGAATTATCGCACTTTTTCGATTTTTCGAAATTTTCGATATCGAAAAAGTGGGCGTGGTCATAGTCCGATATCGTTCATTTTAAATAGCGATCGATCTGAGATGAGTGCCCAGGAGCCTAAATACCAAATTTCATCAAGATACCTCAAAATTTACTCAAGTTATCTTGTTAACGGACAGACGGACGGACGGACATGGCTCAATCAAATTTTTTTTCGATACTGATGATTTTGATATATGGAAGTCTATATCTATCTCGATTCCTTTATACCTGTACAACCAACCGTTTTCAAATCAAAGTTAATATACTCTGTGAGCTCTGCTCAACTGAGTATAAAAAGAGTGGTACATGCAGTTTCCAAATGTCGCGCGAGAAATATTATCTGAAGCTCTGGGTATTATCAGAAAAAACGATGAGTCGCCTTCTCTTGCTTCTTATACTTACAGTTTCTGAGAAGGGAGCTTGTTGGTAAAGCCCATTAGCGAAGTGCCGGTGCAATAAGAAATTGACTTGTGATGACTGCAGTAAGTACTTCCACTGCACAACTGTGCAACTTCTGAGAGTTAAGCTAATTTCTTTCCTATTCAAATACGCATATGTCTTTGAGATTTCGGCATCATTTCGGTTAGTTTACAAAAAGTTCGTTCCCCTAAAAGGGTTTAAAAACTGCACGGAAATTTCCAAAGAGTGCTTAAGAAACTTATGAGTTTTCTACGGGAAACATGGTTCCAGGAACCCGAGCCACGAACGTTATGCCAACGTAACTACTCGCAAAAACTAGCCCACTATGCATTACTAGGCGCTCCAATGAGTGAAAATGCAGTCCGGTCCTTTGTGAGCTCTTAAGTCAGTTATGCCTAATCAGTCACATCAAAATGTTGATCGGATTGGCATCACATATGGAACTTCTACATAAAATCATGTACTGACTTATTACTTTAATTAGTTATAGTTTGATATCATACTTTTCCTGTACTACATGTAAATCCTCCAGCGATATGAGAAAGTTAAAGCCGAAATAATTTTGCCTGGTTCAGGAAAGGCTATACAGTCCAGTATGAAGTGACTCAATGAAACTACCCATCACTCTACAGCTGCAACAGAGTTTTCCAGTATCCTAAGACATACCACAGTGGCTCCGTTTGGATGGTGAGCCATCAAAACCAAAATCCCCAATGCAAGATGAGCCGCAGTGATGTAATTGGTATTGAAAATCCTCCACGTATGATTTTGTGCGGATATTACATATAAATGATGACACTCAATGAGGTTGTAATCAGCTTTAAGGTATAATATGCATTACCGGCAGACGTTGTCCCACTCGAAATTTTTTTGGCTTAATTTGAAAAGTGTTCATCCCCTCTCCTATCACTCTCATTTCCATTTCCTTCTTATTCCTATTTTTCCTTGTTCCCTTTATCTGCTTTGTTCTTCTTATTCTGCTTTCCACTCGCACTTTCACTCCCACTTTCACTATCAATTCCACTTCCTCCACCTCTCCTATCTGAATTACCTCATATAAGGAATGTATGTACCAAATATGGGATACCTCCTTCACATAATTCCGTTGGTATAGCGAATTCAAATTTTTGTTTCACTCCAACTCTCATTTCAACTTCTACTCTCAGTCCCACTTCTACTCCCTCAACCTCATACACCTAAATGATGTCATATATATATGTAGAATGTATTTATAAATATTTTATAGCCCTTAAAGTAATTACGAGGATATGCGAATTTATATATTTTTCACTCCCACTCAATCTTACCTCCACTTGCGCTCTCACTCCCACTTTCACTTGCGGTCGCTCAACCTCTCCCACTTAAAGTTTTTGATATACGGAACCTTTATATCAACTATTGAAAAGCAACTTCCATTGAGAGAAAAATTGCAATGATAAGTCCTAGGTTTCTATGTGATCGTGCTTTCTTAGCTTTCAGAAACTGGATTTCCTGAAGCGTGAGTGCTTGCTTACTTAGTTCTATCATCTCGTACAAATTTCGCACAAAACGTATTAAGAAGCGGCAATTTAGCAGCATGAAAATTACACTTTTCAAGTCCTGAATTAAACTAATAACAATAATAATAAAACCTGAAAATTTACAAAAACAATTTTACACATTTTTACTTTGCATTAATGTCACGACCTTCTGCCCGGACTAACTATCTGAACAATCGACTGATTATGGCGAATCCAGTTAAAGAATTAACATAAAAATCAAATTCAATTTACATGGCACGCAACTCTCAGTTAACAACAACAATAAAAATAAATTAATCCACAGTGCTAAGCCGCTACTAACTATGAGTAAGTAAATGAATTGCATGTAACAAGTAATGTAAGAGTCAGGCAGTCAGTCAGTCAAATAGATGAACAGAGACTGAAATTGTTTCGGTGGCAAAATTCAGATTCAAGCACTTTGGGCGCATATACAGTGTTGGCTGCAATTGGACGTAAAGTTGCACGCGAGTTTGCCAAAAGTGAGTTACGAGTACATATGGATGTACAGGCTGATGGTGGACTGAGTATGAATGCTAAGACCGTTGGCTGTTAAAAGTTCACCGAAGACGAAGTGACTGTCAATTTGTGAAAAAATAGGCAGGAGAATTACAAATTGCAATTCATCATGAGAAAACATTTTGTACGCATTTATAAAAAACGAGAAATTAACAATGAAGCAACTCACGTTGCAACAACAAACAGCAAACAAAATTATGCGGCTGCTTATTTGCTATTCCGTTTATGCCACACGCATGCGCCATTTGTGCTATGCAACAATGAATGGCGAATTAAGTTTTTGGATTTTTTTGCATTGCAGTTGTTAGCGCTGTTAAATACACATTTTTCTTGTTCTTCTTGTTATGCTTGTTGTCTTCCTTTAAGGCGGCGCTGCTACCACCCACAGCGCCAACAAGTCAACGAGCTGATTTGCATACCAACGTAAATGAATGGAAGTAGCAAGCAACATTAATAGTAGCGTCAATCGCAAGAGCAAATAACAACACACTAACAACAAGAATACCAGCAACATCAACAATACCAACAAAACATATGTACTCAACCACCTTTTCTAAACATTCCAACATTTGCGGATCGAAAAGCTGTTTACCTTAGCTAAGTAAACGTACGGCTGTGTGGCATTCAACTATTAGTTACACCATTTTGACTAAATGCCTACGCGATTGCTGCATGCTTCAACTTCAGTTGATGACTTGCTTGGTGGCCGCATGTGGCATGTTGAGTATATTTTGTGTGGCAGGGTTGACCGTTGGCATTGCAATGTGTAGGCGTACGGCATGGTCTGTATGCAACATTGCATATTTAAGGTGGCAAGTGCGGTGCTTGTTGTGGTACCGTGCAACAACAATAGCAACAATAGCCAACAATCAACACTCTTACATTAATATAATCATTTCTCTGATCTGTATGTGTTTTTTTTTACTTCGATAGATTGATGAATTGCAAATGCGCGAGATAAGGAGTCAAGGTTTTCTTTGCTTGTTGGCTTTGTTTTTGTTATGCCTGTGTGTACCTCATTGTTTAATTGTGTAAGTAAAAAATTTGTTGTTGTTGTCGTTAACACTGCGCCTCATTCATTACAAGTGCGCGCTTAGTGTATATTTCGTATTGTTGCTGCCTACTTCTGTGATTGATATGGATTGATTGTCGTTATCTTGATTGGTATGACATGGACATCTGACCTAAAACTACATGATACAGTTTTTGTTTTTAGGTTTTAGCAAAGCGTAGTTTTATGGCAACTATTTTTAGTCAGGTATCGTTTTAAGTGTTACAGAGCACATACTCTTGTATACATACATACATACAGATCATATCAGTTGACAGTTAAATCAGTGGGAAAGAATTTAAGAGCCTCGAAGTGAAATTCCCTAAACAAAGTTGTGTTAGATTTGATTATTGAAAAAGTAGATTCATTGGAATATATGTGAAGAAAATTAAACTTAATTAAATCTTATTAAGAAATGTGGGACTTTAACTAAAAAGCTGCTCAATAAGTTTCACACAAAGCTAATTTTTATATTTAAACTTTAGAGCTGCTGAATCGCGTGATTTCTGTTGCAGAGCGTGATCTGTAAATACCACTATCTAAACAATGATCTCAAACGCATTGTGAAGAACCTGTAATTTTTTAAAATTTTTCCAAAGGGTGTTCTGCGTTTTCTTCCATATTAAAAATAAAGCCATGCGCTCTACGAATGAAAAGACTAAAAATAATAAATAATTTCGAGAGACCATTCACTTGTACTAAGGTTGGGTTGAGCTGGCCGGTCCATGAGGATCTCACAAAGACTGAATGAGTCCGTAGTGTTACCAGAAGTTTGTTTTAACGACCAAACTGAAAACCCCTATCAAAAAGCAGGACCTATGTTACTTTGTCGCACTAAAATTGAAGGAGCTAAAAAATTGTATACTCAAAAATATTCTGAAGATTTGTAATAAAAAGTTCCAATTTTTCGTAATATTTTCTCGAATTTTCGGACTTTTTGCGAGAAAGTATTGAAATAAAGAAGTAAACCAAAATCGTTTACTATTCTAAGAAGAAGAGTGTCTCTCAAACTTTGGTATTTTAAGTGAGAAAACCACGCAGCTTACCAAACAATTTCAATAGAATTGAACATTTTTGTTTTGATATTAATACAAAAATTTTTTTTAAATTTTCTCCCCCTCAGGATGAAAGATATAGCTGCTCTATCTATAGGAGCAACACTAAGCACTCCTCAAAAGTCAAAATGATTTCACTTGACACCTTTTTACCAAAATTGTCCCTCCTTTAGATCAGAGCCGTAACTGCTCTATGGGAGCAACGCTGAGCCCTCCTCACTAGTTGAAAATATTTCACTTGACACCTTTTTACCAAATTTTTCTCTTTCTTCAGATTTTGAATCATAACTGCTCTATAGAAGAAACGCTGAGACCTCCTCAATAGTCAAAAGGATTGATTTCTGTGTCCCTCTACAACATTTTCGGATCTTCAATTTCATCTTCATTCCGTCTCCATTTTAGTATCTTGCCTCTTAAGCCACTGAGCTATGTAGTAGGGTATAATGAAGTTTGGACAAACTCCTTTTTAAATGCCCAAAATGGAAAATAAACTTTGACGTCCGTTGGTGGTGTGGTCTGCTCCAGATTCAGTAGATGCATGCATTTCGGCTGGCATTGGTTGTTATCAGTTTCGGCTTCTTATTGATTTCTAATGCAGTTTATAGTCTGGTTAAAGATGTCTCATCAATTTTATAGTAATGTTTTATCAACGCTGTGTAATAACGTTATCTTTATCAAGAAATATTAAATTGTTTGTTTTCATTTGTTTTCCATCCGCTTAATTTATAAAAAAAAATATTTTCTTTATGATGCATAGCAAGCCTCTGAGTATTCAATAACAAATCAATGACCTTTTGATAACAGATAGATAAATTTTCGATTACAAATCGATAATCTTTTGATAAATATCTTTTACTTCTCGATACATTTTCGAGAACACGCTGATAACAAACCGGTAGCTGCTTTTAAAACTTAATGATAACCTTTCTATGAACAATCCGTAACTATTGATAATAAATCGAAAACTTTGCGATAACAAAACGACAATCGTCGAAAAAAAATCAGTAATTTATTGAAATATTTGTTATCCATAGCAAATAATACTACTTCGATAACAAATAGATGACTTATTTATAACTCGTCAATAACACACCTCACAAATCGATAACTCTTCGATAAAAACTATCAATACTTCGATAAAAAATTGATAACACACGCCCGGTTTAATATATTTTTCCGATTTTACTTCTTTTCTTTTATCTTCTCGCATTTCCTTATTTCCTTTCCTCTACTTCTCTTGCTTTGCTTTGGATTGTAATTATTTTTTACAATATAATCCACCTTGTTATTATACTGTTCTTTTTCTTTCACCTTTTCTGTTTTATCTTCTTGAATTTTCTTATTTTCCTTCCTCCTTACACATACATGTTGTGACGAATACTAGCAACACAAAGGGGTACTATCATATCTAAGCTGATACTTAGCAATGACTCGTATGCACATCAACAAATCAATCATTATGTCTACCCATATGTTCATACGAGCAGCGGAGAGTAACGCACAAATACATGCATTTATCTGAGATACTCCCAAAAGTATGCAATCATTTGTGCAAGTATCACTCACATATACACGCGCATGGGATACGAGAGAAGCTATAAAATCGTGCATCTGTAGTTATAGCTGAGAAATTTATAGCTTGTAACTAACTAGTAAATTCTAGAAATAGAAGCGCCTAGAAATATGTTGACGAGGAATTCAAACAGTATAAAAGGCAGCAACAGTAGAGGCACGACAATCAATTTGATTTAAGCAAGCTATCAGTTGCGAAGTATAAGTGTTATTGTGAAGTACTTTAATAAAGGCCATTTTGCATTACTGAATAGTGGAGTTATTTATTCAACAGTTTAGTGATTCGAACGTTAGTAGAAGGTTGCAAATAAGAGGAATTGCACTAAATTCGTTACAATATAATCGATTTGTTTTTCTTTTACGTTACTTTCCAATAATTAATTTGTTGTCTGATTTCGCTCATATCAACTCAAACACGTACATTGTTAGCACTTTACGTTACAACGTCTGATTATACTTATTAGCGCTTAGATTTTGAATTCACCTTTACCGTGAACATGAAAAATTCTTTATAATGACGAATGGAAGCAATGCAACGTACTCCAATAAAAAAGTTAGCACGGCAACGTTAAAAAGTGCCCAAATGAACATAGCATCAATAATTCCACTAAGTTCTTATATTTCTTACATAAAAAAGACTAATCCTAAGTTTTAACCACTTCAAGTCTTAGTATTGCGTTTAGATATTTTAGAGCATCGTGGTTTCATCCTTCACTCTAATTTATAACTTTTAAACTTTTAAATTGTTTTTCAAGGCAAGCTAAACATATAAATAAATATAAAATTTCACAAGAGTTACATTTTAATTTTCTTGGAATTTTCACATTTGCCCTTTATTACAGTGCATGTACACAGCGTTTGGCCCCCAACTAACCTCTAGGGTTCGCTACTTGTTGGCTGAATGTTGAAAGCACGCAATTGCCGGGCTTGTATACCATAAATCACACCTTCTTTGCCTTTTTGGAGCATTTTAATTACGACTTTGCATGCTGTTCGACGAAAAGTCAAAATAAAAAACGAAGAATTGCAATCAACAGTAAACCTAAGAAAATGCAATGTAGTCGGGCGATAAGAATGAGTATCTAGGGAATGCTGGTGGTCCGCAGGGTAAACGAAGTACAAACGGTAACGCATAAAAGCCACAGCAGACAAGGGTTTTTTGCAAGGCATTAATTACAACTACAATAAAAATATCAGCGATGTTTCACCCCAATGTGGTCAAAAGCTTCAGGCTTTTGAAATTTTACTGTTGTCTAACATAAAAGCATATAGGTATGTAGGTACATGGGTACATTTATATATATATATATAAATATATAATACTTTTAACAGGTTGAACCACGTCATGTCTGGTATTCAGCATAACACCAACCAATGTGCTTAGTCTTATTCAAATGGAGATTGCAACTGTTGAAAGTATACAAATCCGTGACTGTAAATAAGCAGTGATAGAAAAACAATTTGGTCCAAATCGATATTCAAAGTCTCCAATACCAATAATCACAATCGCAGGCTTCATCACAGCAGAACAGCTTGAGTCAATGGATACGTAATTATTGCTGATATCTATTGCTGGCAGTATACGGAGTAGAAAAGCGTCTATGCAATCACCATTGGTCGAACCTTGATAAAATGTCGCTCTTGCAATAGAAGGCAGTACAATTCATCGGCGTCATGACGTTTTGCAAAGCTGTCTATAGCTATAATCCGGTGGCAAAATCCTGAGCCAGATAAATAGTTTTGCATGTAAATGCAACAACAACGATTTGAGCTAGATAAATCCAGATGGAAGTCTGGTTCAATTTGTGAGCCAGATAATTTGCTAATTACTTCTTTTTAGGTTGGCAACGCGGCCTCTAATATACCTACTTTTTCAAAAATAGATTTCGCTGCTTAGCCTTTCGCCGTATGAGTTAAATGAAAAGCAGCAGCGACATCTGCCTATCACATTTCACGTGTGCGAAAATTTTACGACATCTGCTTCTCAAGTCTCTCAATGATCCAGAGCATTCCCGTGAGAATTGAGCGTGAGCCGGAGCTGTAAAACTCACTGAAATACGGCATATGTTGCAGTTTATATCGACATCTATTGGTACTTGATCGCAGCTAAATCACTGGCTCTTTGATTCATATTATCGTAGCTTAATTTTCAATTGATTAGAGGGTAAAACGAATTGTGATAGTCTTTATTGTAGTGCATGTGCGTGGTTATGATTAAGACGCAGACATCTCCACAGCTGCAAACATTCCTTTCAATCTGTCACTGCGATTTACTGTTATTTCTCAACTGCTGTGACAAAGTCAGAGCAACATGAGTATAAACTCTACCACGGTCACAAAACACACACATTTACTACATACATAGGCGTGAAAGTTCACAACTGATGGCTTTGCTAGTCGCAAAACTACTAGTTCTATATCGCACATAACCTTGACCCACCAGAAAGTTAACGAAATGTGCTTGGATTCGTTCCTAACAGGTGAACGAAGTTGGGTTTAGTTGTTAGAAGCCACGCACTCGCACTTTTAAGTTACATGCATCTATAAGATATTAAAAATCACGGGTCAGTGAACTTGACTTAAGACCCAGATGCACACTTTCTCTGAGTGTATTGCTCAAACAAGACAAAGACTATATTGCACAGCTGGTTCAACTCATCAATAATAGGCCAGAATGATCTCAGATCAGGCTAGCGCTTGCTTGCTTGGCTGTGCCTATGCCAATCTGCCCAGTAGAGAACTGCAAGTGGCCAAGAGCTTTCAAAAGTCGTTGTGAAATTCACTTCCGATTATTGAGCACCAGCTCAAGATGAGAGACTTCGAAAGTAACTTCCAGAGATATTGCTTTATTCTGGCCCTCAAATAATCTATTTCAAAATCTAGCTCTCACCGACCAAGTGCGAGTTCAGTTAGCCGCCGGACACGTTCGACTGCACAGTTTTGAAGCAAACGCAAACCGTTTTCAAAAAAATTCGAAAATTAAAAAAAAAATTATGAAAATATTGAACTTTTAATTCATGAATTTTTTTGAGTATGCAGTACTTTAAGCCATTAAATTTTAGTTAACAAAATAGAAGCTATAGGTCCCCAAAATTCGTATTGCTTTTTAACAAATTTTTGCGAAGGGTCGAACACGTTATGCGACTAATTTTCAATTAAAAAATTTGAAAGAAGTTTCTAATAAGTTCAAAATTTTTGAAAGTACTTTTGAATTTTCAGACTTTCTCGCAAACGTTTATGCGACTAATTTTCAGTTAGAAAATTGCAAGAAGTTTTTTCGTATTTATTTGACAAATCAGTGAAACGAACCGATAACAAGCTCAATAGAAGCTCATAAAATCCATCATCAAGATCTATATGTATTCCTATGTGCTAAGTACAGGTCTGACGTCCATTCAGTTTGTTCATTCTCAAAATTACGACTCAAAAATTCCGCCTCAGCTTATATAACTACAGCAGCGAACACGAAACTAGCAGTGAACATTTTTATATAATATCGTCGAAATTGTTTTTCTATATTTACGACAATTTTGTTAAAAATTTCCACAAATTTTGTAGGTGAAATTATGTAAATTAGTCTCAAAAGCGTTTTCGAAAAATTCGAAAATTTTAAAAAAAAAATTTTGAAAATTTCGAACTTTTAACTAAGAGATCTCTGAATTTTTTTGAGTATGCAGTACTTTAAGCCATTAAATTTTAGTTAACAAAGGACAAGTTGTAGATTCCCATAATTCGTATAGCTTTTTAGCAAATATTTTCGAAGTGTCGAAAACGTTTTTGTGACTAATTTTCAATTACAAAAATTGGAAGAGGTTTCAAATAAGTTCAAAATTTTGGAAGTAGTTTTGAATTTTCGAAATTTCTCGAAAACATTTTTGCGAATAATTTTTTAGATCGCGGGTTAGAATCGAGCTCAAGGCCTAACAATAATTCTTTATCATTATTATTGTCATGATAAATTTTTTCTTAATTGACTTAATTTTTCATTAGAATATTTAAAGGGATTTTTTCGAAAAATTTACGAGCATTAAAATAAAGAATAAAATTGATGAAATTTGATAAAAATTTCCACTGTTATTTTTGTGTGCGCTGCTGTATATAAGAGCTGCAGTAAAATTTGCAGAGCACTTTTTATTTTTTTAGGTACGTGTCTTATTAATCACATGCAAACATATTTAAAGCACTCTCTTTGCTTGCTGTGCGTGCTAAAAGCTTATTTATCAATTTGCAATGCAACAACGTCGAAAAGCAATAAAATATTCAACTTAATTTTACCAAAAAAAGCAAAACATTAGTTTTATTAATTTTGAGTATTAAGACTTGAATTTTAATTGCTGTTTTAGTTTGCTAAACACACTTTTTTTTTTCGAAACATATTTTCAAACTTTTAAGCAGCACCAGCAACTCAAACACATAAATGGTTTTTGACTTCAAGTACAGCAATAAAAATAAAAATAAAAAAATAAAAAATAGCCAAATATTGTCCTACGCTCGGCCGCACCTTTAAGTGGTTACCAGTCACCCTAGAGCAGTGCAAGTACACTTACACAAACTTTTATATTACATAGCATATTTGATAAGCGTTTTTTTTTTTCATTTCAACTTTAATTAGCGCAATCGCAACAACACTCGCAATTCACTTGGCTCAAACGCCCTAAAGTATGCTATAGCTTTTATGCTTACTCGCTGCAACGGCTAATGACAATTTGCGTTTGGCCGTATAACTTAGCCCTTAAAAGTTCGCTCTACAAATAAATTCAACTAATGAATGCAAGCTTTTGTGGATTTCTCTTCCCCAAAGCAGCAGTGCATTGTTGCTTTTGTTATTTTATTATTTTTGTTTTTTTTTCGTTATTTTCAACTTTTAGTTAACAAATATATTTTGTACGTATATTCTGGACAGCTATTCAATTTTATTTATTATTTTATTTTTTTTAAATGATGTAACAAAATTTTTGTTTCGTAAATTTTTTTGTATTTTTGTGTTTTGATTTTTGTTTTCGTTATTTTCTTTTTTCGCTTTCACCCTTTACTGAAATGTCGCTCGCCTGCAGCCAGCTCTCGGTCCAAATACTTTTCATCTTTGAACATAAACAAAAATTAAATAAATATCAACTACAAAAAAATTCTTGACCTACAAACAAAGTGTTGCATTGCACTGAGCAACTGTAAATGACAGAATTTGTATGCAATGTTGTCATATTATTTTAGAACATTTAAGATTATCTAATTTAAAAATATATTTTTTTTTTTGTGGTAAAATTTTAAAATATTTCTTAAAATACTGGATGAAAAGGACTTTCTTACCTGTGACAATTGATGTGAATTAGATACTTAGTAAGACAGCAAACGCTTGGCGAAGTGACGATTGTGATTCAAGGGCTTTTTACATACGAAACACAGTTTTATAGACAGCCAGCATTCCCATTACAAAAGCCAACCTCATTTTCACGGAGCAAATTTCTGTTACAAATACGAATATATATACGTCGCAGCATTTGGCAGACAAGGCTACAACCCCCAAAGTTCATTATGCAAGAAGGTACACTAGAATTAGATGACCTACAAGGTACGGCTTGGTCCTATCAAGCGTTTGCTGAGAAGTAGGAAAAAACCTTGACCCTTAATAAAGGTGCGCATACTGGGTGAACCATAACAAACGATCCGTTTCTATAGTGTTGGTTTGCTCAAATAAACAAGACAGGGTTTATTATCACAAAAGGTATAAACGGCAAATGGAATAGCTCTGATTGGATTCACCTTCGCATTTAAATTCAAATTCAATAGTAAATATATACCAATTGGGCGTTTTTACAAGGGGCGCAACGTGGGTACGCGGATACATATACATTTATGGACAATAGATACCGCGTCACTTTCCTTTCCAGCTGTTAGCTTCACAACTTTAATATATATGCTCGAATAAGGAGTAGGGTGCGGAACACATCTGAGATGGGGTCTGATGAATAAAGTCTTGTTTACCGAAAAATCCAAGCTGGATGGCAGGCTAACACGGCGGGAGTATTTTTTACGAAGCTTGAGTTAGTCGGAAGTTGAATGTTCTTGTTGTTATTGTTGTAGCGATACAGATAATCCCCGAAAGTCTTGGGGAATGTTATCGATGCTGATAGTCCTTTGGCGTATATAGATCTAGTAAGTTCCGATAACAAGCACCATTAAGATACAAATCCGACCATCTCGAGAACGATTTAATATGACCACACTGAACTTTCTGGGCCATGCCGCCTCCCCCAACGCTTGCAGGGATGCAACGGATGGTATGTCATGCCATTTAGGGCATCATGTTTAATAAAGGCGCTGTGTTCAAGTGTTCGTCTGGATAAACGTTAACTAGCGGCCAGGGCTTAGTAACATTCCCGGAAATTGTTACGTGAATTTCTTAGCTCTAGCTTAGTATCAACGATCTGGAGCTAGAGGTGAAAAGATCTTAGCAACAACGTTCTCACCTTTTTGGGTGACAGTAGCATACTCTCCTACCACACTAAAGGACACGGGGTAAAGGCCAGGGAAAGCAATATCAAAATATTTAGAAACAAGTTTATTTTAATTACAACAAATTTTTTCTAAGCAGCATCGCCCCTCGAAATTGGTTTGGCAAGCACTCCGTGTCTGATTGTGCCATGAAAAGCTACTCAAATAACTTTTTCTGCTTGCGGAAGCTTTTCAAAGTTGGCATTTTACATGAACGCTAGAGCGTGAATTGGTAGAGAAGCTTAGCCTGAATCTCCTCAGAGGTATAGCGCGTTTCATATTTTTTTTAGTATTTTTTTGAGCGGTTGGCCAGCGCCTAAATTCTGTCCTGTTCGCCTTAAAGATAACAAGGAACCCAGGAGGTGCTAACATCTAGTTTGAGTTGTCACATGTAGGATGACGAGGTGGAGACATTTAATCACTCAATTCTTAACAACTTGACAAGGAAAATACGTAAATATCTCATTACCGATGAACACGGATCTCTGTAGGAAATTTGACGCTTTTTTTTTTTTTTTTGCTTTATACGAGCTACAATTAATGCCTGTGATACCTCCAGGTTGGCTATAATTGGTTCACTATACCTGGAATCCTTTCGCAATTTCTTCCGAACTAAGTGGAAATCTCCCATTTAAAAAACAGTTATCAATAGCATTGCTTTCTTAGTCTTAGAGTTTTCGTTCTTTCACATACACATAATATAATACAGCTACGGAATCCTTCGGCCTTACACTCTGCTCATGTCTGCATAAAGCCGGTTCAACTCACCACTAAACTGCATCGATACACACCGTTTTCGTCACCGACAAGATCATAAATATTACGAGGAACTTTTTTCTCATTTTATCATCTCTCTACACTACGCCGCCTACGATGCAGAGCTGCACATCAGGAGAATTATGTTGACAGACTGTAATTGGCGCTTAACCGCATAAACGATTTAAGCCGTTTTGTAGTAAGCAACGCCAGTTATCCGAGTTTAGCGGTAGCTGAGGCCAATTACGGGCACCAAAAGAGGTCAAGTAATCCTCCAAATGCCTCCCCTAACTCAGTGGAGCTCTTCTTCTTTCCCTGATTTCAAATGACGGTGTCGATCTTATAGCATGGCTTAGCCAGCGAAGCTTTTGGGCTTTCATTTGCTGCACTACCCTCATATCTGTGTAAAGTTGGTTTAGCTTATTATTATACCTTGTTCAATACTCGCCGACGCTATTGCAGACAAGAACAACACAGTTCATTTTTCCGAGCCATACATCAAGATAATTATGATGAGACTCTTTAGAACGTGATTTTTGTTCGTCGAAAGAGCGCTTTTTCCAATTGCTTCCACAGTATAATGAAGCACTTTTGGTCAAGAGTTATTCTTAATCTAATTTCGAGTCTCACAATGTTTTTCGCTGTTAATGTTGTTTCTCAGAAAGACTCATACATTGCGGGGACGGCGTAACGTCCAAGACACGAATGCCTTGCTTCTTTTTGATGACCATTAGCACTTAAGTGCTGCCGCTGTTACATAGAGATACAATTTTTTTGAAATTATACAAGTCAGACAAGAATTTTTGGTATGAAGACCAAAAAAATGGCAAAAATTCTAAAATTTTTCTAATTTTTGAGAATTTTGTCTGTGATCATTCTGAATAGCTTTAGCAATAGAAACAAAGTCCATATTTTTTCCAGCTTATCATATTTGAACTTTCTACTATGAAAAATACGCTGGCCATCACACGAAATTGTCAAGGGGCTGTTATGAAAGTTTTGAGCACGGATTTCCCAAAAATGTTGTATTAAGCTCATACGTTATTTTTACACCCAGCTGTACTTGTTCACAGGGTGTTATAAACTTGATTGGATAACGGTTGGTTGTAAAGTTATAATGGAATCGAGATGATATAAACTCCCATATATGAAAATCATTAGTATCGAAAAAAAAAATTGAGCTCATATCCATCCGTTCATCCGTCTGTCCGTCCGTCTGTCCATTTGTCCGTCCGTTAACACCATAACTTGAGCACATATTGAAACATCTACACCAAACTCCGTTTACGGGGCTTATTTGAACCCAGAATATATTGATATTGAGCAAAATCGGACGATAACCACGCCCACTTTTTCGATATCGAAAATTTAGAAAAATGCAACAAAAGAGTAAATTCAAAAACGAATACCGCTAAGCTAATGGAATTTGGTCAGTGGATTGGTTTTATGATGTAAAACATAAATTTAAAAAAAATTTTGGAATATGGGCGTGGTATCATCCACATTTAGAAGAAGAAATCTTGAAAGTTTAACAAGCCGTAAATGAAAAGCGGTTTAAGATATTACATTGAAATTTGGCAAAGACACAATTCTTGCCAAATTATATAGACTAAGTGAAGATAATCAAAAGCGGTTAAAGATCACGCCCACTTTTCCTAAAGTGTTAACTTTAACAAAGTTTTTCAATAGCTTTAAACTACATTTGACTTTCGTTCATAAGTTGTAGCCTCTGTATTCTTTTTGCTTCTTTTTAAGGAAAACGAGTTCAGAGTAGAACCATGTATGTATTATTGCACAGCCATAAAGCACTTTTAACCACACAAAGCAAACACCAACAACGTTTCAAGGTATGTAATGCTCATTTTCACCCGAACTAAGACTTTCTTGCTAATTTTTTGTTCATCTAGGCAAAGTGCTGAATGCAATTTTGGATCAGCCTTTTTGCAGGGCAGTCCATTAGACTTACGTTGCCTTTGCTTTTGAGAGAAGGTGTCAAATTCATCCAGCCATTAACAAATAACACTGTGCAACTTAAATACATCCTAACGCCTTCCAAGTACCCTTGTCGTTTCGATCCTCTTTATTCAGCTTCTTATATATCTATCATACAATTTTATTTTTTAAGCATCTTATATTGTAAATATCAATTTTCATAATTATCACTCAAGTAAATACTTTAACTTGACTCAGTGAAATAAAACGGCAATATTGCACATTTTAATGGCACTTTGTGTGCAGCGACGCATGTCAAATAGCACCTGTGTCGCATATCAGCTAAAATTTCCACTCGCGTACAAGAAGCGAGAAATTATAATTAAAATTAAAAACTTGCAAATATGTACTTACGTAGGTAATGTACCTAAGAAATAAGAAAGTTACAACACTCACACAATTTTCAGTCGCTTTTTCATTGGATTTGCAATTTGACAAAGCAGAAAAGTGCAATTTTAACGCGTTACTGCACACTGCCTGAGTGAGCGAGTGTATTTTTGAATCTGTGTAACCTAGCCATTTGCAAAAAAGTCAGTGCAATGACGTTATGTAAATTTGCACGTGCATATGTGTGCGTGGAAATGTGGGTGTG
Source organism: Eurosta solidaginis (assembly GCF_040869045.1). NCBI lineage: Eukaryota > Metazoa > Arthropoda > Insecta > Diptera > Tephritidae > Eurosta > Eurosta solidaginis. The sequence continues at coordinate 21,669,001 of NC_090321.1, forward strand.
CGTGTGTGTGTGTGTTTGTCTGCGCATTCTGTAAAGAGAACTATGCAAATTAACAAAGTTAAAAGTCAAAATGTGAAAACTACAAATACTTAGAAGTAGAAGAAGACGAAGAAGAAAAAGAAGTGCAAAACTCTTGCAGTTAAGGCGTAAACGAGTGAAAATTGTGTAAGAAAATGCATAAAGAAATAAAAGAAAAAAATTGTTAAAAAAGCAAGAAGCGACATTCTCTTAAGTGTGAATAGTCTACGCTCTAATTGTGGCCGAGTGCAGTAATTTGCGAAGTGACCGAAGGTGAATAGAGACTAGAAAAACTAGTTGCTTTTTTTCTACTTACTTGACTTCTACTAAAACGTTCATTAATTTGAATTTGTGCAGTCAGCGCAGAAGTTCAGAAAAAAAAATGTATGCTAAACAATTTAAGAAGCTTTGATTTTACTGCTTACGTAAGTGTAGCTTAAACGATTCTAGACAAATTTAACTAAGCGCTTGCAGCTAAATTTTAATTAATGATTATTTTTAAGCAATTTTTTGTATACATCAGATAAAGCCGCTTTGGGTGGGGTATTCTTGAGAAAAGTTCTTTAAAAGAATTACGAACCTCTACGCATTGGCGACGGCGAATATTGAAGAAGATTGAATGATGATCTGTACGAGCTTTATGCAAACATCAACATAGTCCAGCGAATTAAAACACAACGGCACCGCTGGCTAGGTCATGTTATGCGAGTTAAAGAGGATGCTCCAGCTAGAAAAGCATTCTTGTCGGAAACCGCCTACGGAAGCAAAGGAAGAGGGTGGCCACACTCCGCTGGATGAACCAGGTGGAAAACGATTTAAATTCTTTTGGTTAGGCAAAATGCCATCAGTTAACCCAGATAAGAAGCGACTTTTACAGGCATTTAAATGTAGCTTTAAATAACTTTATGAGCCTGAACTTTATTGAAAATATTCTAGTTAAATTGTTGATCTCGTTGTCGATGTCTTACTAAAAATATACATGGGTGATATCAAATATCTAGGTCGATGACATTTCGCAACCGATTTTCAGTCAGCATTTAGTGGATACCTCTTGATCCAAATTGAATTCAGATATGCCCAATCTATTTCAGCTCTTCAGGCGCCACTGGAACCTAAAAACTAAAACGTCCTGTACCTTCCACAACGTCATCAGAGTTTCGAGGATAAAAGAGATTAACATTGAAAAAACAAAAAGCAAAAATGAGAATCTGAGGTATTTAAACTGAAACGAACAATCATGGACAGTCTTAACTCGATTGAAGTACATCCGGCCTTAACAAATTGGATTGACGCCATGTTAAAGCTGCAAAATTATCACGTCGCAATGGGATCGATGCGATCTGTTACCAGAGGAATGCCGCAGGGTGGGGTGTTATCACATATGCTGTGGACGCTGGTCATCAGCTAATGGCTTAGGTGGTTCAATAGAGGACCAGTCGAATTTACGGCGTTTGTAGATGACGTTTCTGTCTGATGTCTAACAACAATCAGTTCTCTGAAGGATCATACACTTCAGGATGTACATGAAAATACCGATCTAGTATTATTTACTAGGAAATAAAATGTGCTTAATTGGGCTAAGCCTTAGCTTCGAAATGTAACCCGACAAGAAAAATATAGCACAAAATACTTAGAAATCTCCATATCGAAGAGAGAGCGAAGAACGCCTCCGTCGTACTGTATGCATGCAAGAGGATGCTACGATGCACGTAGGGCCTATCGCCCAAACTATCGTTGGGTATATACGGCAATAGTTAAATCCCATACTTTTCTACGGGGTCCTGATTTGATGAACCACCAAAGAATTATGTATAACAAAACACACGGGGCGCTATGCGGATTATCAATGCATTCCATTGTGCATCCTGACAAGCCCTAAAAACTACGCCAAGAGCAGCATTGCATGCACTTCTGCACATCCCGCCTAAAGACCTAATGGCCAAAAATATAGCATTAGCAACTGCAATAAGGATTACGGCCTCGGGGCAGCTTGAATGCAGGCGTTATGGTTCTTCCAGCCTAGCGCCATTCAATGTAGAAATAACGGACTTTATGATTCCTTAGCTGAGCTTTGAAGAACATTTTGAGGCCACAGTAGAGCCGAAGGGTTGACGCAAGCGTGCGGTAATGGCAAAACATATTATGAAATTGTATACCAGCAATTCCTTTACTTAGCGGCAACACCTAAACGTTTCTTTCCTGCTTTCTACGCTTTCGTTTTCTTAGTTTCTCAGGCCTGCCATGCGTACGGATAGCTAGTCTTTATAAAAACAAATTGTTATATAAGAATATCCATATGAAAACAAATTCGATCCAGAAATACATGAGTGGTACGCTATCGTTGGTTTATTTTGTACCCACCTCCAATTCCAGCAGAATAAAATTTTTTTTTATAGAAATATTGAACAAATTTATTTTTTCTAATTGCTTTTAATACAAGAAGGTAGTAGCAGAGAATTGTGAAACTTTGAATAAATTATTTTTGCCAAAATGCATAAACCAATTTCCAACTGCACGTGACATGGAGCTTTCACACCCCATCTCTCTGTACTTACTGAATATTAAGTTTCCGCTACTTAAACATCAGTTCTTTGATAAGTAACTGCTGTCAAAGAAATTTGAACTTTTTTCTACCTGCCTTGCCTATTCAGAAGTAAAGTGCTAACCAACTTTTTCGTGACGCTCACGCCCTCGTTCGCTTATTCCAAAGCTTTCCAAAAGCTAAGCGCATATTCACGAAAACTTTAACTTCATAAATGTCACGGCAAAGATGCCGTTATGCAGTTATTTCCCAGCAAACATTCAGAAAGGAGTCCTAATTCGAATCCTTTATGTTCGTTATGAGCTCATTTATCAGTCCGGAATGAGTGTATTTTCCTTATTGCAATGGTCGTCCGATATGAGCAGTTTTGCATACATTATGCAAGCCTAAACAGGAGTCCGATCAGACTCATATAACGCCCATAAAGGGCTCATAATTTTCTTCTAATATGGACCTTTTAGAAGTCATTTATGTGCTTTATATTAGGGATTTGAATTGGTCGGGTCAGGCGGATTTTCGACTAAAATGGGTAAGCATATCCTCAGTATTAGTTGGGAAACAGGAATTTCGAAGGAAACCCATAAAAATGGGGCATACCGACGTCAGTTCTAAATAAATATGTATGCATGTCATACCACGGAGGCAGTTTTGTGGTTATAATAAAAAATCACGAAATGCTTACATTGTTTCAATGCTGATCATTCCGGAGATGATAAATAAGACTGCAGCGTCCATATTAATTTAAGTCGGGAACAGCAAGACGCGTTATAAATTTTGATTTTATTTATTTATTTATTTATTTATTTATTTATTTACTATTGTCTACCGAATAGTTCTAACAGACTCATTAATTAAAAAGTATAAAGAGACTTGTCTTAAAGCTACTTATCTCTAAACTGAAATTCAAATTTTTAGCATATGAATTGCATATTCGAACGCATCTTGTGAGTGGCTCATTGAAACCATAGTTGGTTGCATGAAAAGTTACATCGAATAAACGAGTTGTCCTTAAATTAAGACTTGATGAGTGAACATGTATTAAATTAGAAAGGAGTTCACAGTTGATTCTTGAATTCATCACATTATACACAAAAATAATAGAAAAATAAGACCTTCTCTCTTCCAAACTTTGTAGACCTAGCAACTTGCGTCTGCCAATATAGTTTGGAAGCCCATCAGGCCATGACAGAGGACGCAAAGCCATTCTAGTGAACACCCTTTGCACCTTTTCAATTATAGAAGTAAGATTTTGATAGTAAGGGTTCCAAATTATACAGCAATGGTCCAATTGACTACGCACTAAAGATATGTACAGCGCTTTGAGAGTAAGTGCGTCAACAAAATCCACAGTGTTTCTGCGTATAAAACCAATCATAGAAAAAGACTTCGACACCATGGTTGGAAAAGGTCAACCTAGAGTCGAAAATAACCCCTAGATCCTTAATAGTATCTTTACGGCACAATTTTTGTCCATTTAGTACATAGTCGCAAGTCACTGTCTTAGACTTTTTAGCAAACGTGATGACGCAACATTTACTAACATTTAGATGGAGATGATTTAATATACACCAATTAGAAAAATTATTTAGATCAGACTGAATACTAGAACAGTCAATTGTATTTTGAATTTTTAGGAATAATTTAACATCATCCGCAAACATAAGATAATCCGCAGTTGAAAATTGATCAGGAAGGTCATTAATAAATAGTAAAAAGAGGAGAGGCCCACGATGTGTACCTTGGGGGATACCTGACCAAGCATGTATGTAAGTTTGAGATCTAGCGGATTCCATTTGGATGAAAAGTTTTCATCCCATAAGAAAACTTGAGAAAAAATCTAGAAGGTTTCCGTTAATGCCGAATGCTTTGAGTTTTTCTAAGATAATGGAGTGGTCTACCTTGTCGAATGCCTTAGAAAAGTCAGTTTAAGCTACATCTAACTGTGCTTGGCTCTCGAAGGCGTTAACTATTTTGTTTGTAATTAAGACCAGATTTGAGCAAGTTGATCTCGAGGGGACAAATCCGTGTTGATGTATAGAGATATATGATTGAACGTGATCGTACAGTTTAGCTTTGACCACGTGATCGAAGATTTTTGCAAAATTACTTTGTTTCACAATGGGTCTATAGTTAGATACGTCATTTCGGTTACGCGATTTGCAGACTGGCAATATTGTGAAAAGCTTCCAAGAGTCTAAAAAATACCTTTACTTATTGAATAATTAGCGATGGGAGTAGATATGATTGAGTTAAGTAGCCTGAAAAATATTGGAGGAAACCCCTCGTGATCAGCTTTTGAGCTGTTTTTTAGAATAGATATTGCGTTCGCAACATCCTGTGGCGAGACCCTAAAGCCATCAACTTGATCCAATGTCAAGGCATTGGGCGTTGCATAGTCACTAGGTGCATGAACTTCATACACTTTTTGAAAAAAATTTGCGAAGAAATTACAAGAATCAACTATGTTGTCGGATACAGTACCATCGTAGGACAGGGTAGTTGGAAACCCACAACTTTTCCGTTTCGTGTTGATGTATTGCCAATAACTTTTAGGATTTTTTCTCAAGTTGGATTCAATTCTAAACATATGTTGCTTGTAGAGAAAATTATTCAAACAATCAAAGTCCTTTCTTAGACGGATGAAGACTGAATGGTCGGCCTCTGAAGCCGTTGTTTTATACTTTTTGTAAGCTTTATTTTTTAAATTTTTGAGGTGACACAATCTGTGATTGAACCAAGGAGGCTTATTGTTGGACCTTAATTTATGTTTAGGAACAAAATTTGAAATCATAAGAGTAAATATCTGGGTTATCTTGCTGTATAATAACTGTGGATCATCTAGGGAGTCTAGAAATGACCAGTCAACATTATTAAGATAATTATTATTTTATTCAATATGAAGCAAACATTTTTACCAAATAAAATATGAACACTGAATTTCAGCCACTGTAGATATGCGGATTCAATTCCCACTCCCGGGAGAAAAGGCTCCGAGGAAATTTACAAGGTATAATCGAAACAGCTGTCGCCTTGTCCTTCCTGATGTCACGTTGTTTACAATTTTTCTCAAGTTGTTAAATAAAATATGAACATTTGTTCCAAAGTTGCCTTGCTTGCTGAAAACTCTTGGCATACAGCTCATAATTTTCATCATATCGGAGCCATAAAAGACTCTTATATGATCATATTTCTGAGGCTCACATTTTTCACATATTTGAGACGCATATCGGATTTTTAAATTATACGCGCTCCCAGAATGTTTTATGGGTTGGGTGTATGTATTTATGTCTGTATTATATTTTTTGTTTTTGAACTTTTTCCTTAAAAAAGACACACAAATTATAAAGTAAAGGAACGTGCCATTGTAGGAGTAACCGTACGAATGGGAATATGCATATTTACATATGCAGACCAATTCTAAATATTCTCGCGGAATTTTGTTCTCGCGGATTTTTTTATTCCCGCGGAAAAATTCCTCCAATTCTGTTCTCCTAGGGAGAACAATAATTGGGGAATAGGAATTTCGAATTTTCGAAGTCAGCTGTTTTGTGAATTGAAATTTCGTTGCACATTTCTTATTTTGTTTACAAAATTGAAAAGTTTAATTATTGTTGCAAATTTGTTGGAAATTAAGAAATAAAATATAAACAATGCACAGTATTTATTGCATTTCATGTGGTATTCACTGAAATGAGTAATGAATTGGTGCCACAGCAACATCAACAGCGGAACATAAGAAGACCGGCGGGATAACACAAATCCGCCGGAGTTGCCTGCATTCATTCTGCAAAGCAATTTTCTGGCGGCCAAGTCGAGTTGAGTTCGCCTTTCGCCATATGCCAAATTCTATTTAAGCCTTCTTAAAAAATCCTTGCGCAATTTCTGGATGGCTGCATCAAATATATAAAGAGCTCTTCCGTTGCTGATGATATATTTTTCGGCTTAAAATAAAGAATATTGTGGTTGTAGTTGTTGTTGTATTAACAGTGAGAATATTGTGGTAGAATATAAATACATCTTTTAGCACAAATTTGTACAAATAAGTGTTCTTTCTTAAAATAACCAATTTCCTTTAACTATTTTGATGCATTCCCTTTAATTTAACAAGTGAAAAAACTCCTATGAAATGGCAGAGAAATCTCCCTCTCCCTCACATTCATAATACCTACTTTTCTCCCATAACCGGTTTCCGCTTTTTCGAACATTGTTCAGAATAGGAGGAAAGGGAGAAGTGAAAAAACTCAAAAGGAATTTTTATTTAGAATACGAGGAATGGGAGAAGGGAGAAAACTCGCACGGAATTTTCGTTTAGAATTGGGCTGATGGGGTATTCCATCCCATTTCGACCAATTTTGAACCCGACCCCTTTAGAATTGGCTGAAAGTTTTTCTTCTTTTTCTAGCTTACGAAAGACGTTTTTCAGAAGTTTTTCAACTCAAAAAAGTTATGAATTTAAAAAAAACACCTTTTTTGTTTTTAAAATGCTATAACTTTTTCAAAAATTTACCGTTTGGGATCCTTTTTTTATAAAAATTTTTTTAAATGTACTTTTCGGAAAAAATTCAAAAAAAATTTTAAAGTTTT